>NC_090384.1:76903130-77207714 GCF_036365525.1 Heterodontus francisci
TCCACTGCTATGTCCAGACTGGCCAAGAGAGTGTGGGAAAATGGCGCACTGACACGGAACACAAAAGTCTGAGTGTATCAGGCCTGTGTCCTCAGTACCTTGCTCTACGGCAGCGAGGCCTGGACAACGTATGCCAGCCAAGAGCGACGTCTCAATTCATTCCATCTTCGCTGCCTTCGGAGAATACTTGGCATCAGGTGGCAGGACTATATCTCCAACACAGAAGTCCTTGAAGCGGCCAACACCCCCAGCTTATACACACTACTGAGTCAGCGGCGCTTGAGATGGCTTGGCCATGTGAGCCGCATGGAAGAT
Source organism: Heterodontus francisci (assembly GCF_036365525.1). Lineage (NCBI taxonomy): Eukaryota > Metazoa > Chordata > Chondrichthyes > Heterodontiformes > Heterodontidae > Heterodontus > Heterodontus francisci. Next base: position 76,903,446 of record NC_090384.1, read on the forward strand.
GGCAGGATCCCCAAAGACACATTGTACAGCGAGCTCGCCACTGGTATCAGACCCACCGGCCGTCCATGTCTCCGTTATAAAGACGTCTGCAAACGTGACATGAAATCGTGTGACATTGATCACAAGTCGTGGGAGTCAGTTGCCAGCATTCGCCAGAGCTGGCGGGCAGCCATAAAGACAGGGCTAAATTGTGGCGAGTCGAAGAGACTTAGTAGTTGGCAGGAAAAAAGACAGAGGCGCAAGGGGAGAGCCAACTGTGCAACAGCCCCAACAAACAAATTTCTCTGCAGCACCTGTGGAAGAGCCTGTCACTCCAGAATTGGCCTTTATAGCCACTCCAGGCGCTGCTTCACAAACCACTGACCACCTCCAGGCGCGTATCCATTGTCTCTCGAGATAAGGAGGCCCAAAAGAAAAGAAAAAAGAACTCACTTTTCCTGACCTGATTAGGTCATTAATTTCCCTTCATTGCATTCAAGAACTGTATACAATGCTCCTGCTGCTCACTTCCTCAGCCACCTCTAAATACCTCTTCCTGGTGAGAGCCTTAGGTTTTCTCCCCCCATTGCTGGTGAAAAGTATATCCCTCCTGCTCCTAACTGCGCCCAGCATTAATTCCAACAATGGATCATTGAATCTGGTGCTGCACCCGCTCTATGTACACCAACCATTGTGAACACCTCCAGTTTTCATCTCTATATTGTCCCTTTAAATACAGCTGATATTGCATCATACAGGTATGCAGCTTTGAGATGCAAAACCTGAAAGTCAAAATTAATTGCTTCAATTCAGTTGTGATCACAGAATCTGACTGGCTGAATTGACTAATACAAAAGCAAAAAACTGCGGATGGGGGATTCTGACGGAAATTCATGAACCTGAAACGTTAAATCTGTTTCTCTCTCCACAGATGCTGCAAGAGCTGCTGAGCATTTCCAGCATCTTTTGTTTTTATTTCAGTTGAGGTGACATCCTGGTTTCATCCACATAATACTGTTAATTTCAGGAGAAATCTATTTACTAAGGGAACGGATAAAATGTGGAACTCGCACCACGTGGAGCAGTTCAGGCGATTAACATTGATGAATTTAAGAGGAAGCTAGAAATATACATGATGGAGAAAGGAATAGAAGGATATGTCAATATGGTGAGATGAAGTAAAGTGGAAAAAGGCTTAGGTGGAACATAAACACTGGCATATACTTGTGCTGAACGACCTGTTTCTTTGTTGTAAATAATATGCAATGTAAAATTTTAATAATTTTGGCCCCTGTATTTGCAAGTACAGCACTTTACTTGGCAGAATTCTACAAATTCAAACTTAGCTGAGGATTGCTTCCCATTATACTCAAATCACAAAGCAAGGTGTCAGGCAACATCTCTTTTCAACATAGAATGCTGTCCATCGTTGAGTCAGGGCTGTTATTCTAAACATTGCAACGGATAAGAAAGGAACAAAATTCTGGCACTAGCAATGGCTGATACTGCAGTTCTCTGCTTTGTATGAGAGAATTCAGGATAACAAGCAAATTGAAGAGGAAAACTTAAAGGTCTTATCCTTCAGCTTGACCTATTTATCCTTAATTCCCCAGTAGAATACAGACATTATCCATTCTTACTCAAATTTGTGTGGTTTTTCTGCATGTGTGTACACCATTAAGGACAAGGTCAAGTTTGGCCATGATGTCCTCTGAAGCAGAAAGCCCATTGACACGCATGAATAATGGTCACTTGGGTATGAGACTACAGGGTGACCTAAAGGAGAAGAGGTAAGAGGGTAAATCTTATTTTAAAAGCCGTGTACAAAATATGCATACATTTTCCAAAAATGTATTACAAAGAATTCCTTATCTCACTATCTGACGTCTTGACTGAATATTTTAGATGGGGTCCTTGATTCATTGGGGGGGAAATTGTGATCTGTAGTGCCCATTTTTTGGGCATCCATAGTGCGCATGCACACTTCCAAATGGAAATGTGCCAATGCCATCTTGGTAGAGGGATTCACACAAGCACACACAACAACCTCCAGCAGCATGTAGAGCAGGCAGATTATGATGCCAAGCACTGTGCAACCCTGATTTGACACCAGCAATGCTATTTCTGAATGCCATACTCCAGTCTATGCCCCGTCTTAACCTTACACAGCTGAACACAATGTTAAATGGCATGAAGGAGCTCCGACCAGTCCTATTTAAAGGAATCATGAACTACTTACAGATTAGCTGATGGATTATTTCCTCTACTGTATTCAATTGTATATGCTTTCAGAACTTTCCGACTTGTCTAAAGTTTGAAAGTCTGCAGGTTGTGGTCTGGCTGGAGATGAAGTACTTTTTTGTTGATTTGGAAGTTTTTGGTGAAACAATTTGCTTCTTTACTTGGGTGATCTTGTAGGCCTTCCTCTTGGAATTGTTTATGACAGGGAGAATGAAGAGAGGTCACGCAGTGAATGAAAAGTTGATAGAAGAGGGAGGAGGAGGAGAGGCAGAAGAGCTGTCAGCAGGAAGCCATATCTACCAAGGGTCTTTAGAGATTACTTCTTACTCCTACTTCAGCAAGAACAAATGCTGGAGATGTCTTCACTTCACTGAAGAGATCATGACTGAAATTTGCCAATTGTTGCAACCACAAAGGACTGACTGCCTAAGGCTGTCAAGGTAACTGAGGCTCTTGACATTTATTCGTCTGACTCTTTCCAGGCTGCTGCTGGGGATTGAAGCAACATCTCACAGTTTGCAGTACACTGCTGCATAAGGGAGATCACTGAACCTTTCTTTACACAGAGAAACAGTTTCAGCTCACTCCCCCTTTCCAGGTGCAGGCTGTCATTGACTGCATATGCAATGCCTTGATTGCGCCCCATCTGAACTTTGCAATTTTCATGAACAAAAGTGATTCCACTCCCTCAATATGCAGCTGGTGTGCAACCACAGACAGCACATCATGCAGGGGAATGCCCATTATTTTGGCAGTAGTCGCGATACATCCATTCTGTGGCAGTTCTCTGTGCCATCTGCATTTGACCCACCACGACAAGTCAAAGGCTGGCTTCTGGGCAATAAGGGACACCCACTCATGAGATGGCTCATAACTGCAGTCAGGAACCCACATACATGTGCACAGCAGGCCTATGTTGACAGCCACGCTGCCGTAAGGAACACTGTATAGCACACCATCGATGTCCTCAAGCAATGCTTCTGCTGCCTGGAGGAGCCCTGCAGTACTCAGCTGAGCACATATCAAGATTTGCTGTAGTGTGCTGCATATGACACAACTTGGCCATTATGAGGGAAAAACCTTTACAACCACCTGTCAAGTGAGAAGCTGAGGAGCAGGACCATGAAGAAGCGGAAGAGGAGGAGGAGGAGCAGGAGGAGGAAGCGGAAGAGGAGGATGTGCAACAGAAACACGAGGAACGGGAAGAAGAATGGAGGCCACAGCATAGACAATATTTTTCTGCCTCTGCTCCATGTGATGAAATAATTAATGAGCGATACCTAGTATACCTTCCGATTCACTAGCAGTCCCAGGCTCCTTATCTGTTTCTACCATTGTCCAACACATCATCTGCTTTAGAACAACATAAAGATAGAAACTACCAGGAAATGCACATTCAGATCTAATTTTATGAATTCACTCATTAAATGATGCATACAAAATGAAACTAATTACTCTTGTACACTCCACAGTGTCTGTCTTCCATGTGCCTTCGATTCTACCAGTTCACCTGCAAGGTGTTTCCTCAATGGCTGCAGCATGGGTAGCAGAAGGCTGCTTTATTTTATTCTTTCATGGGATGTTAGCGTTGCTGGCATGGCCAACATTTTTGCCCATCCCCTAATTTCCCTTGAGAAGGTGGTGGTGAACTGCTTTCCTGGACCGCGGCAGTCCATCTGGTGTAGGTACACCCATAGTGCTGTTAGGAAGGGAGTTCCAGGTTTTTGAGCCAGTGACAGTGAAGGAACGGTGATATATTTCCAAGTCAGGATGATGTGTGACTTGGAGGGAAACTTGCAGGTGATGGTGTTCCCACGTGCCTGCTGCCCTTTTCCTTCCAAGTGGTAGAGGTTGTGGGTTTGCAAGGTGGTGTTGAAGGAGGCTTGGCAAGATGCTGCAGTGCATCTTTTATATGATACACACTGCCACCACTGTGCGTCGGTGGTGGAAGGAGTGAATCTTGAAAGTGGTGGATAGGTTGCCAATCAAGTGGGCTGCTTTGTCTTGGATGGTGTCAAGCTTCTTGAGCGTTGTTGGAGCTGCACTCATCCAGGCAAGTGAGAGTATTCCATCACACTCCTGACTTGTGTCCTGTAGATGGTGGACAAGCTTTGGGGAGTCAGGAAGTGAATTACTCTCTGCAGAATTCCCAGCTTCTGACCTGCTCCTGTAGCCATGGTATTTATGTGGCTAGTCCAGTTAAGTTTCTGGTCAATGGTTATCCCCAGGATGTTGATGGTGGGGTTTCAGTGATGGTAATGCAGTTGAATGTCAAGGGCAGATGGTTAGGTTCTCTCTTGTTTGAGATGGTCATTGCCTGGCAGTTGTGTGGCATGAATGTTCCTTGCCACTTATCAGACCAAGCTTGAACGTTGTCCAGGTCTTGCTGCATGTGGACACGGAATGCTTCAGAATCTAAACGCTGCAATCATCAGCAAACATCCCCACTTCTGACCTCATGACGGAGGAAATGCCATTGATGAAGCAGCTGAAGATGGTTGTGGGAACTCCTGCAGCAATGTCCTTGGGCTTAGCTGTTTGGCCTCCAACAACCACAACCATCTTCTTTTGTGCTAGGTATGACTCCAGCCAGTGGAGAGTTTTCCCCCGATTCCCATTGACTTCAATTTGGCTAGGGTTCTTTGATGCCATTCTCAGTCAAATACTGTCTTGATATCAAGGTCTGTCACTCTCACCTCACCTCTTGAATTCAGCTCTTTTGTCCATGTTTGGACCAAGGCTGTAACGAGGTCTGGAGCTGAGTGGCCCTGGTGGAACCCAAACTGAGCATTGGTGAGCAGGTTATTGCTATGTAAGAGCCACTTGATAGCACTGTTGCCGACACCTTCCATCACTCTGCTGATGATCGGGAGTAGACTGATGGGGCAGTAATTGGCCGGATTTGTCCTGCCTTTTGTTGACAGGACATACCTAGGCAATTTTCCACATTGTCAGGTAGATGCCAGTGTTGTAGCTGTACTGGAACAGCTTGGCTAGGGTTACAGCCAGTTCTTCAGCACAAGTCTTCAGTACTTCAGCCGGGATGTTGTCACCCATAGCCTTTGCAGTATCCAGTGCCATCTGTTGTTTCTTGATATTTTGTGGACTGTATCAAATTTGCTGAAGTCTGGCATCTCTGATGCTGGGGACCTCAGGAGAAGACTGAGACGGATCATCCACTTGACATTTCTGGTTGAAGATGTTTGCAAATGCTTCAGCCTTGTCTTTGGCACTGATGTGCTGGGCTTCCCCATCATTGAGGATGGGAATATTGTGGAGCACCTCCTCTGATTAGTTGTTTAATTGTCCACCAACATTCACAACTGGATGCGGCAGGACTGCAGAGCTTAGATGTGATTTGTTGGTTGTGGGAACGCTTAGCTCTGTCCATCACATGCTGCTTCCACTGTTTTGCATGCATGTAGTCCTGTGTTGTTGTTTCACCAGGTTGACACCTCATTTTTAGGTATGCTGATGCTGCTCATATCATGCTCCCTGTACTCCTCATTGAACCAGGGTTGATTCCCTGGCTTGATGGTAATGGTAAGGTGAGGTGATATGCCGGGCCATGAGGTTACAGATTGTGGCTGAATACAATTCTGCTGCTGCTGATGGCCCACAGCGCCTCATGAATGCCCAGTTTTGTTCAAAATCTATCCCATTTAGCATGGTGGTAGTGCCACACAACACGACGGATGGTATTCTCAGTGTGAAGTTGGGTCTTCGTCTCCACAAGGTCTGGGCAGTGGTCATTGTGATCAATACATACATGAACAGATACATCTGCAAAAGGTGGTGAGGGTGAGGTCAAGCTCATCTCTAATTGAGGAGAGTGCAGATGAACTTGGAGCACAATGTCAAGCAGCTCTGGGCTAGAAGGCCCGGCTGTGGACTGCACCATCTTGGCCCGGGCTGCAGCAGTCTGGGCTGCTTTGCTGATCTGCAACAGTAAGGGCACTGGCAGAGAGGCAGGAGTAGGAGAAAGAATGTTGTCATCTTGAGAGTGGGCCACATGTTTATGCTCCATGGAGCCATTGTCACTCTCCCAGAGTGGCACCTCAGCAATCCGACTGATCTGTTGAACAGATTGATGGACTGGTGTGATGTCCTGAAAAACCTTTTGAACGCTGGTATCTCGAGGTACAATGACAGCAGTCTGAGCTTGCAAGGCAGCTGTCTGAACTTCCACTACAGCAGTCAGACCTTTGGTGGAAGCTATTCGTGTTGCATTATGGTGGGTTCCACAGTGGCGCTAATGAACATGTTGGAAAGGATGTGGTCCAAGCTCTGCGCAAAGCCTTGCGCCATGTTGGTGCTGTAACATTTCATGCTACTTGCTATTATGGATTGGCTTTCTGGCAGGATTTCCACTGCACCAAGTATTTGATTATGGGCAGCCATCAGCCTTTTGTCACCTAACTTATCGAAGTCCTCATCTGACTCTCCTGCAGTAGAACTAGTGTGTGACCTCACCCGCTGGTGAGCTGGCACCTGCACTATCCTCTCCCCCTGCGCTGGCTCCTGGGCACTTTGACTCACCACGTGCTGATCCCTCCTCTATCCTAGCATCTAAAATAAGCACAGTGTCATTCTCTGAACTGGTGGCTATGAGTGTAAACTGAGTGATGGTGTCTCATCATCTTCACTGTCTTCTTCTTCTTTGTCCACTTACTGGGCATCTGAAGTGAAAAAGGAACAAGGGAAGGGTTGTGGTGATTAGAGAGGCGAAAGTAAGAAGTATGCTTACACCATGTGCAGCTTCTCAGAAGAGACTGTAGGGTGAGGGAGAAGTGGGATGAGAGAAGGAGGATTACATATCTAGATACCCTCATCATCAGTGCTTCAACCCTGCCATTGGTCATGGCTTCAGCGATGCCCCTTCCCATTATGGTTAGTACTGTCTCCTCCATGGGGATTAAAACATGCAGGCATGCTTATGGTATGCTAGTTCGTTGCTGTTGCCTGCTGGAAAGAGGGAAATTTATCAGTGAAAGTCCTGATGTATGTTTGGGTGATGTGGCTGTCATGGTTGACTAGCTGCAGTGTGTGGAAACTGTGAGCTGTGGGTGTAAGGCTTGCAACAGTGCTAAGTGTCTGAGAGTGAGATGAAGCATATGAACTTTAGTATTGAGTCTTCATCGATAGAGATTGTTGGTAGCTGAGTTATGGGGTGTAGAGAATTGAGCAGTAGATGAGGCTAGTGGTGTAGTGGGTAGGATGTGCCATTTTAAGATAACCTCACTCACCTTAATAACTCGTGTGCGATCATTAAACTTCTTCCTGCATTACATACATGTCCTTGGAGCAATACACCTGACATTGACTTCCCACTGCCTCCTAAGCATGTGTCTGGAGGGCCTCCTGCAGCACCACCAACAGCCCCCCCACCCCACCCCATCCCCAGCCCCCATCCCATGGATTCTCGTTTCCACCTCTTCCACTAAGACCTCCAGTGATTTGTATGAGAACTTTGATGCTCGGTCTCTTGCATATTTAGCCATTGCTCAAAGTATCACAGCCCAGATTGCCTTTTGAAAAACTCCCACTACTTCTTGCAGCCAAGAGGTGCAGGCTGCCGTTAAGTAGCGCTAGCCACTTGTGATATCAGGTCTCTGTGTAACAAATGAACTGTGTAGGTAGCGCTGGCTGCACACAACAATCATGTAAAAGAGCAGGCAGCATCAGTACCAATTTAATGTGCTGCCTGTCACACAATGAATGGGTGCGGGTTAATCGCAGACCACAATCCCTACACCTGTTTTGGGGGGTTAGCCAATTTTTCTGAAACTAGTTTCAATTCAGTATGCTTGCTGCTGTGATGGAAGTCTGCCTCATAAGGATTTCCTCAATTATGTTGAGCGATCTTCAAATATTTTTGAAAACACCACATTCAATACAACAGGACACTGCATTCTCCTCAAGTATGATAGAAATTAGCAAGAGTTTTATCTTGGTTAATTGCCTGTGGTTAATGGGAGCTTACCATTATGGGGGAGATTTGCTCTGCTATTTACTAATATCCAAACCATTTCAAGAAGGTCTTATAAAAATAATGTCATAAAAAACTCACAATTTTAATTTCACTGAAACATCTAAATTAACTAGCATTAATTAACCAGCATTAACTCTACTTTTCGGCTTCTCATTTTCTGCACATAACTTAAAGTAAACTGTCACCTGCCACTTTGAATGCTAATGGTAAATTGCTTCGAACAAATTCCTTAAGGGTTTTTTTTACATTTTTGATTAATTAATTGTTTCATTGCTCTCTGGATTGTCAGTTACTAAAAGTTCTCAGAATACCTTAGGGATGCCATTGCCCTTCTGTAGTTAGGAAGGACATTATGAGAGCAGTACCTTAGTAACATTTCTCAAGGGGCCCTGCAGGTAGACTGGGAAATAGACAAGCATGGTTGTTAGCCAGTGGCTATGAATTAAAATAGATGTTTGATGCATCATACAAGCTGTTTGGATATAAGGAGAATGCCAATGTTTTAATTGTCTCAGAGTGTATGGTTCATCTTATTTTTATGTGCTTTTGTTTTACAGTGCAAAAACCATAGAAACATAATGGTAGATATTGATTAAGAATTTTATCTTTGAAGTGTGAGGTTTGATACACTACTAAATAGGCAATATTTTTAATTATTGCTGGAGTCAGGTTTTATTTTTATTCATTCATGGGATGTGGGCGTCGCTGGCTATGCCAGCATTTATTGCCCATCCCTAATTGCCCTTGAGAAGGTGGTGATGAACTGCCTTCTTGAACCGCTGCATTCCATGTGGAGTAGGTAGACCCACAGTGCTGTTAGGAAGGGAGTTCCAGGATTTTGACCCAGCAACAGTGAAGGAATGCCGATATAGTTCCAAGTCAGGATGGTGTGTGACTTGGAGGGGAACTTGCTGGTGGTGGTGTTCCCATGCATTTGCTGCCCTTGTCCTTCTAGTTGGTAGAGGTCGCGGGTTTGGAAGGTGCTGTCTAAGGAGCCTTGGTGCATTGCTGCGGTGCATCTTGTAGATGGTACACACTGCTGCCATTGTGCGTCAGTGGTGGAGAGAGTGAATGTCTGTAGATGGGGTGCTAATCAAGTGGGCTGCTTTGTCCTGGATGGTGTCAAGCTTCTTGAGTGTTGTTGGAGCTGCACCCATCCAGGCAAGTGGAGAGTATTCCATCACACTCCTGACTTGTGCCTTGTAGATGGTGGACAGGCTTTGGGGAGTCAGGAGGTGAGTTATTCGCCACAGGATTCCTAGCCTCTGACCTGCTCTTGTAGCCACGGTATTTATATGGCTACTCCAGTTCAGTTTCTGGTCAATGGTAGCCCCTAGGATGTTGATAGTGGGGGATTCAGCAATGGTAATGCCATTGAATGTCAAGGGGAGATGGTTAGATTCTCTCTTGTTGGAGATGGTCATTGCCTGGCACTTGTGTGGCACAAATGTTACTTGCCACTTATCAGCCCAAGCCTGGATATTGTCCAAGTCTTGCTGCATTTCTGCACGGACTGCTTTAGTATCTGAGGAGTCACAAATGGTGCTGAACATTGTGCAATCATCAGCGAACATCCCCACTTCTGACCTTACGATTGAAGGAAGGTCATTGATGAAGCAGCTTAAGATGGTTGGGCCTAGGACACTACCCTGAGGAACTCCTGCAGTGATGTCCTGGAGCTGAAATGATTGACCTTCAACAACCACAACCCTCTTCCTTTGCGCTAGGTATGACTCCAACCAGCAGAGGGGTTTCCCCCTGATTCCCATTGACCTCAGTTTTGCTAGGGCTCCTTGATGCCATACTCGGTCAAATGCTGCCTTGATGTCTCACCTCACCTATATGTATTTACACATATCGAATAAAAACTATAATACACACTCTTACATGTTCTGATGTACAATTATATTATTTAGGGCTCATTAAAAGAGTTCATTTAAAACAACTGTTCAAGTGTGACCACCACTAAATCATGCCAATTTATGGCTTCGAAAGTATTATTAAGACAGCTTACTGCAGGTTCATATGCTTACCTAGTTTCTGTTGAGTTCCTTGTAATGAAAAAAATATATAAATTCAAATTAGCCACGGGCATGCAAATCTCCACAAAAAAGGCACCAGTTAATTTTGTAGCTGGATTAGTTAAGCAAACAGGAATGCTACGTTTGACCCCCTTCTCAGAACACCCTACCCTTTGTTCAACTGAACTGGCTATCTTGTCTAAAGCACATCCCTTTCAAAAAAATAGATGGCTGCAAAATTTGGCTCTGTAGTGCCCGTAGTTTCGGTGCTATGGGTGCCGTTTTGGAACAAAAATGGCATTCGCAATGTGTGCACAAACATCCGGCGCAGAGCGCGCTGGACCCCATCTTAGTGAGGTTATTAGTGTGAGCATTAGGAGCATGCAGCAGAGGTATGCAGAGTATGTAGATTGTGATGTCAGTCAGATTGTAATGCTGATTTGACATCAGCGATATGATTTTCGACCTCACTGCTCCAGCTCGCACACTTTCTTAAACACGCATAGATTAATATACATTCAGCAGCAGGAAGGACTCCCCACTAGGGCTATTTACAGGGATTATCAACAACTTGCAGATTAGTTGCTGATTAATCTCTACTGAGTCCCCATCAGAGGGCGCAGAATGCTTCAAGCTCTGCTCAGCTGGACACAGTTGCGAGCCTCGGGGCAGTTGACAAAGGGAACAATTTTGCAGTAGCAGCAGAAACTGTCTGAGCTTCCGTTTGCATTTTCCAGCTGCACTGCACACACATTAGAGAGAGATTGGAGGAGCCTATCTCTAAAATGAGTGTCATGATGCCTCAGGCCTTCATACTGATGTATACGTTCATGGAAAGAGTGGCTACCTGCATGGAACATCAGATGCAGCAGTCCACCGAGTACATGCAGGCCTTCACCATTGGCCTGCGCACTCAGACTAATACCTGAAGCAAGATTGTTGAAAACTCAGCCTTGACTGTTCAGCACGTCACTGAAGTGCTCTCCAAAGTCAGGGTGGGCCATAAAGGTGATGCTGGTGAAAGGGACATGGAAGTGGGGACTCTGCTAGAACTGTATCAGCAGCTCCCATGCTAAACTGAAGGTTGACAGCTTGGAAATGCAGATCAAACAATGTAGACTCCAACGTAGTAAAAATAATTTCCAAAGTAGTGGAAATCACCTCCAAAACATTGAAAGCAAACTCTCAGAACAAGTCCTGTGAGTAAAAAGCTTTCACCTAGGCAAGGAAACAGTTGCGAGATCTCAGTATTTTTAAAGCATTTCTTGCCTGTCACTTGTTCATCCTCCTCAAATCCCACTGTCCTCTCACCTTTATTTCCCTGGTGAATGCCAGGAAGCCCAAAAACCTGTGCACACACTGTTAAAGTGAGAAATCAGGGATAAAGAAGCTGATAACGAGCATTTAATGTATTTTAATTGCCAACACATCTACCCCCTGGGGTTTTCCTGCCTGCTGCAGATCACGCTGAGTTTAAAGGTGGAAATCGGTGGTGTGCTGCTGTCTTCCTGACACGCTGGCAATTTCAGCCCTTTTAACATGCTATCCACTTGCAAACCCACCACCTTGCCAAGTTAAAATGCCGCTTAAGGAAAATAATAGATAGACTGGATATATGCAGTAAAAAATGATAGAAAGAAAACAATGCTGAGGGAAACCAGATAACCTAGTCGAAAAAATACTGGCCTTTTACGTCTGGAGCACATAAATCCAGCCCGGACTAATGAGATGAAAGTATCCTATGTCTTCTGACTGCAAGGATCCAACGTGGAATGAGTTTGTGCAGTCTAATTTTGGTATGGTCCTCCAGCCCAAACTTCTCCTAGATCAGTTTTAGTTGACAATGTTACTCATTCAGGCCTAATATCACTCAGATAGCAGTGCCGGTGGTTGAAGAACTAAAAATGCCAGCACATTCAGTCGTTTGATAACTTATAAAGATGTGAGCCAAAGCACATTGTTTGGGAGCTTTGCTATATCTGAGTGGTTTGATTTTCACTGTCTTCGCCTGGCGTTAACATGATGGTGATGGCATCAGAATAGGGTCGGTAGCCTTACTTCCCCTTACAGCAACAATGCGTCCTGTTCCAGCTTGAAAGGAGCCCACCACCAGAGGTGCGGGGTTGCTCCTCCAGGGATCGCCGAAGACCCATGAGCTCCAACTTCCATGATGTCAGTCCCACCCTCCTAGATCCTGACGGCAGCTGCCCTGGTCTGATCTTGAGGCCTTAGTCCTTCAATCCAGTAACCTGCTTTTGGTCTGTGTGGGTCTGTTGCCCAAAAGTTAAAATTGACCCCAGTGATTTAAATTCTCACACTAATATGTCTCACCTAGATGAACTCAAAATATTTTGTTAAAAAGCCTTAAACCAACTGATTTAATTGGCAAATGTAATACCGACAGCTAATAACAGACTAAGAGAATAAGCATCCGGATAAATTCATAACAATAGCTATGATTAATATTAGTATTAATAATATATTTAAATCACAACCTTAGAAAAACATGTTGGCTCAAGTTACATCAACAGATTCAAATCCTAAATCCCAGCCTCAGCTTATATTTAAACTCTGATTTTCCCCAGATAGTGAGTCAATGGAGTTGTATTCAATTGCAGTGGTGGATACAAATGAGCAGCAGTGGTAGTGGAAACAAAAATAACTCAGGCTGTATAATGGGCTGCTGATCCGCTACTGCCTCTTTGTGCCCTCAGTGCAATTGAATATCAGCTTAATAAACTTGGACAGGTCATCAGGATGTCGCAGAACCAAGGCAAGATGGTGTATGTAACTCAGAGGAGATAGTAAAAAAAATTCAAGCCTTCCAACTCAGGCCACGCTTCACCAGCTAGTCTCAAAGCACCATTGGCAGCAATTATATAGGTAGCCGCAGTTGCCCACTAATTCTTTTCACTGGGATCTGAGACATATGGTTAAAAAAATGCTAAGAAATCAAAATAATTACAGTAATTGGCACAAAAATAAATGTGATTTTTTTTAAATTTGAGAGTCTACATGGGCCCCTAGAGGGCGCCTAAACAATTGGATGCTTTCAGTTGTGAAGCTATGTTTGCTGTTGAAGAAAGAGATGTTACTTTAAGATGACAGACCAGACAATACAAAGATTTCTATCTCTAGCTGCTGTACTGAAGGTATAACGACATATACAAAGTCACTTGAGAACAGTTCCCTGTCAGAATCATTAGATATCCATACATAGAGCAACCAGAAATTCCATACATACCTTTCAAGTCACCTTATCACTGATTTTCAGGTTCAAATCTGACAGACAGGGTCTGGTACACTCCTACAGTGCCAGGTACTGAGTGATTGTTCCCTGGATGGATGATATTCAGCCACCTTTGATTCTAACCGAAGCTAACAGCGGGATCTGATGGTAACGTGCTAATGAGTAGAAGCTGTGTCCCTCATGTGTAAAGTGAATCTAAGATTCAACTTCCCTTAGAAGAGCCCGACTAACAGGTTGGTGATGATTGCAGATCAAATTTATAGCTCATTCAGAAATCAAGGACAAGTGCAGTTCATTTACACTCATACAAAGTCAAAAGAAAAATGTACCCTGCTTGCTACTTGGTGTTTCAAAAGACACTATCTATCTCATGCAGTATTTTCAATCTATTTTGAATCTCTATCACAAACAGATAAAACTGTTAACATTGGCAGTGCAGATTTCTTTTCCAAGCCTTCCTATTAGTATCCCTGACCTTCAAATCTACCATTTTCTATTGTTATGGAAATGTGCTCAATAGGGAGGATATAAGTGCTCAGCATTTGTGTCAAGCTTTGTCATGTCAGATATTGCATGGATGAGATGTAATGTCAGGCAACTCCTCTAAATTGCTGCGATAACATTCCCTTGAACTCCAGCTCGCCCTTAGAGAAAAGCTTAGGGCTCTCTTAGTAGTTTAAAAAAGTTGTTTTATCAACTCTTTCAGGATGTGGAAGACAGAAACTGTCTAATGACTCACTTCAGTGAGGGCTCCACCTTGAAAACGGGGATTTCTTCCATTATGTTCAGGTTTCACACTATTCCAGTGACTGATACACTTGTCTGTAGCATTGCAGCTTCCTGTACCACTGGTACATTTTCTGTCTCTGTCCACTATTGAAGTAAATGGAGGTATTTTTTTAAAAAACAAAGCCACAAAAGCTATGATTAAAAACTAGGGCTGCAGTCTACCCAGTAACACTATTGATCAAGTTCAAAATTATTTGGTTTTTGTTTTTCACTTAAGATCTTCCACTAAAAACTGGTTACTTAAGATAAGAAATTTTCTCAAAGTAGGTTGGCTCAAGTGTTGAAACTACATATTTTGATTTTTTTATGTGCATGCCCCTAGTTTCCCTCCCGTCTTAGACTATTCCAGAATAAGCGGTTGATTAACATTCCCTCATAACTGATCAGAGTTTTGGCAGAAAGCTCAATAATTTGGAGGAAGATCATAGGTGTTGGATATCAAATAGGCATTCCAGGAAACAAAAGATTAATTCTTGTATTCCAGGGTAACCCTTCTAAAGCAATTCCTAGATTTGCCAGTTGATGTGTTTGAAAGAACTCAATACGTTGGTGCACATGCTACAAGCAGTGGATAACGACATTGACAAAAGAGCCTTGAAGCAACTCTGCACTCAGAAAAAAACCTTTATAATAAATTAAGCACCCCAATTTTAATTGCTCCACCACTGGTGGCTGTGCCTTCAGCTGCCTAGTCCATATGCTCTGGAATTTTTTCCCTATACCTTTCCACCTCTCTATCTTGCATTCCTCCTTTAAGACACTCCTTAAAACCTTCCTCTTTGATTAAACTTTTGGTCATCTGAGCTAATACCTCCTTATGTGGCTCGGTGTCATATTTTGCTTTATAATACTCCTGCGAACAGCCTTGGGATGTTTCATTACATTAAAGGCGCTATACAAATGTAAGTTGTTGTTGTTGTAGTTGAAGTCCTGCCCTTCCTTCAACTGAGAATCTACACCTTCTCATTTGTAATCTCTTGCCCCACCCCCGCTTTACTTGCTTAAAACCTTTCACATTTCTAATATTTGCCTGTTCTGAAGAAGGGCCACTGACCTGAAATGTTAACTCTGCTTCTCTCTCCACAGATACTGCCAGACCTGCTGAGTATTTCCAGCATTTCTTGTTTTTATTTAAGATTTGGCAATTATTGTTTTTGGTGTGTATCTGCCCAGTTGAATATCATCTTATTCACTAATGGCAAAGTCCTATAAGTGGTGTTTCCTTATTAAAATTACAAGTATTTAAGGTTGTACTCTGCCCATGATGCCTGTGCATGTCTTATTTGAAAGAACTATCCAATTTGTCCTATACCCCTGCTCTTTCCTCCCGGCCCTGCAAATTTTTCCTCTTTAATTATTTATCCAATTCCATTTTAAAAGTTATGATTGAATCTGTTTCCACCACTCTTTCAGGCAGTGCATTAAAGATTGCAACAACTCACTGCGTTTCTTTCTTCATGTCACCTCTGTTTCTTTTGTCAATTATTTGCAACCTGTGTCTTCTTATTACTGACCCTTCTGGCACTGCAAACAGTTTCTCCTTCTTTAGTCTATCAAAACCGTTAAACTTCTCTGCTGGAAAGAGGACAATCTCAACTTCTCTTGTCTCTCCACACACTGACGTCCTGCCTCTCTGGTACCATTCTAGTAAGTCTCCTTTGCACCCTCTCAAAGATTTTGACACCTTTCCTAAAGTGTGATGCCCAGAATTGGCCACAAGACTCCAGCTGGAGAGTAACCGGTGTTTTATGAAGGTTCAGCATAACTTCCTTGCTTTTGTACTTGTCTAATGTATTGTCACAAAAACGTGCTTTGTGTCGAATGATGATTTTTAATCCACCAACTGGAAACCCAAATTGAATTTTTTTTTTAATCCCAGAGATTAAAGGTGACTTGATGCTTGCAGCTAAAGGTGACCATCTCAATTTGCATCACTGTACTTTTCATACATTTCCAATACATTGAGTTGGAGACAGTGGGCTGAATTTTAGTAGCTCGCCGCCATTCTCGGCAGCGAGCTTCAAAAAGCACGTGGCGCACACACGAGACAGGCGCCGCAGAGCTTCTGCGATATTTTGCACGGTGACTCAATAACATGAAGGGAGTGGAAGGCCCGCCTCGATGAAGTGGAGGGGGCGGGTGCTCTGTCCCCGGCAATGCCACCATTTTTAAAGGGCTTCAAGCCCTTCAATTAAATTTACATTTTTAAAGATCCCGTTGCTATAAAAATGGCAATAAAATTTTAATTTAACTTTGATTCCCTCTCCCACTAACCCCCGATCCCCCCCGCCCCCCCCCCCGCTGCCCCCACTCAATAAATAAATTGAACTTTCACCCCAGAAAAACACTTTTTGCTCTTCCGAACTTCCCCCACCCACCCCCCACAAACTTCAGCACTTTTGATCCTCAACCCTTTTCCATCATCCCCATGAGCAATCGAAACAGTTTTCCCTGTTCCCCTCCTCCGAATGGAGATCTGAAGGCGCGGGAGTCCCGGCCGCTGGCCAGAATATCAGTGTGGGACAGCCGTCGGAACTAGGTAAGTGCTTTTGCATGTATTTAAATTAATTTTTAAAAATATTTGAATGAAGGCTTCACCACTGAGTGGCGGGACAGGAGGGCCGCACCGAGACCTTGCTGCCACCAGTAAAATGCAGTGGGGCCTTCCTGGTGTCATGGGATGCAGTTTCCTGCCGCCCCCCCACCCCGCCACAACCCCCAATGTCAGAGGGCTGGTAAAATTCAGCCCAGCATGTCTGCACAAACCATCAAGGACAATGACCTGGGGAATCTGAGTCACCACCTATCATGTTCCCATTAGCAAGGCATCAAGTCCATTACCTGAGGTATTCAATGGTTGAGACAAACCACTTAAATCAAATCATTTGAACAATGGGACCCTAGCTGTGAAAAGGGGATTCTTAGACATGGACTAATTAAGTTGCAAGAGGGAATACACTAGTAACGACCATGCTTGAATCATTGGGCGATGATCATGTGACAAGCCCACTCTTAATGTGCTTAAGCTTCTGTTTTGTCTGCAGTAGAGAGACAAGCAGTTAGATGCTGATGAGAGAACTCCTGAGTGGGGTCTCTCCTTCCTTTCTCTCCCTCTCCAATCCACCTTGCAAGCTTCGAACCCTGTTTTCGGACCATGACCACCCAGGGATGCCCTTGCTGCAGACAGAGTCTCCTTGAAGGAACTATTTTCTCCAGGAGAACCACTGAATCAGCCATCCACATTCTTCAAATCAGAAGCCACAGGACTACCAAAGTAAAGTTTCACAACCACCGAATTCAGCCCAATGCCAGCCGAGTCACTAACCTTCACAAACTGTATACCCCCTTTTATTTCTCTGGACCCTAATTTGATCAGTCAATCATACATACCTCTGTAACCTATGTGTCTGCATGAGTGAACTTTGTGTTGTGTGTGTCGGTCTGAAAGTCTGAGCATAGTTTATTATTTTATTAAATTGGTTTAAGTACAATAAAGCTCACCTCTTTCTTTGTTAAAATCAAGAAAACTTGTCCAATTGATTCTTTTATGATCCCAGCTGGTAAACAGTTAAACACTCACTGAATTGGCAACTATATTCTCCACAAAAAGAAATAAACCTGTTGCAGTCAAACAAGGCAAGGGAAAAGAGGAAAGCCCTTCGACCCCTCCTCACCTGATTGTAAAAGTATCTATGCAAGGCAGAAATGAAAAATGGAGCTAGAACATAGAACATAGAACAGTACAGCACAGTACAGGCCCTTCAGCCCACGATGTTGTGCCGAACCTTTAACCTACTCTAGGATCAAACTACCTACATACCCTTCATACTACTATCATCCATGTACCTATCCAAGAGTCGCTTAAATGTCCCTAATGTATCTGCTTCTACTACCACCGCTGGCAGTGCATTCCACGCACCCACCACTCTCTGTGTAAAGAACCTACCTCTGACATCGCCCTGAAACCTTTCTCCAATCACCTTAAAATTATGCCCCCTGGTGATAGCCCTTGGGAAAAAGTCTCTGGCCATCCACTCTATCTATGCCTCTCATCATCTTGTACCCCTCTATCAAGTCACCTCTCATCCTTCTTCGCTCCAATGAGAAAAGCCCTAGCTCCCTCAACCTTTCTTCGTAAGACATGCCCTCCAGTCCAGGCAGCATCCTGGTAAATCTCCTCTGCACCCTCTCTAAAGCTTCCACATCCTTCCTATAATGAGGCGACCAGAACTGAACACAATATTCCAAGTGTGGTCTAACCAGGGCTTTATAGAGCTGCAGCATAACCTCGCGGCTCTTAAACTCAATCCCCCTATTAATGAAAGCCAACACACCATACGCTTTCTTAACAACCCTATCAACTTGGGTGGCAACTTTGAGCGATCTATGGACATGGACCCCAAGATCCCTCTGTTCCTCCACACTACCAAGAATCCTGTCTTTAAGCCTGTATTCTGCATTCAAATTCGACCTTCCAAAATGAATCACTTCACACTTTTCCAGGTTGAACTCCATCTGCCACTTCTCAGCCCAGCTCTGCATCCTGTCAATGTCCCGTTGCAACCTACAACAGCCTTCCACACTATCCACAACTCCAGCAACCTTCGTGTCATCGGCAAACTTGCTAACCCAGCCTTCCACTTCCTCATCCAAGTCATTTATAAAAATCACAAAGAGCAGAGGTCCCAGAACAGATCCCTGTGGAACACCACTGGTCACCGAGCTCCAGGCTGAATACTTTCCATCTACTACCACCCTCTGTCTTCTATGGGCCAGCCAATTCTGTATCCAGACAGCCAACTTTCCCCGTATCCCATGCCTCCTTACTTTCTGAATGAGCCTACCATGGGGAACCTTATCAAACGCCTTGCTAAAATCCATATACACCACATCCACTGCTCTTCCTTCATCAATGTGTTTTGTCACATCTTCAAAGAATTCAATAAGGCTTGTGAGGCATGACCTGCCCCTCACAAAGCCATGCTGACTGTCTCTAATCAAACCATGCTTTTCCAAATAATCATAAATCCTGTCTCTCAGACTCCTCTCCAATAATTTGCCCACTACCGACGTAAGACTGACTGGTCTATAATTCCCAGGGTTATCCCTATTCCCTTTCTTGAACAAGGGAATAACATTTGCCACCCTCCAATCATCTGGTACTACTCCAGTGGACAGTAAGGACGCAAAGATCATCGCCAAAGGCACGGCAATCTCTTCCCTCACTTCCCGTAATATCCTTGGGTATATCCCGTCTGGCCCTGGGGACCTATCTGTCCTCATGTCTTTCTAAATTTCCAGCACATCCTCCCTCTTAACATCAACCTGTTCGAGCATATCAGCCTGTTTCACGCTGTCCTCACAAACGACCAGGTCCCTCTCACTGGTGAATACTGAAGCAAAGTATTCATTTAGGACCTCCCCTACCTCCTCTGACTCCAGGCACAAGTTCCCTCCACTATCCCTGATCAGCCCTACCCTCACTCTGGCCATCCTCTTGTTCCTCACATAAGTGTATTACGCCTTGGGATTTTCCTTAATCCTACCCGCCAAGACTTTTTCATGTCCCCTACTAGCACTCCTAAGTCCATTCTTCAGTTCCTTCCTGGCTACCTTATAACCCTCTGGAGCCCTGTCTGATCCTTGCTTCCTCAACCTTAAGTAAGCTTCCTTCTTCCTGTTGACTAGCTGTTCCACATCTCTTGTCATCCAAGGTTCCTTCACCCTACCATCCCTTCCTTGCCTCAGCTAGATGGGTATACGAATCAGACCATTTTACCATTTGCTGCCTCAGTGGATCTGATATTGGGAGCTTTTTATCGCACTGCAGTGTAACAACACCAGTCAATTAACTTCCATTGTTTCACACTCAATTTTAATTAAAACACGCTGTAAAATTCAGGGCAGATCTGAATTTACTGATGTATTGTAAATGGTATTATAGAACCATTTGTCTTAGCAATGCACTAAACACCTACTGATTCGGTTAATATACGTCCACATCATTGCAGAGAGTGAGTGCAATCTTGTAACATTATGGCATTTTCTATTTACTTAAATGGGTGTCATTTCCCAGTTAAATAATTATTTGAAATGTCTTTAATTTTCCCCCTCGCATCAACATGGGCCTCAAAGAGCTAATCCCATGCCCTACGCACATTATTTGAGTTAAGTGGAATTTGCCTCTTTCCAAGAAAAGTGGCTCTTTTTCACTGGTCATCTAAGGAGAAGGTTCAAGAGAAAAGTCAGCTTTCTCCTAATAATTTACCTTTTTGAAGCACTGTCTTCTCGCTCATCAGTTTACCAGCAGTTTCTGTGTGTGAACCTTATGCTCTCTGATCCAGAATCTGCTATATCGAAAGTAATAACAACACCCAATTTGCAATCATTGTGTCTGGTATTAATGTAGCATTGTATGATGCTACCAATCTATCTTCACACCAGCAGGCATTGTACACAGACCATGAGATTCTACAAGGGAAACGGTCTAATATTTTTATTTACAGATAAATAATGATGTGCAGCCCAACATTTTGACAAATAATATTATAATATTTTGAATCATACGTGCAATGAAAATTCCATTATGGAGCATTATTATTTTCCAAGAATAAATAAAAATTCCCATTAAATAATGAACAAAGTTCTGTTTCTGAACAGCAGGTTTGCAAATGAATAATACAGCAGCCCCGCACCTGCCCTCTTTTGATGGTGAAGGTAGGTCTGAGGCAGTTTGCCACTGTATGGTGCCCTGACCATAGATCCGCATTGGAATATGCCTGCAACAATATGTAGTCAAGTTTCAGACTCTGGTTAACCATTGGCATCATTGCATGCCATCCCTTCAGCTGTCCTTGCAGAAAATGGCAGAGCACTTTATCTGTTGTTCAGTAGGTGTGCCTGGGCCTAAAAAATGGTTGATAACTTTAGAGAAAGCAGGAATGTTTTCTTTCACGCAATGATACTGAAAGGATATGCATTTTGGCTGGATGTTTCCTTAGAAACACCACAACATTACAGTTAACACTTCTATTGAATACACCCAGACTTATTTGAGAAGAAAGGTCTCCACAGAAACTAACCGTCTGCCAAATACAATGTCTTTTCACTTCTATCTTCAGATGTGAGAGTGGGAGTACTGTCAGGTGTGAACAAAACATCTTTTATGCTGTCAGACTTGCCTGGTATCTGTCCGTAGGTCTTATGAACTTAGCAGTTATGTAAGATAGCTGCATCCCCACTGGGAAACCAATTGGTCTTCGCAATGCTGCAAGGGGGACAAAATAACATACATTAACTGAACAAAAACTTATGAGAACCAATGGGAAAAAATGAGGAACAATTAAGAAATGACTAAAATATAGCAGCCATTATACTATTCTATTCCTCTCAAGAAATTTTAATTTGTGGCTGCTCTAGAAGCCTCTTTCAAAAGGATGTTCTTTATGTCAGCTATCCCATGATCCAGAACTGTGCAAACAGTTTACAGAATTTGTATTCATTCTTGGGACGTGGGCATCGCTGACTAGGCCAGCATTTATTACCCATTCCGTCTTGTCTCGCTGCAGTCCATGTGAGGTCGGCACACCAACAGTGCCATTAGGAAGGGAGTTCCAGGATTTTGAACCAGCGACAGTGAAGAAACGGCAATATAGTTCCAAGTCAGGACGGTGTATGGCTTGGAGAGGAACTTGCAGGTGGTGGTGTTCTCATGCCCTTGTCCTTCCAGGTGGTAGAGGTTGTGGATTTGAAAAGTGTTGTCTAAGGAGCCTTGGTGCATTGCTGCAGTGCATCTTGTAGATGGTACACACTGCTGCCACTGTGTGTCGGTGATGGAGGGAGTGAATGTCTGTGAATGGTGTATTAATCCAGTGGGCTCCATTGCCTTGGAAGGTGTCGAGCTTCTTGAGTGTTGTTGGAGTTGCACCCATCCAGGCAAGTGGAGAGTATTCCATCATCCTCCTGACTTGTGCCTTGTAGATGGTGGACAGGCTTTGGGGAGGCAGGAGGTGAGTTACTTGCCGCAGGATTCCTAGCCTCTGACCTGTTCTTGTAGCCACAGTATTTATATGGCTACTCCAATTCAGTTTCTGGTCGATGGTAACCCCTAGGATGTTGATAGTGGGGTGATTCAGTGGTCGTAATGCCATTGAATGTCAAGGGGAGATGGTTAGATTGTCTCTTGTTGGAGGTAGTCATTGCCTGGCACTTGTGTGGCATGCATGTTACATGTCACATATCAGCCCAAGCCTGGATATTGTCCAGGTCTTCCTCCGTTTCAACACTACTGCTTCAGTACCTGAGGAGTCATGAATGGTGTGGAACATTGTGCAATCATCAGTGAACATCCCCACTTCAGACCTTATGATTGAAGGAAGGTCATTGATGAAGCAGCTGAAGATGGTTGGGCCTAGGAACTACCCTGAGGAACTCCTGCAGTGATATCCTGGAGCTGAGATGATTGACCTCCAAAAACCACAATCATCTTCCTTTGTGCTAGGTATGATTCCAACTGGAGAGTTTTCCCTGAGCTGGTTATTGCTCAGCAAGTGCCACTTGATAGCACTGTTGATGACACCTTCCATCACTTTACTGATGATTGAGGGGAGACTGATGGGGCGGTAATTGCCCGGGTTGGATTTGTCCTGCTTTTTATGTGCAGGACATACTTGGGCAATTTTTCACATTGCCGGGTAGTTGCCAGTGTTGTTGCTGTACTGAAACAGTTTGGCTAGGGGCACGGCAAGTTCTGGAGCATAGGTCTTCAGTGCTATGCCAGAATGTTGTCAGGGTCCATAGCCTTTGCAGTATCCAGTGCCTTCAGAATCAACAAGTAGCCCTTCCCAAATGAATATTAAAATGACACATCCATCCATTTGAGATGGATGCATATACTTTTGCAGGCCCCACCTGTTTCAGTGTGTCAGAATGCAAACCTAATGCATTGATTTTCCACATCCTTTCAAGAGTCTTGTATCTGCTATCAGTCTAGGAATATTGATAGCAGCAAAAATGTTGAAGCCAATTCATAGGTACTGAGCTCCAGAGGGTCAAATATAAAAGTGTTGGTTTTGACCATCACTTTATAGTACAATGCAAAACTACTGATGGGAGCAAATGTATTATGAATGTCTGTTTAATAGAAAAGTTAATCTGCATGATCAATGTACTTAATGAGAACAATAGAAAAAGTCTGTGACTGACAGAGAGAGAATGAAAAGTATAAACAGGAAAGTCAAAACATCAACAGGGAAGGAAACAGAAAGTATTAGAGTTAGAGAGAAGACAAAGAATTACAGAGACTGACACAATTTTTCTTTGTCAATGAGCAAGGCAATGGGGAGATCAACTGGTGCCCAATAATAATTTACTTACAACATCTAGAGACACTAGGGAGAGAATCAAATTGCCATTCTGAGGGAAGATTATGTGCCATAGCTTTGCTCCTCCAAGCAAAAACACAGCTCTGCTGTTTCAATGTGGCTGGTATAGTTCTCATACTTCTTCTGGTTTCTCAGAAAGGCTTCTTAATAGCAAATTAATGGCAGTTTAATACCTTGGTCTCACATTTACTAGAAATTAGATTGAGATTGTCAGTATTTATTATCATCATAATACATTTTATCAAAGGTGGACATAATACCTCCTGCCTTGGCTACAGTGAAACCTGGGTCCCAGAGGCAAACAGATACTTCAGAGTGGTGTCTTAATGCATTGTGCCATCTATTTCCTTAATGCAACGAGACATATTTTGTGAATTGGTGCACTCAGATATCTGGAAACCCTGAGGTAAATTGGGAATGATGATTATGGTGCTTCTACTTTAAAATGCAGTGTTAGTGAGCCAATTGGAATTTATATTATTAGTGAACACAAAGAAGCTTGCATCATCACTGAATTGGCAGCGCACTGAAAAACTGCAGGAGAAATTAAAATTAAATATATTTGATAGAAAGCGCTGTACATTTTGCCAACATTTTCCTTTAATACTTTCAATACACATCCCCTGGATACTAATCTTTGAGGCTTTCAGAGATTGTCAATGTACTGACTTTCAGCTTTCTGAAAACTTTTAAACAGC
The DNA here is from genome assembly GCF_036365525.1 of Heterodontus francisci. NCBI lineage: Eukaryota > Metazoa > Chordata > Chondrichthyes > Heterodontiformes > Heterodontidae > Heterodontus > Heterodontus francisci. The sequence continues at coordinate 76,927,799 of NC_090384.1, forward strand.
AAGAGAGTAAAAAGATTGAATTAATGGCCCAGATTTCCCTTTCCCAATAGCGGCGAATGCTGAGATATTCGCTGCTATTGAGGGACGCAATGGCACTGCAACTCATGGCCGAAACCCGGAAGTTGTGATGCGCCCCAATGGACTCCGTACTGATGGTCCCGCTGTTCTGATGCTTAAAGCAGCAGGGATCAATCGTGGGAGAATTTAGCTTATTTGCCCACAACTTGCACGGATTTTTATGTGCAAGGAGTTAGGGCTGATAATCACAGGCGTAAGTCAGCAAGGAAGTACTAAATTATTGGTGATAGTCTATCATATTGGTAAAGGACACAAATCAGTACGCAATGCCCACGCCCGCGACAGGCATTGGGTTTTTCCTATGCAAGTTAGGGGCCTTATGTCTATTTGAGGCCCCCATTGTAAGATTGATTTGTCCAACAGACAGTCCTTAAATGGGCAACCCGTTAAGACGCAACCAACACGATAAAGTATTCTCCTGCATCCACATTCAAAGAATGTGGATCAGTGCTAGACACCAATCCAACCCCCAATCATGACCTCTTCCACCCCACTAACCCATAGCCACTTATACCTTCGATTGCCCCTCTTCATCACTTACCTGAGGGGCTTTGCGACACCAGCAACAGCCCAATCTTCAATTGCATTTGCTGCAGCTTGCTAACTCGATGGAAATGGGGCCTGAGGCCCATATTATGGTGCCTTGGGCCTCAACATTCTGGCATGGGGATTGCTCCCTGTGCCCTGCAGATGTCCAAAAATGGATGCATCAAATTTTTAGATTCTTATTTTCTCAAAGTAAACATTCTGATGAATAGGATAATTATATTGATAACTGTTAGTGCCAAGCGTATGCTGGATGTTTATATATTACTATACTGGAGAGCTTTAACTTCTCACAATTACATTTCTCAGTTCACTGTTAAAATTGATTCATTGTATATGCATACTATTTAGCATACCATGCAGCAGTTGCTCATAAAATCTTGCTTTCTGTAAAGATTTTCATGTTAACATTTACAGTTGAAACTAAGTGAACATTAATAATAGAATTCCTATATGTAGACATTTTATCATTGGGATATGGCATGTAAACAATGGACTGTCAGGATTCATATAGAGGCCTCCCACCACTAGGAGGTGCTAAGGTGAACATACGAATATACAAATTAGGAGCAGGAGTAGGCCACTTGGCCCCTCAAGCTTGCTTTGTCATTCAATAAGATCACGGCTGATCTGTTAGTAACCCCAACTCCACATTCCCACCTACCCCCGATAACCTTTCACCCCTTCGCTTATCAAGAATCTATCTACCTCTGCCTTAAAAATATTTAAAGACTCTGCGTCCACTGCCTTTTGAAGAAGAAAGTTCCAAAGACTCACGACCTTCTGAGAGAAAAAAAATTCTCCTCATCTCTGTCTTAAATGGACGACTCCTTATTTTTAAATTGTGACCCCTAGTTCCAGATTCTCCCACAAGGGGAAATATCCTTTCCAAATCCATCTGTCAAGACCCCTCAGGATCTTATATGTTTCAATCAAGTCGCCTCTTCCTCTTCTAAACTCCAATGGATACAAGCTTAGCCTGTCTAACCATTTTGCATAAGACAACCCATATTAGTCTAGTAAACCTTCTCTGAACTGATTCCAACACATTTACATCCTTCCTTAAATAAGGAGACCAATATTGTACACAGCACTCCAGATGTGGTCTCATCAGTGCCCTGTATAACTGAAGCATAACCTCCCTACCTTTGTATTCAATTCCCCTCACAATAAACAATATCATTCCATTAGCTTTCCTAATTACTTGCTGAACCTGCATACTAACCTTTTTGCGATTCATGCGCTAGGACACCCAGATCCATCTGATTATGCCTCGGTCCAGAACTGCTTTCTTTTTCACATGAATTCAGTGATCTTTATTTGGCAGCCAAGTTATATATCATATTTTTAATAGACGCTTTGTAAGAAACAGCATGGTCCTTCACCTATCAAATGTTTCAAAAAGTCAGTTTTGGGTCCACTACACCGTTCTGAAATATGGCCAAAAGTCAGGCCTTAGGCCCTTACTCGAAGCCCTTGTCCTGGTGGTACTTGCTTCCAATGAAAATGTTTTCTTTCCTTTTTTTTCCAGGTGCAGCTTAGTTTTTCCAAATTTTCATCAGCAAAACAATAGAAAATCCACATTATATCATATAAAGCTAATTTTAGACTGAAGATTTCTTCACTTTGTTACACATAGAAACATAGAAACATTGAAAATAGGAGCAGGAGTAGGCTATTTGGCTCTTTGGGCCTACTCTGCCATTCAAAAAAGATCATGGCTGATCGTCTAATTCAGTACCCTGTTCCCACTTTCTCCCCCTATCCTTTGATCACTTTGGCATTAAGAAATATATCTATCTCTTTCTTGAATATATTTAATGATTTGGCTTCCACTGCCTTCTGCGGTAGAGAATTCTATAGGTTCACCACCCTCTGAGTGAAGAATTTCTCCTCATCTCGGTTCTAAATAGCATACTCCGTATCCTGAGACTGTGACCCCTGGTTCTGGACTCCCCAGCCATCGGGAACATCCTCACTGCATCTCGCCTGTCTAGTCCTGTTAGAATTGTTTAGGTTTCTATGAGATCCCCTCTCATTCTTCTGAACTTGAGTGAATATAGGCCTAATCGACCCAATCTCTCCTCATACATCAATCCTGCCATCCCAGGAATTAGCCTAGTAAATTTTCTTTGCACTCCCTCCATGGCAAGAACATCCTTCCTAAGATAAGGAGACCAAAACTGCACACAATACTCCAGATGTGGTCTCACCAAGGCCCTGTATAACTGCAGTAAGACATCTTTGCTCCTGTACTCAAATCCTCTTGCAATGAAGGTCAACATACCATTCACCTTCCTAATTGCTTGCTGCACCTGAATGCTTGCTTTCAGTGACTGGTGTACAAGGACACCCAGGTCTCGTTGCACCTCCCCCTTTCCCAATCTATAACCATTCAGATAATAATCTGCCTTTCTGTTTTTACAACCAAAGTGGATAACCTCACATTTATCCATGTTATACTGCATCTGCTATGCATTTGCCCACTCACCCAACTTGTCCAAATCACACTGGAGCCTCTATGTATCCTTCTCACAGCTCACATACACCAACAGCTTTCATTGCTGATTACATTGCTCAGTGTGCTTCTGTTCACTACTGATGATTAGTGACTGGTAAATTAACAGAATAATCTTAATATGAAAGAAAAAAGAATATGCACCCTTCTGGATCTCAGAACATCCCAGTGCTTCACAACCAAAGCACTGTGGAAGTGTAGTCACTATGGTAATGTAGAGCAATGTGATAAATAATTTGCATACAGCAAGGAGATAATGACTATTGTTTGAAGAAAAATGTTGGTTATGACATTAGGAGAAATTCCCTGCTTTTCATCGAAAAGGGTCAGGGGATCTTTTATGTCCACTTGACATGGCCTCGGTTTAATGTCTAATTTGAAAGATGTTGGGATACAGTTTCCACTTTAATTTGCCCAAAATAAGCTTAAAAATTGTGTGGGTCAGATTGCGGTTCAACTTTCTGTTAAAATTCATATGCATAATTACAAAGTAAAATCTTCCATGAACCAATGTAATCGGGCAGCATAGAATCATAGAATGGTTGCAGCACAGAAGGAGGCTATTTAGCCCATCGTCACTGTGCCATCTCTCTGCAAGAGCAACTCACCTAGTTCCACTCCCTTTACTTTTCCCCATAGCCCTGAAAATGTTTTCTCTTCAGATATTTGTCCAATTCTCTTTTGAAGGTCTTGATTGAATATGTCTCCACTGCAGTCTCAGCCAGAGCATTCCAGATCCTAACTACTCGCTGCATGAAAAAGTTTTTCCTCATGTCAGCTCTGGTTCTTTTGCCAATCACCTTAAATTGGTGTCCGCTGGCTCTGGATCCTTCAGCCAATGGGAACAGTTTCTCCTTATCTACTCTGTCCAGACCCCTCATGATTTTGAACACCTCTATCAAATCCCATCTTAATCTTCTCTTCTCCAAGGAGAACAGGCCCAGATTTTCCAACAATCCATGTACCTGAAGTTTTTCATCCCTGGAACCATTCTTGTTGTATGAATGTCTTTAAGAGTGATGTCCCTTTATGATCTTAGTATGCTAATGAGCTAAGTACCAGGATGCAGTCACGTGACTACAAGCCAGAGTTACTCTGTAACTGTAACACCTAGAGTAAGGTTCTGTAAATAGTTTGCTCTGTACTGTATATAATAGTTTAGCTGTAAAAATCTGTTTGAGATCTTCAGCGTAGTGTTTGATTGATCAGGGTTTGACTGTATCAGTCTCTCCACTTATCTGTGTTCACTGTGTTTGATTGCTTAAACCTCTGGGTGGGGCTGCAGAGTGAAAGTTAAACTAAGATAGAGACACAGCTAGAAGCTTCCACTGAACACATTGCTCTGATTGTACTGAAATCCTGTGAGAACTTTTAAGTTAATGTGTTGTTATTAAACCTGCTGTTTATTAAACATGTGTGATATCTGCATTGCTCTGTCTTAAATTGGATATTACAAACTAAACCCAATAATCCGGTGTAAACTTAACATTCAGTATAACTGGACACTATGCATCTCATTTATGTTGCATCAGACATCATAAAGAACTCATTACAATTCTCATGAATCTTTTCGGCAGCATTTCAACTGCCTTCACATTCTTCCTAAAGTGTGGTGCCCAGAACTGGACACAATACTCCATTTGAGGCTGAACCAGGTTTTATACAGGTTTAACATAACTTACTTGTTCTTGTACTCTATGCCCTTATGTATAAATCCCAGGACTCTGTATGCTTTATTAACCATTTTCTCCACCAGCCCTGCAACCTCAATGATTTGTGCATATATACCCCAGGTCCCTCTGCACCTGCACCCACTTTAGAATTGTATGCTTTAATTTGTATTGCCTCTCTTCATTCTTTCTACCAAAACTAATCACTTTGCACTTTCTTGCACTAAATTTCATCTGCTACTTGTCTGCCTATCCCAGCAGCCTGTCTATGTCCTCTTGAAATTCATATCTATCCTCTTCACAATTCACAATACTTACAAGTTTTGCAAATTTTGAAATTGTGCCCTGTACACCCAAGTCTATGCATCTCTCTTTCCTGTCATTCAACCAGTTTTGTATTCATGCTGCCACTGTCCCTTTTATTCCATGGGCTTCAACTTCAACTGACAAGCCGGCTATGTGGAACTTTACCAAATGCCTTTTGGAAGTCCAGTTAATCAATTCTGCTACCCCTCCTTCCTTCCCTCTCTTTCCCGAACACCTTGTATCCAGGAATCTTTAGTACCCCGTCCTGCCCTTATTTGAGCCAGATCTGTTATTGCCACAACATCATACTTCCATGTGGCTATCTGCGCTTGCTGCTCACCAACCTTATTTACCACACTCAGTGCCTTCATATATTTGTACATTAAACCTAAGTTAGACCTTATTACATTTCTTTATACTCTGATTCCATCTAATACCTTAATCTTTTCTACTCCAGAGTGCTATCTGTCTCTCCCAATTCTCTGTGCAATCATGTTTTATTCTTTAATATTGCCTTCTGGTTCCCACACCTCTGCCAAGTTAGAACCAGAAGGCAATATTAAAGAATAAAACATGATTGCACAGAGAATGATAAAACATTCTCTTCCTACCTCCCTCTGGACCATGACCCCACCACCGAACATCAAGCCATCGTCCAAAGGACTGTCACTGACCTCATCTCCTCTGGAGACCTTCCCTCTACAGCTTCCAACCTCATAGTCCCGCAACCCCGGACAGCCCGCTTCTACCTCCTTCCCAAAATCCACAAACAGGACTGTCCCGGCAGACCCATTGTGTCAGCCTGCTCCTGCCCCACTGAACTTATTTCTTCCTATCTAGACTCTATCTTTTCTCCGCTGGTCCAGTCTCTTCCCACCTACATCCGTGACTCTTCTGACGCCCTACGTCATTTTGACAATTTCCAGTTTCCTGGTCCCAACCGCCTCCTCTTCACTATGGACGTCCAATCGCTCTTCACCTCCATCCCCCACCAGGATGGTTTGAGGGCTCTCCGCTTCTTCCTGGAACAGAGGCCCAACCAGTCCCCATCCACCAACACCCTCCTCCGCCTGGCTGAACTTGTTCTCACATTGAACAACTTCTCCTTCAACTCCATGCATTTCCTTCAAGTAAAAGGTGTCGCTATGGATACCCGCATGGGTCCTAGTTATGCCTGTCTTTTTGTGGGATATGTCGAGCATTCTTTGTTCCAGTCTTACTCAGGCCCCCTCCCCCAACTCTTTTTCCGGTACATTGATGACTGTATCGGTGCCGTTTCCTGCTCCCGCCCCGAACTAGAAAACTTTATCAACTTTGCTTCCAATTTCCACCCTTCTCTCACCTTTACATGGTCCATCTCTGACACTTCCCTTCCCTTCCTCGACTTCTCTGTCTCCATCTCTGGGGATAGGTTGTCTACCAATATCCATTATAAGCCCACTGACTCCCACAGCTACCTCGACTACACTTCTTCACACCCTACCTCCTGTAAGGACTCCATTCCATTCTCCCAGTTTCTCCGTCTCCGACGCATCTGCTCTGATGATGCTACCTTCCATGACGGTGCTTCTGATATGACCTCCTTTTTCCTCAACTGAGGATTTCCCCCCACTGTGGTTGACAGGGCCATCAACCGTGTCCGACCCAATCCCCGCACCTCTACCCTCACCCCTTCCCCTCCCTCCCAGAACCGTGACAGGGTTCCCCTTGTCCTCACTTTTCATCCCACCAGCCTCCATATCCAAAGGATCATCCTCCGCCATTTTCGCCACCTCCAGCGTGATGCCACTACCAGTCGCATCTTCCCCTCCCTTCCCCTGTCAGCATTCCGAAGGGATCGTTCCCTCCGCGACACCCTGGTCCACTCCTCCATTACCCCCACCACCTCGTCCCCGTCCCAGGGCACCTTCCCTTGCAATCGCAGGAGGTGTAATACCTGCCCATTTACCTCCTCTCTCCTCACTATCCCAGGCCCCAAACACTCCTTTCAGGTGAAGCAGCGATTTACTTGTACTTCTTTCAATGTAGTATACTGTATTCGCTGCTCACAGTGTGGTCTCCTCTACATTGGGGAGACCAAGCGCAGACTGGGTGACCGCTTTGCGGAACATCTCCGCTCAGTCCGCAAGCAGGACCCTGAGCTTCCGGTTGCTTGCCATTTCAACACTCCCCCCTGCTCTCATGCTCACATCTCTGTCCTGGGATTGCTGCAGTGTTCCAGTGAACATCAACGCAAGCTCGAGGAACAGCATCTCATCTACCGATTAGGCACACTACAGCCTGCCGGACTGAACATTGAGTTCAATAATTTCAGAGCATGACAGCCCCCCACTTTACTTTCATTTTTAGTCATTTTTAGTTATTTTTTCTTCCTTTTTTTTTTACATTCCTTTTTACATTTTTTACAATCTTTTTTTGTATTTATTTCATTTAATCTTAGTTTGTTCAGTTTGCTTACCCACTGTTTTTTTCAGGTTGTTTTTCTTCAGGTTTGCACTTGCTGCTGTTCAATATTCAGTATATTCACACCTAATCTGTACTAATGCTTTATCTTTCAACACACCATTAACATATTGTTTGCCTTTGCTCCATGACCTTTTGGTCAGCTATGTGGCCTGGTCCAATCTGCACCTTCTCCTTTGTTATCTCTTGCCCAACCCCCACCTCACTTGTTTATAATCTGTGACTTTTCTAATATTTGTCAGTTCCGAAGAAGGGTCACTGACCCGAAACGTTAACTCTGCTTCTCTTTCCACAGATGCTGCCAGACCTGCTGAGTGATTCCAGCATTTCTTGGTTTTGTTTCAGATTTCCAGCATCCGCAGTATTTTGCTTTTATTTGAATGATAAAACATAATTGAGATGGATTTTGTTCGCAGCTCAACGTCAGGTTCCGTAGCGCGGGGGGTGGGGGGACAGTTGGTGGTTGGTGGCGAAGAATTGGAGCAGCATCAGCTGCAACAGAACCTGACGCCGGGATTGCAGGGCCTGATCGTCCCAGCGATGGGAAAGCTCCGTGATGGCCCCTCCACCGATCTGCAATGGAACCCGAGTTAGCATATATAAATTACATCTTTACATGAATTAAAATGCACACAGCGATCTTACCTTCAGTTCCCGATCTTCAATGCGACGTGCAACACTCATGCTCCTTCACCTTCACGTCCAGGGAAAAACTGGCACTACAAAAGTGGGGAGGGGGTGAACTCTGCACCCTGATGGGTATGGGGGAGAAAAGGGGTAAACTCTGTAATCTGATTGGTCGGGGCGATGAAGGGTTGAACTCTGCATTATGATGTGCTATTTCGAGGACTGGCAGCCTTTTAAAAATGGCACCAGAACCTTTTTTTTTATTCATTCATGGGAAGTGGGTGTCACTGGCTATGCCAGCATTTATTGCCCATCCCTAATTGCCCTTGAGAAGGTGGTGGTGAGCTGCCTTCTTGAACCGCTGCAGTCCATGTGAGATAGGTACACCCACAGTGCTGTTAGGAAGGGAATTCCAGGAGTTTGACCCAGCGACAGTGAAGGAACGGCTATATAGTTCCAAGTCAGGATGGTGCGTGAATTGGAAGGGAACTTGCAGGTGGTGGTGTTCCCATACATTTGCTGCCCTTGTTCTTCGAGTTGGTAGGATTTGGAAGGTGCTGTCTAAGGAGCCTTGGAACGTTGCTGCAGTGCATGTTGTAGATGGTACACACTGCTACCACTGTCGGTGGTGGAGGGAGTGAATGTTTGTAGATGGGGTGCCAATAAAGCAGGCTGCTTTGTCCTGGATCATGTCGAGCTTCTTGAGTGTTGTTGGAGCTGCACCCATCCAGGCAAGTGGAGAGTATTCCATCACACTCCTGACTTGTGCCTTGTAGATGGTGGACAGGCTTTGAGGAATCAGGGGGTGAGTTACTCGCCGCAGGATTCCTAGCCTCTGACCTGCTCTTGTAGCCACCGTATTTATATGGCTACTCCAGTTCAGTTTCTGGTCAATGATATCCCCTAGGATGTTGATAGTGGGGGATTCAGCGATGGTAATGTCATTGAATATCAAGGGGAGATGGTTAGATTCTCTCTTGTTGGAGATGGCCATTGCCTGGCACTTGTGTGGTGCAAATGTTACTTGCCACTTATCAGTCCAAGCCTGGATCTTGTCCAGGTCTTGCTGCATTTCTACACGGACTGCTTCAGTATTTGAGGAGTCACGAATGGTGCTGAACATTGTGCAATCATCAGCGAACATCCCCACTTCTAACATTATGATTGAAGGAAGGTCATTGATGAAGCAGCTGAAGATGGTTGGGCCTAGGACACTATCCTGAGGAACTCCTGCAGTGATGTCCTGGAGCTCAGATGATTGACCTCCAACAACCACAGCCATCTTCCTTTGCGCTAGGTATGACTCTAACCAGTAGAGAGATTTCCCACGATTCCCATTGACTCCAGTTTTGCTAGGGTGCCTTGATGCCATACTCGGTCAAATGCTGCCTTGATGTCAAGGGCAGTCACTCTCACCTCACCTCTTGAGTTCAGCTCTTTTGTCCATGTTTGAACCAAAGCTGTAATGAGGTCAGGTGCTGAGTGGCACTGTTAGAACCCAAACTGGGTATCACTGAGCAGGTTATTGCTAAGCAAGTGCCACTTGATGGCACTGTTGATGACACCTTCCATCACTTTGCTGATGATTGGGAGTAGACTGATGGGACGGTAATTGGCCGGGTTGGACTTGTCCTGCTTTTTGTGTACAGGACATACCTGGGCAATTTTCCACATTGCTGGGTAGATGCCAGTGTTGTAGCTATATTGGAACAGCTATACCTGCTCCTTCAACAGGTGACACCATTAACAGCGTCGCTGAGACCACCCCATCACATGATTGAGGGGGCCGCCTACCGTGTAATCGCAGCGGCACGGGACCTGTGGGGGATGGCTGCCATGTTCCGCACCCGCTGCTACTCCCATTGGTGAGATTACAAAATCCAGCCCATTATTTCTGTTTTTGTTCTTTCCATTAAAAAGCATCCCTTTCTGAATTTAAGATTTGAAATCTGTTACAGTTTTATAAATGTAGTTGAAAACGGGTTTATCACCAAAAATAAGCATAAGTCAGGGTGTTCAGTCCTCACCTGTGAGTAAACTGATTTAACATCACTGAAAATAATTCATAAACCGTACTAAACCATTTAATAGTTTCAGTGGTGTACCTTAGTCAGCCTCTTAGTGAATTAAAATGTTTTGATATCTAAAGTCTTTTAAAATATGTCTACTAATGCCTGTGCACCTGAGAAAATGAACGCAATTTGAAAAGTCTTCCAGCATAATTGTCGTACTCTCATAATACTAACCTGGGGCGCGGCCAGTTTTGATTTTGGTTCTGATTTGAGTGAATTGTATCTTGAGCCAGCATCCAGACTGCAGAAAATTCATTGTAAGTAGTTTTAGGTATAACTCACTTCGGTGTTAAATTCCTTGATTGTTTGCACTGGTTCAGCCAATTCCAATCAGATTATGCTGGAATTTGGGTGCAAAACTGGCAGAAACAAATAGTAACTTCCCCTTGGTATCTTTGACATTGCAGCACTGTGTTACAGACAGAGGGTAAATGGTGTGGGTGGGGTTCTCACTGTTCACCTCCCGACTGACCACAATAGTATTTTGTTTAAAATGATGAGCTATCCCTGAGCGTTTTTTAGGGTCAAATAAACGGATAAATGATAGGTTTGCTTTTAGGTTAAAAAAAATAGCTATTTATTTTTACACAATTCCCAAAATGGTCACAACCTCATTCACATATATATTCACTCACACACGCATACACCAGAATATAGATAGATAGAGAGGAAAGGGTAGGATATTGTTCATAGAAACATAGAAAATAGGAGCAGGAGTAGGTCATTCAGCCCTTCGAGCCTGTTCCGCCATTCATTATGATCATGGCTGATCATCCAACTCAGTAACCTGTTCCTGCTTTCGCCCCATATCCTTTCAAAGTGAGATAGGTGTTCGTGGTTTACAGCAAACCTGTTGAATCTTCTCAAGAGGACAGTCTCTTTTAAAGGTGCAGGGGTGGGTGCTTGTAGTCTTGACCTTGTTGAGGTGTTGTAGATTTTGGGTGGTTAAGACTTTAGACTGGAAGTGGTGGTCACTTTAGGTTCTCTGCTGCAGCAGCTTGAAGTTGCTCCCCCGGGGGAAGGAAGCCCCACCCACCGAGAGCTGCCAGCAAATCAGAGGCCGGCAACTTGTTTGCTCAGCAGCGCCACTGGGGAGGCAGTGTCTGCTGCTGGAATGACACCCACCAGAGGCCCAGGATCACAGAGGTAAGTAATGGAGGAGAGAGGGTTTTTGTGGGGTAGGGAGTGACAGGGGTGTAGGGGGGTCAGGAACAAGGGAAGGGGGTGGCTTTCAGTGGGCCCCACCCTTCCAGATGCCAGGTCCCTCGATCTGGTACTGAGTGCCTTTAAACCCACGCACCACCCCCCCCCCCCGCGCCACCCCGGGAGACCACAAGCAACCCTGCCCCACACTCAATTGGAAGGGAGGCGAGATGTTAGCGGGGTTCCCACCCACCACCGTCCCGCCCAATTAACTGCCCTCCCTGTCTCGAAACTTGCCACAGGGGAAAGCATAAAATACTGCCCTATGTGCTCAAATCCCAGGATAGGGCTTTCCAACTCAGAGATGAAAGTGATCTAAGGCTGACATCTAGAAATAATCAACGGATGACTGGAATATTTTTTGTTCTCTCTATATAATATAAAGCTGGAAAATTAGATTTTTTTTGTAGCATAGAGGATGGCACTGTTTGATGTCAGGTTTGCCCATATCCTGGTGGCCATCAGCCAGACAACTAGCTAATAGTTATAGTCAGATAATTATCTCACAGATAGGGATAGATACCTGTAAATTAAGTAGTACACATAAAAATTAATCAAACTTCTGCTTCAAAGATGGCAAAAGAACTTTTTCTTGGTACAAATTAAGATGCCCAATGATAAATAGTTGTCAAGCTACAAAAAATGTAATATCATTTGTATTGCAGTCTCCAGTCGAGCAGCATCAACAAAGATAATGTAAGTGTTTTTTTCAATCGTGGAATCAGCAAGGATAAGATAGCAAATATGTCTTCTGGACATCAAGCAACACAGATATTATTCTGGTTGAAAATTATCCAATCTCAACCTTAGAGCAAATGTTTTAAGAACAGAAGAAAAGGTCACACAGTTCATCGAAGCTCATCTGTCTCATACACTTATTCTTTCACCATGACATCCTGATTTATTTTAAATGAATTTGAAGAACTCGAATGTTTTAGCACAATGATCCTGGTTGGTAGATTTTTCTTCATTCAGTTTCATCAGTGCACTACAGGATTTGTCTGATTGGTCCTGGGGAGTCAAGTGCTTGACATCATAGAGGACAATACCATAAGCTTGCTTGCGAAGAACCGATTGGTTGCTTCCATCACTTATAAGAGGAAGCCTGAGAATCAGATCATTTCTCCCCAGGTCCAAAGTTGAATTCTCACTATCAGGCATCACCCAAATAACCATGCAATTAATTCCTTCCTGATATCTGTTTTACAATTTCTTTACAACAATTTCCATTTATTTACTCTTTTTCAGCAATGGAAAAAGTGCAGCATAGATTCACTAAGATGTTAGCAGTGATGAGCAATGACAATTGTGCAGAACTTTAGAAATCAAACTCTTTTTCTTGGAGCTGAGTAGGTTGAGGGGTGTCTTTGTAAGTATCTTCCAGATTATGAAAAGATATGATGAGGTAATTAGTGAACGATTGTTTCCACAACTCAGAGAGATGATAACAAAAAGCTATAAGTTTGAGATAAGCACAAAAAAAGTAAAGGAAACATTCTTTACAGAGGTGGGGCGGGGTGGGGCGAATGGTGGTTAGAATATGGAATTCTCTATCATAAGCTATTGTTCAAACATATCCATAAATACTTTTCAAAAGGAATTAGATAGTTGTTTGAAAAAGAGCAATATCAGATTGAATTATGTTGAGTGTATAGCGCAAAAGCAGGCTATTCAGCTGAACTGATCTAGGCCGGCCAGCATTTATGCTCCGCACAAGCCTTCAGTCACCCTACTTCATTCAAGCCTATCATCACATTCTTATATTCCTTTCTCCCTCCTGTGCTTATTTATCTAGCTTCCCTTAAATACATCTATGTCATTTGCCACAGCTACTCCTTGTGGTAGAACATTCCGTATTTTTACTACTCTTTGGGGAAAGAGTTTACCCTGAATTCCTTACTGAATTAATTTGTGACTTTCTTATAGTTATGACCACTAGTTTTGGACACCCCAGGTATGTAAGGTGAGGTGAGAGTGACTGCCCTTGACATCAAGGCAGCATTTGACCAAGTGTGGCATCAAGGAGCCCTAGCAAAACTGGAGTCAATGGGAATCAGGAGGAAAACTCTCCACTGGTTGGAGTCATACCGAACACAAAGATAGATGGTTGTGGTTGTTGGATGTCAATCATCTCAGTCCCAGGACATCACTGCAGGAGTTCCTCAGGGTAAAGTCCTAGGCCCAACCATCTTCAGCTACTTCATCAATGACCTTTCCTCCATAATGTCAGAAGTGGGGATGTTCGCTGATGATTGCACAATGTTCAGCATCATTTGCAACTCCTCAGATATTGAAGCAGTCCGTGTCCATATGCAGCAAGACCTGGACAAAATTCAGGCTTGGATTGATAAGTGGCAAGCAACATTTGTGACACACAAGTGTCAGGCAGTGATCATTTCCAATGAGAGAGAATCCAAACATCTCCCTGTAGTATAAGGATCTGAAAGGGTTAATGCTGGAGACAGTGAGAGCAACCCCTCCCACTGTAGTGATGATGATGACTAGTCAAACTGTTTGGAAGAAGAGAGTAGGAGCACGAAGGATGCAAGCTAGAGTGGCTTATGGAGAGTTTAAATAGAGATGTGTAAATAATAAAAGAGTTATTGGTTGACCTTATCCAGGCTCTGAGATTTTATCAACAATGCCTTAGCTATGCTACAACAACAGCAACAACACACAACACTCCCCTTGACATTCAATGGCATTTCCATCGCTGAATCCCCCACTATCAACATCCTGGGGATTACCATTGACGAGAAACTGAACTGGACCATCTATATAAGTACAGTGGCTACAAGAGCAGGTCAGAGGCTGGGATTTCTGCAGTGAGTAACTCACTTTCTGACTCCCCAAAGCCTGTCCATCATCTACAAGGTACAAGTCAAGACTGTAATGGAATACTCTCCACTTGCCTGGATTGGTGCAGCTCCAACAACACTCAAGAATCTCGACACCAACCAGGACAAAGCAGCCCGGTTGATTGGCACCCACCTTCAACATTCATTCCCTCCACAACTGATGCACAGTGGCAGCAGTGTGCACCATCTACAAGATGCACTGCAGCAACTCACCACGTTTCCTTCGATAGCACATTCCAAACCTGTGACCTCTACCACCTAGAAGAACAAGGGCATCAAATGTATGGGAACACCACTACTTGCAAGTTCTCTTCCAATCCACACACCATCCTGACTTGGAACTACATCACCATTCCTTCACTGTCGCTGGATCAAAATCTTGGAATTCCCTTAGTAACAGCACTGTTGGTGTACCTACATCACATATACTGCAGCGGTTCAAGAAGGCAGCTCACTGCCACCTTCTCAAGGGCAATTAGGGATGGGCTATAAGAGATGGCCTAGCCAGCGATGCCTACATCCCGTGAAAAAATAAAAAAGTCTCTATATTTACCCTATCAAATCCTTTCATATCTTAAAGACTTCTTTCAAGTCACCCCTCAGCTTTCTCTTTGCTAAAGAAAAGAGCCCCAACCTGTTCAATCTCTCCTGGTAAGTATATCCTCTCAATTCTGTCAGCAACCTTGTGAATCTTTTTTTGTATCTTTGCTAATGACTAGTGCTCTAATGTGGTCCAACCAAAGTTCGATGCAAATTTCACATAACTTTTCTGCTTTTCAATTGTATCCCTCTGGAAATGAACCCCAGTGCCTTGTTTGCTTCTCTTATGGTCTTATCAACCTGTGTCACTAGTTTTAGTAATTTGTATATTTGTACCCCCAGATTTCTTTGCTCCTCTACCTAATTCAGACCCTTATTCTCCAAGCAGTATGTGGTCTCCTTAGTCTTGCTACCAAAATGCAGAATCTCACACTTGCCTACACTGAAATGCATTTGCCCATTACATCCCAATTCTGCAAGCTGCATAGCATCATGCATTTTGTCACAACTAAAGAACATGTTAAAGGGCATATGTAGTAAGCAGCAGATTGTGATTAAACTAGGTGGCTATGAAGGAAAAAAAACAGACTTGAAGGGAGAAGTAATTTGTTTCTTGCTGTGATGCTCTATTATTTTATGCTGCTTTACCATAATTGATTAATTTCAGAACAAAACAAGCACTCTATCTCCACAGAATGTTTCACAAAAGCTTGCTTTCCTTTAATGAGTGGTATCCCTTCAAAAGGTTACAATGGTAACATTTTAGACATAGTGAAATGCAAATGATGTTTTCAGTAAAAACATATTAGTGAGATCAAAATTCCTTGATCCTGTCCGCCACTGCAAATGATTTGGAGCAAAAATCCCTTTACGCTGGTGACCTCCACTTCCAAACTCAAAGATGGATCTGGGATCAGGGCAGGACCAGCTAATTTTAGCAATTTTGACAGCTGCCTGTAGCAGCATGGTACATCTATGACATCTGCTGAGGGATGCACTGAAGCTTGGGGAAGCTGCTGCAAAGGCTCAATGGGAAAAAGCAACAGTTTAGGGCTCTCCTGTCATAGTACAGCATGGGGCTGGAAGCAGGGTAAAAAAACCCTGGGCTGTATGTATCAGAAAATGTAAATGGAATCTGCATTGTAAGTGGGTGAGGCACGCAAGAGTGCCTTGTACCATATTTAAAGAAATTGATCTCTATTGCGCTATGTTTACTTCCACGCTTGAGTTGTATTGCAATGAATCTTTACAGATTTTATGAATAAAGTATATTTTTGGAAGAACAAAAACATTTGTAGGAAGAATAAGGATCTCTCACACTCCTTTGGAAAATAAGAGCCTAATGGGGTAGAGGAGCAATGGGATCTAGGCGAATGAAATGTAAGCTTTTTTAAAACTTACCTACATGTGGAGCCATAAGGAGCAGGAGTGATCCTCTGCAGTCCATTGCCACTACTGTCCTGATTCATTTTGCAAGAAAAAAAGTTGCATTTTAAAGCCAACTAATTATCTACTCCATCTGTGGAAAGAGACGCAGAGTTAACGTTTCGAGTCAGTGACCCTTCTTCAGAACTAGCAAATATTAGAAATGTCAAAGGTTATAGTTTAACTCTGCTTCTCTTTCCACAGATGCTGCCAGACCTGCTGAGTGGCTCCAGAATTTCTTGTTTTTATTTCAGATTTCCAGCATCCGCAGTATTTTGCTTTTATTATAATTATCTACCCCTATTTTTTGTTGCCAGTAAATGTAATTTCTAATCCACACACATATGAGACAGAATTCCTAATATCTAACATATAAAAATCAGAGAGAAATACAGGGAGAGAGAGAGAAAGACAGGCTGCTTCTTTCCTCAATCTAATTTGATTTCATTTGTTAACATTGAATATTGTAAGCAGACAAAACCATTTTGATAAGAAAGAGGATAGGAGGAGAGGAGGGCAACTGGTTGAGTGTGAAGGGCTCTCACTCTAGGGGATCTAATACGAGTGGGTGGAGGGTTAAGCGTGAAGTGAGTGACATTGGAGTGAGGGGTAGGGAAAGATGTAGGGGTTGAGTGAATAATTGAAAGGAAAGAGGCAGAGCCAAATTAAAAATTCTTGGCACCCTAGGCACCATGAAAATTTCGGGGGCCCACACCTCCCCTGCACAACCCTCCCACACCTTCACCACTATCCCCCACTATGGCCTCTGTTACCATCAGGTGAGGAGGGATCAAAGGGCTTCCTTCTTGTCTCTCTCCTTGCTTGACTGCAACAGGCTTTATTTCCTTTCTAAAGTGGATGTACTTGCCAATTCAGTGAGTGTTTAACTATTTATGTGCTATGATCATAAAAGAACCAATTGGACAGGTTTTCTTGAATTTAACAAAGAAAGTGGTTAGCTTTATTGTACTTAAACTGATCTCAGTAAAATAATAAACTATGCACCAACTTTCACACACACACACAAATAGGTTAAAGAGTGAAGAAGGATAGCTTGGTTGGATTAGATCTGGAGCAATAAAAAGGGGCATGCAGTCTGTGGAATCTGGTGGCTCAGTTGTCTTCTGGATGAACTCAGTGGCCCTGAGGCTTCTGCAGATGTGGACAGCAGATTTGGGGTTTTCCTTGAGACAGCGATGCAGATAGTTTCCTTCACAGAGACTCTGTCTGCAGCAGTGATAGGCCCAAATGGGTATGGCCAACAGGCAGGGTGTGAAACTTGAAAGGTGGTCTAGAGAGAGAGAGAGAGACAGAACGAGAGAAAGAGTGACTCCATTTGGGTCTTCTCTGGTCAGTGTCTCGTTGCTTGTCTGGTCTACAGAGAAAGAAAAAACATCATAGCATACAGCTGGTGGGGCCTGTCACATGACCATCATCCAGTGTGTATTTTCCTTTACAACTTAATCAGTTCATGTCGAGGAATTCCCTTCTCTCAACCAGGGTCCCATTGTTCAAGTGATTGCCTTTGAATGGTTTGTCTCTACCAGTTTAATGTCCCAAGTGATTGCCTTTAATGTGTTATTAATGGGGACAGGAAAGATAGTTCACTCAGAATTTCCAGGCCATGTTCTTGCTGGGGTCTGAGCAGACACTACATCACCACCTTGATGCATTGGAATGTATTTTGATGCAAATTGCAGTGGCTAATTGCTAGCAGTCACCTTTTATCTGTTCTTTTTCCCTTTTTAAAAAAAATAATTCAGATTTCCAGCTAGTGGAATAAAAGATCAGCATTCTGCATAGTACGTGTTTGTCATACCTGCTACATCCCTATATAACCCACAAACGTCTTCCCCACTCTATTAAGTGCCCATTCCAATGGAGAAGGTTTGGCTGCTATTTTGAGTGCTGGGACCCACAGGCATTGATGACAGCTTTTTGTTCCAATGGGATCAGGGGCAGGGAGGCTGTGTTTCTCAGATAACAACAGGCAAGCTTCCAGTCGGATATGGAACTTTGCTCCTGCCATTAAGTTGGCAGGAAGGGAATCAGATAAAGTAGTGGTAGGGAATGCCAAGGCAGCAAGGGAGTGGAGGGAAGCATGAGCGATCGGTGGATGGAACAGGATGAGTAACACTGAAGACCACATTTTTCCTGCAACCCTCACCAAAGACAGCTTAAAAATATTGGTGGCTCTTGGCCCTGTTGTGCCACCTTCCATTTGAAAGAAAGAAGAAAAGAAAAGGAAAGAGAGAAATCAAAAGAAGCATTAATAGGAAAGAAGCAAAATAGAATAGAAAGAGAAAGAAGAAAGAAATGCATTTATGGTTTTGCTATTTGTAGTGAAATTGTAAACACGTGGGAGTAACTTTCAACTTTGATGGCATGTGAAACTAGCAGTCTCGGAATGGCTGCCTCTTATGAGTGCCACTTGATCTTCCTTTCGTATGAGGCCATTTCGATAATGCCAGGTTTACACCTGTCAAAGTTGAAATACACCCCCTTTTTGTTCTGAAATGACTAAACAACACATGGGGACATCGGGTGGGGCACAGAGCAGAAGCCAAGCATTTCCTTACATGGAGAGAAAGAAGGTGAGAAGTTAGGTCAACACAAACTGTTCTCACACATTTTATGGTATAGAATACTATTGACAGAATCCTGAGAAACAGTTGCTTACCCATACTCTTGGCTGGAGTGTGTTGTTTGGCAGCAGGAGACATAGACAAGCAAGGGAAAATTGTAGGTATATCGATAATTATCAATGCAATTATCTGGGACCAGATCTTGCTGCAAAAATAACAGCGTATTCACTATGCGTACCATTGTTAATGCACAAATCGCCGATGCAAATTCAAGGGATTAAGAGAGTTATGAGTTATGAATCTCCGGAACTTGCTGGCCAATTTACATTGCTTCTTCGTTTGCCTTGTATCTCACCCTTAGCCACCCCATTAATTTTTAAAAACTTGCTGTATTTGCACACTAATTTCCCACGAACACTGCAGAAATGTGAGTCAGGCATAAGAACCCTTTTTAACAATGTAATAACTGGTTAATACAATGCCAGTCAATTTATTTGGCCCAGAAAGGGAACAATTTAAACTGTTAATCCAGGTTGTCAAATGTAGATGGAGGTTTAAAAAAAATGACTTTGAAATATAATTTTTTTTCTTACTTTTCCTTTCTGTCTCCTCTCTCTTTCTGAGTCCAATCTTTAATTCACTCACTTCATTTCTCTTTCTGTACCTGATTCAATTCTAATTCACTTTCTTTCTCCATTGTTCCTGCATTCCTTTCTGAATCCTTAAACGTCATTGGTTAAGGAGATACATGGTTGGTGCTGCTGTTCACTAAGATCTTAGATAGCCCATTGTCCATTTTCAGCTCGCACTTACAGCAAATCACTGTGCAAAGAAATTTAGAACTGAAAGATGCAGGGAAATGTTTCACTAATGGAGTTTGCTATGAGATGACCCACTCCAACCCAATGAAAAAGATTCTTGTTGACAACATGTTGGTTCACCATGAAATTCAGTCACAAAAGGTTAATTGTCAGATACAACTTCTAATTGAAAGGAGTTGAATGAGCTGTCTTGGAATCTAAATTCAATGTGAAAAACGCTGATGCATTTATTCTTTACTTGACTGAATGAGGTCCAATGAGAGACAACACTAGTACCACACTGTGCTGTCCTTCTGCCTCTTCTTGATCCCAAAAAATCAACCTTGGGCCTTCTTTAAAGTTGTTCAACAAATGTAAGAATGTAAAAGGATTCAAAATTGTTTTATGCTCAGCGATATTTTAAATATTTCTCATGTACTACTCTTTGACTGAATGATTGCATTTTAATATGTGTGCTTGTATTTATATTCTCCTGCATTTAGTTTCAAATGTTATATATGAAGCAATAAAGATGGCGTTTACATGCTTGGAAAACCTGATGATGCCACTCAATGACCTTTAAAAGCTTTGCAATCTATTCAGCATCTGCAACTAAATACATAAACATGTTTTTATTCTGTATAAATAGATCAATTTGATTATACGAAGCAGTACCAATTTCTATCAAACATATACGATAGAGTGTGAAATGCCTGAGTGTCTGAGGGTCAGGTTGGCTGTAAAATGCAATTTTATATTTATATATATATATATATATATATATATATGCAATGCTAATGTGTCAGGTGACACCTTTTTAATTGCACTTTGTGTGACTTCATGACCTCCTGTATCTGGTGAAAGTGACTTTCAGAACACAGTATAGACAAACTAGGAGAAAGAGAACAAACATTGTAACATCACAAGCTGTGAGCAGTTTAGTGGAAGTTGGACTTAGCCACCAGCAAGAACATGGGATAGAGCAGGGCCAGCTGTGTATCAGAACCAAGGTCAGCCATAACCTCAATGGAATGCTCTGAAAAGTAAGGGAGGACCAGTATCTCAGCTAAAGGCTGGGATAATGGGTGCTTTCAGGGACCATTAACCATCAAAAATGTCATATGTCTCAGTGTGCAAACATGTCGGTCTGTGTTGCCACAGCTGCATCTGATAACTGTCCTCATGGTCAAAAGAAATTATGTTGGGCGGGGAAGTCAGAGGATTGAAACCTGAGCAAACAGGAACATTGCGCAAGATTTTCGGGCCCCGCTGAGGTCGGGAATGTAGGCAGGCAGCGCCCAAAAATACCATTTCCGGCTGGTGTGCCAGCACTGTTCACCAGGGCAGGAGGGAGGTGGGGACAGCAATCCCTTATTAAGGTGAATCAAGATGCTTTCAGAGCCCATTAAGAGTTCATTAATGGGGGTGAGTTGAGAGTTTCACAGGGGCGCACAGGCTACACGCACTGTCTAGGGCAGACCAAGTGAAGGGAGACGAGAACAGAGTGGGGAGCCAATCATGGCTGCCCCAGGGAATTACCCTAGAGTCATAAAAGTTGCAACAGCGCGAAAGGGGACTCAGCTATTGGGAGATAGGTGCCCTTGGTGCACCACGGGTGGTGGATAGTCAGCGCTGGGGCGGTGTCGGGGGTCATTGCCTCCTGGCAACGCAGGGGCAAAAGAACAGGGGCAAGGCAGCCAAGGACAAGTGGGTAACCAGCTGAGCGCAAGGAAGGCAGAATCTGGCAATGGGGGCCTAACTGTCTGATTTTTGGCCCAGTGGCGATGAGGAGCAACACTGTATGTAGGAAGGGCGTAGCCACAGGCATCAAGAGGGCAGAAGAGAATGACGAGGGGCAGAAAGGATATGAAGGCCATTTTCTCCGCATAGGATCTACTGCTGAAGAAGGAACTAAGTGGAGATGACCGAGATCCAGTGCCACAGGAGACTGTGACTCTCCACACAGACGGTCACAGACATCTGTGCCCTCCTCGCCGAAGATCTCACACCTTGCAGCACTGGTAGCCATGCCCTGCCAGTAGCCGTCAAAATCACTGTGACCTTGAACATCTTCACTTCTGGTTCCTTCCAAGGATCTACAGTGGTCCTTGGTGGCATCTTATAAACAGCAGTTCACCACTGTAAGCCTCTAATGCCCTATATTACAGAGCTGAACAATAAATTCATTTCACGACAGATGGGGCCTCTCAGGCATAGAGGGCAGTGGGTTCCGCCACCATCGCTGGAATCCCCCAGTTGCAGGGTATTATGGATTGCACCCAAGTAGCCACCAAGGTGCCAAGTGACAGGCCTTCAACAGGAAGGGCTTTCACACCCTCAACATTCAGCTAGTCCGCGACCATAACAAGAGCTTCCTCCATGTGTGCACTCGCTTTCATGGCAGATGCCATGACTTCTTCATCCTACTCCTGTCCAGATTGCCTCAATCTACACTACTACCCCCAAACTATGTGGATGAATTCTAGAGGACAAGGGAAATCCTTTGAAGAGATGAGTGCTCACCCCTCTA
This sequence comes from Heterodontus francisci, assembly GCF_036365525.1. Classification (NCBI taxonomy): domain Eukaryota; kingdom Metazoa; phylum Chordata; class Chondrichthyes; order Heterodontiformes; family Heterodontidae; genus Heterodontus; species Heterodontus francisci. Next base: position 76,950,020 of record NC_090384.1, read on the forward strand.
TGAGAGCCACAGCGGTGATATAACTGAAGCCATCTACTTACTAGGACAACCATTGAGCTTCTAAAGCTGCAGTTCCAATGTCTGGACCGGTCGGGTGGTGCTCTGCAATACACTCCCGCAAGGGTCATTGTGGTTGTCTGCTGCACTCTCCATAACATGGCCTCCCCCCCACAAAGAGGTGTGGACCTTGAAGATGGTGAGACCCAGGAATGAGATAGATCATCGGGGAAGAGAAGGAGCAGCAGGTTGGAGAGGAGGAGGAAGTGGAGGCAGACAGGGAGGATGTCAAACACCGAGGTGCCTTGGCTGCACAAGGGCGTGGCTGCGCAAGGCGCGTGGCCCGAAGGTCTCATCAAGATGACATAAATTTCAGGGATGTTCTGATTCAGGAGCTTTTCAACTGAGCCCCTCTGACCCAGGATGAAGGGCATCGGATGCAACTCACTCTGAGGCACCTGTGCTAACAGATCCATTCAAGATGGAGGCTGGAAAATCTAAACCACCAATGAAGGATGCTTATGTACCAAGAGCCTTTCACCTCTCCTTGTACAAACCCTTGATGCCCTTCACCATCTCATACTATGCAAGCAACAAAAGGAGTGTCAGACTTGTGCCTTGAAGTGTGATTATTTATAAAATGATAAGAAAGTGAAAAACTGCACAAAAACAGTAAGAAGTTACCCCAGTGACCCACTCAGTGCTCTGCATGACTCAGTGCTCTGCATGATGCAGTAGCCTCCGCACTCGGCCACTCCTTTGTTGTGCTCCCCCTGTGGCCTCGGAGGAGTTGGAGGTAGCCTGCTCACTGGTCTCTGCATGTGGCTGAAATGCATGTGGTGGTCGTCCTCCTCCTGTGGGGCATCGCTGTTGGCATCTGCGTTATTGCAGGGACAGACATCCATCACTTGGCCCTGCTGCACTGAGGCTCCCACTGTCAGAGGAGTCAAGGAGGCCGAGGATGATGAAGCCGCCCATGAGGGGTGACACTCTCATCCTCCTCCGTGATACCCTCATCCTTTGTCTGGTGCTCCAGCTGGGGTGCAACTGGCATCCACTCCAGACGTCTCTGCACCACCAATGCCACTGACTGCTGCAGGCTACACAGTGCAGCATGCATCCTGTGCATGCCAGTGCATTGCTCCTGCATTGACTCAGAGGGATGTTACATATGGCCCTCCAGAAGATTGGCCACTCTCTTCATGGAGGAACTCATGCACTCATAGCTCTGAGCCATTGTGGCGCATATGAGCTGGATGGACTCCTCCATTCTCAGCACATGACCCCGCACTGCCTCAGAGAACATGTGGCAGTGCATCTGCTGTTGCTATTCCAAACACAGCCTTCTTTTTTATGACTCCTTGGGCTGTATCAGTCCTCCTTCCTCTGAAGGGAACTACCCACAGCTGCCTCTGCCTCTTGCACCTCCTCCTGTACATTTTTGCTGTGCTCCTCACCCAGTGCCATCCTATCTAAATGCACACTAAGACCCACCAAAGTGAGAGTATCTGCACAGGTGAACTGTGTGCTTGTCAGGTGTGACAGGTCTTGGGGGCAATGGAGAAAGAGGGTGTCCTCGGGTAGATGCCTGCACATGTGGGAGACAGAAAAATAGAATATGAGAACTAGCCTAGGAAGCAGAAGCCACTGCAGTGCTGAGGTCACCCAATGCAACTCAGTACTTGGCATGCTACTGGACAGGATGACATCCACTGCCTGCACCCCCACCCTCCATTGAGCTCTTTGTCTTCTGTAATCACCATCTGCACCATGGGTTCCCATCTCATCAGGCCCAACTTCCTCCTCATCTGAGATCTGGGCTATTTCTATTGCCCTTTACTCCATTGATATTACCCTTTGTTAGTGTGGAGATATGGCAGACAGTGAGGATGATACCAATCAACTGCAACAGGACATAGATAGCCTAGCAGAAAGCCCTTCTTGGGCATCATGTGCCCATTTCTCATGCAAGGACAAAAGAGAGCAAGATAAGGCACTACTGTCCTCTATGGCCAATAACATCTGCTGCTATTCATTAGAAGCTATATGCTTTAGTGGTGACAGGTCCTCAGCAGCACTCTGGCTGTGAGCCATTCTGAGAGGTAAGTGGCCTAGGTACACACCTCTCCCATGTTCAGGAGCAGTATGTGCCTTGAGGCTCCTCAGGTGGTTTGTCTGCTGGAAGGTGCAAGCCCTAAGACCTGTCCTGAGGGTTGGGGGTTGCACTCACCTTGCCAGAGCGTATGAAGTCATTGAATTGTTTGTGGCACTGAATCCTAGTAACTACTGGCCGGTCAGATTAATATCAGTGGTGGGTAAAGCTTTAGAAGCAATCATCATGGAAAAAATCAGGCACTTGGAGAGGTTTGAGTTAATTAGAGATGACCAGAACAGATTTATAAAAGGCAGATTGTGCTTGACTAAACTTTTTGAATTTTTGATGAAGTAACAGAGAAGGTTAATGAAGGGAATGTGGTGGATGTTGTCTATATGAATTTTAAGAAAGTATTTGTCAAAGTACCCCATAAAAGGCTGGTAAACAAAATTGAGGCTCAGGGAATAGGGAGGTCAGTGTCAGCTTGGATAAAAAAAAATGGCTTAAGGACAGAAAACAGGGAGTCGTGGTAAAAGTTATTTTTCAGACTGGAGGATGGTAGATAGTGGTGTTCCCCAAGGGTCAGTGCTAGGACCATGGCTTTTACATAAATGACTTGGATATTGGAATACAGAGTAAAATTTCAAAATTTGCCAATGATACGAAACTTGGAGGTTTAGAAGACAGTGAGGATGATACCAATCAATTGCAACAGGACATAGATAGGCTAACAGAATTGGCAGACAAGTGACAAATAAAATTTAACACAGAGAAATGTGAGGTGATATATTTTGGCAAAAGGGTTAGGGAGAGGCAATAAATAATAAATTGTACACATCTAAAGAGTGTACAGGGACAGATGGTTCATGTGCATAAATCTTTAAAGGTAGTAGGACATAGTCAGGGAGTAGTTAGCAAAGCAAATGGGATCTTTGGCTTCATAAATAGAGGTATTGAGTACAAAAGTAAGGAGGTTACGCTGTACCTTTATAAAGCAGTGATTAGGCCACAACTAGAGTATTACATCCAGTCCTGAACACCACAATTTAGGAAGGATTTTAGGTCCTTGAGAAGTTGCAGAGGAGATTTACCAGAATGGTTCCACGGTTGAGGGATTTTAGCTACAAGGTTAGGTTGGAGAAGCTAGGATTGTTCCCCTTGGAGCAAAGTAGATTGCAGAGAGATTTGATAGAGGTGTTCAAGTTTCTGACAGGTTTGGATAGGGTATTTAAGTGGTCATTGGACAGACATATGAATGAAAATGGAATAGTGTAGGTCAGATGGTTTCACAGGTTGGTGCAACATCGAGGGCCGAAGGGCCTGTACTGCGCTGTAATGTTCTAATGTTCTAATGGTAGACAAAGAAAAGCTATTCCCATCCATTGATGGTACAAGGACTGGGAGACACAGATTTAAGATTTTTGGCAAAAGGTGCAGGGATGATGCAAGAACATTATTACGCAGTGTGTGTAATGACCTGTAACTCGTTGCCTACAAAGGTGGTGGAAGCGGAGGCAAGCAATGATTTCAAAAGGAAATTGGATGGGAACTTGATGGAAATGAAATTACAGGGCTACAGGGATAGAGCCAGAAAATGGGACTAATTGGATTGCTCTGCAGAGAACTGCCATGGACTTGATGGGCCAAATGGCTTCCTTCTGTGCCATTAAACTTGACTCTAATCCAATTAAAGGGTTGCCATTGCGAAAATCATGACTTTAATCTGCTTCCCCCTGGAGGCAGATTCAAGACCCAAAAGCAGTCCTGACTTCTGTTTCCCACCTCCAACATAGAAATTCACCCCATTTTGTATGTGGCATTTCTTTAATTGGATAAAGGGATTTGGAGTTTAGGCTAGTGATTACTTTAACAAGGCTCAACAGTTTTAGAATTTTAGTAAAGGTATAAAAAAGGGGTCCCAATGGTCAATCAGGATAGAATACTTCAGGGAAATTCAGGAGTCATCCAGGCCACTGGCCAGAAATGAGAGGCACAAATTCAACCTAGGGCACAATGGGGCAATGTAAGGCTCATTTGTACGTTGAAAGCGGCTGCTCAAGTACTGAATATGTTTCACTTTTGCTTAAATAAATTTATAACTGTTCCAATATGGTGTCAGCTTCGAACCATTGAACAGACAGTCCAAAAGGACTCCAAAATTATTTCTTGCAATGACAAGCCAGCCAGGAGCTGACTAATGGTTATTGATATATTTTGGTGTATTTGTGATCCTAAGAAGAGCGTCGTTGCTCACCTAGCCAGTTAATGAAGGAGACCTTCAGGGAGTGTAGGACACATCGACTTACTAGCAGTATTGTGGCAATTCGTTAATGACAATGGCAGACTCAAGTGATGTTGAGAGGACCAGAGGTAAGAAATTTTAGAAGTTCTGTGTGACAGATTTGATGTCATTTTAAACTGTCCAGAGGGAGCTTGTTTTGAAGCATGACACGCTGAATCCAGGGCCAAATAACTTTGGGCAAAATCAAATTAGATAAAAGCAGGCAGTTGTTACAATACGCAGCCTATGTTTATGCTCAGCATTGCAGGGATAGCAAGTTTCAGAGAGATGAAATAGAGAGTGACAAAAATGGCAGAAGCCAAAAAGGTAATTGAGGATGTTACAACCAGGTGAGAAAGGTGTCTAGGGGTCTTTCTCAGCCTTCATCTGGCCTTATTGTAGCAGGGTTTAAGTTTTAAACACATGTGCTTTTCAATCTTCCTCGGTGAATCCTTGTTCACCGCTTTCCAATTATAAGGCAAAGAAACCAGCACATAGACACACAGGTTTTCTTATGTTTAAAGAAGATTGAAATTTTATTAAACTTAAGCTTTAAAACTCTAATTCAGTTAATGCCTATGGTTACATGGCGCACCCCATGCTAGCATGCATACGCAATATGCACATGCAAATAGAGACAGAAAAGAGCAGAAGAAAACATAAAGTAGAGAGATTTGATGCAATCTCTGGTGAGGCGTTTCTGTTATTGTGCTTTGAGCTCGCTGTAGTCCTTGCTTGTAGGTAGATGTTGCTTTTTGTTGGGGCCCAGTATTCTTCTTAAACCTTGTTCACTGTAGGAGACTTTTCTCTCTTGGGGTTCATATGTGTTCAATGGTTTCCGAAGCTGGTGAGAGAGATGAGAGGAGACAGGAGAGAGGTGGCGGAAAGCATGCCATGAAAGGTCTTTTCCAGTCCAGGAGCAAACAGTTTTCTGAGTTTTTAGAACTCTGTGGCAAGTTCAAATTCAAAAATACTCCAACATCCAGTTAGTCATGTGACTAAACTGGTATGACCATGTCTGTTTGTGTATTCGGCCATCCTAGCAGTTAACCTGGAATGCTGGCTGCTCCACCTTCAACGTCTGGTAATCAAAAGTCCATTGTGGATTAAATTGGAGCAGGAAGTGGCCTCTTTGTCTTTTCCAAGTACTGGCCATTACTATGCAAATGTCTTTCCAGTCAAGGGTCTGGTGTTTTTTTTAAAAAACAAGTTCTTTCTTTACTCCAGTAACAGTTTAAAAATCAATGTTCATGTGGCGAAATTAATGTAATGTCTCATTCTTGGCAGGTGGGGGTCTGAATGACAGGAAAAAGAACACCAGTAGCTAGACCCCAGGGCAGGATTTTCCTGCAGGTTTCAGAACCCTGCCGTCAGGCTCAAATGGGGGTCAGAAGCCTGCACTGTATGAGAAACAGTCACTCAACAGTGATTTCCACTAAATTGGCCAGTTAATGGCCAGAGGGTGGGCTCACTGTCCAATTAAGAATGGTGGACCGGCTTCTCGTTTGAAAGTTACCACTGAATCTCCTTTCAGGTAGTGTATTCCAGATCTTAATAACACACACTATTAAAAAAAGGTATCCTTATTCCCCTCCACCTCCGCCCCCACCACCACCCCCCCCCCCCCCCCACCCCACTGGATTTTTTTTGCCAATTATCTTAAATCTGTGACCTCTGATTACCGACCCTCCTGGCAGTGGAAACAGTTTTTCCTTATCTACACTATTAAACTCCTCTCATAATTTTGAACAGCTCAATCAAATCTTCCTTATCCTTCTCTGCTCTAAAGAGAATAATCACAGTTTCTCTAGTCTCTCCACATGCTGAAGTCCCTCTTTGCTGATGCCATTCTAGTAAATCTTACTTGCACCCTTCCAAGACCAGAGAATTTTAATCAAATTCAATAAAAAAAATCCACCACAGTGTACACCAAGCAGTAATCTACTTTGACAATAAAAATATTTTAACCTCTATTAAATTAACTTTGCGTGATTCTCAAGACCTTTGTTCCAAATGTCAAAAATCATTCTTGCTACCTACCTTTCCACAGATTTATTTTCACCTTCAGTTTGCTGATATGCTTAATATTCATACCGAAAATCTGTACAAAAATAATGTTACATATCAATAAATCTCCAAAAGGCATTATATGAAATGACTAACATGCATTTGGGAGTAAGTTAAGGACAATGCTCAATTATAAAAATTATGCAGAAATTGATTTCATTCTTGGAAGTTATCTGAATAATGTAATTGAATTATATTTGGTAACCCAATGCTATTTTTCAATTTATCATTTATGCCAATTCCTGAAATCCTGTCAACATCTTATAGTTGAGCTCCTTTGCTGAATATGTGAAAAGAGTAACTGCCTTTCTCTATGCACCAAGGTAGATATAGTATTTCCAAAGTTACTAAGGTCACATCATTGCTAAATATCTGAGAGAAAAACACAAACCCACTGACAAGGGTACATTAACAGGTATTTCCTTTTTAAACATACGCATAGAAACAGGTAACTTTAAAAATGTGTGTTTATATTTTACATATTATTGAAAATATGCAAGATTTGACTAGTCTCTTTTTTAATAAGGGTTGGAATTGGTCCATGTGATGGGATAGGTAGATTAGAGAGGATCAGAGGACAAAGCAATAAGTCAAGGAACCACAGGATTAGGTACGTTGTTGGAAGATGCCTCTTTTTGCAGAGGGGCATCAAATAGCATGTGCAGTGATTGCGCATTGGCTGCAAGCATTCAAAAGTAAGCGAGACAGGTTTCTGAGTGTGGTCAGTATGACTTCACATAGAAGACAGATTGCTCATTGGGGGATTTGTCTCCCAGTCACCATGATCTCCCAGAATTTGTTTTGATCTTCAGACACCCTCACTGGCGGGAATTGGGGGGGTGCGGTAGGTGGCCAGTTGAACTAGTTATTGCCACTTAAGTTAAGTCAATGTTGGAGGCCAACTGGGATTTTCCAGTCAGCCTTCATGTCCCCGTAGGCAGTGGAAGACAGGGCTGCTACCTGGAGGCAGCCTCCTGCTGGCAGACCGGGGAGTGGGCCAGCGCTGTAGGCAGGCTTACAGTGCTTCCCTGCCTGCCTGCCTGACTTCAGCAACAGCCACAGGCTGCCATGTGGAGTTGTTCCCGCCATCCTTAATTGGAAAATAAACTTGTCTCCAGGCCAATTAAAGGGCTCCCCCATGAAAATCACAAAGAGCGACTGTTTTCACCCGGGCGTGTATTTGGCACCCGGAAACAGTCCTAACCTCTGATTCCCGCCCCGAGAGGGAAAATCCAGCTCATTAACCCAGCCACTGCATTTGCATCTGAATTCCGTGTTTCCTAACCAATTGGAGCAGGTGGGTGTGATGATGACCCATTGCAGCCGGTTTCAGTTCCACTATTTAAAGGGATCTGAATGGAAGAATTCTAGAAGTGCCAGAACTGACCCAGCAACTGGATAAATGGAGAATCAATGTGCAAAGGCTATACCACGGTTCACTGATGTGTCCCTGAACATCATGCTGTTGGCTGTAAGGACCTGCCGGGAGAAGGAAGAAGGGAGCAGCAGAGAATAAGCAGGCATGGTGAAAGTGTCAGAGCAGGTCAGCAGCAGGAGTGTGGTGCCTTGCTCCTGGATACAGTGTCGCCAGTGGTTTACTGATCTGATCAGGGCAGGAAAGGTGAGTGGCATTCCACATTCAAGTGCAAACCCCCTCACACTGCCTTCCCAGCCTACTGCACATCACTCCTCAGACCAGCACACTTTACAGGTGAACCTATCACTCTCTGTCAAGACACATCCTCACTTCCCCATCTAACTAGCCACACCTGACATCCACCCTCATATTATTCTATTGTCACACATATCCCGCCACAAATGCAGTCCTTCCATTCTCTCATAGCATTCCACAGCTCGCACTCGTAGGTCTCTCCTTGTAAGAGAAGAGATCACAGAACACCAGGAGAAGCAGAGAACAAGGGTGATCCTTCAGTCATAGCCACCTTGACAGCAGCAGAGGAGAAGGCACTGGAGATAAGCTCAGTCTTTGCATGCCTAGCCATAAGCGATGGAGAGATGGGGGTCTCCCAGCAACATGTTGACAGAATTAAATATCACACAACCCCACATGACACACAGCACTAACTCATATAGACTTGATGTCACCAACCAATGAAATACGATGATCCACACAACAATGATTTAGAACCTTCTCACCTTGTCAGTTCTATTTCATATCTTTCATCTCCCACAGGTCCTACAAGCATCCCTCAGCAGCTGCCGCTGGAGGATGGTGAAGACTCCTTAGAGTCATGATTCATGCACACCCGCCACAAGCTCAGAAACACACACCTTGGTGGGACTGTCAAGACAGTTGAGTTGTCACACAGTGAGGTTCACATCATGTGAGCAGGAGCAGGTGGTGGAGACAGGGATAACAGTACAGAGTGCCCGTTGTGGGGTGCAGGACCCTGCAAGCTCTGCTTAGCTGGTCGCAGATGCTGTGCCTTGGAAGTCATCAACAAAGACGAGTATTCTGCAAAAGCAGCAGAAAATGTGCAACGTTCTGTCAGAATTTCCAGAGACTGTGTGCTTACAGAGAGATTGGAGAAGTCCCTCTCTAGCATGAGTGTCATGATGTGTCAGACTTTTGTGCTAATGTCTATGTCCATGGAAAGGGGTAGCCTCCTGAATGAAGCATCAGATGGGGAAGGCAACTGAATGCATGCTGGCCTTGACCTGTACACACAGAGCACCACCTTGAGCAGGATGGAGGAAAGCCTCACCTTGACCATTCGGTGCATCACTGAAGTGCAGCAAAACACTCCCCAACTCTTGGCTAGCGGGAAGTGAGGGTGGGACATGAGAGGGAAGATGGAGAAAGGGCACATGGAAGTTGGGACTCTGCTTAAAGCAATTCCACTCCTGACCTCTTGCCCTACCATCCACCACCCACCCCCCACCACCACCCAGTCAAAGTCCCGATCCTACCTACAGTCCTGATGGCTATGTGAGCCCCTACACAGGTGGAGGCAGGGTAATCTTTGGCGGAGCCCTCACAGGTTCCAAAACCCAGTAGATATCAGCAGAGAGCACCTGAGCAGTCAGTGCAATGGAAGGAACAGCCTGCCTCCAGCTCTGCTGAAACTGCAGGGGTTGCACTCCATGGGAATAATGGGAAAAGGAAGAAAAAGATTATGTAGTTGCATAAGGGGATTTTCTTGGGTCCTTAAGACTATGTTAAAATGTCACATTTCTGTTCAATCTTTACCAACCATAAACATTTTTTTTCAAATCTCCATTGTCCCATTTCCTCCATTGCCACCTGCCACCTGCCAAGTGGCCTTCTGCCTTGTGAAAAATGGCATTTCTCCTGAGATGCTCCTGGAAGGCCTGCCAGCATAATCCGTGACACCATTTGAAATGAACTGCTCCAGAAAAGATCCCAGTGACCCATCACCATACACCTGGACGCCAGACCAAAAGAGAAAACTGACATCTTTCCATATTTTCCCTTTGTTCTTCAAGAATTAGCAAGTATTTGGAAAAGGAATTCTTTTTTTGTCTTTTTTCTAACAGAGCTCTGCAGAGAGTATTTCTGTATTTTTTTTAGTGGGTATGAGTTTGTGTAGGATATTTTTAAAGGGAACTTTCATATTTCAATCTGTGTGTTAATGCTTTTCTTCTTTACTGGATAAGTCTTATTTTATAATAAACTGCTAATTTTGTTGTTTATTAAAGAAACCTGGTTGGTGCATTTTATTCTGGGATAAAGAGTAGAGTATATAATTGACCCTATTAGTAACTGGGTAAACATTTAAAAATATGTGTTGTGACCTGTGAAGAACTGGGACTAGAAAAGACAGTGCACTCCTCCTGCCTCAGTCATAACTGTGTGACAGGCATCAGCAGCTTTCATTTAAGACAGTCCTCGGGCCTCCCAGTTTGGTCATGTACTTGAAGCATTTTATCAGTTTCGCACTCGTAAAAAGGCCATAATGAATGTAGTTCCAATTGCATTCCTTTGAATATTTGATCATCAAAGTCTAAACTCACTTTTATAACGCTTATCCAGTTTCTATTTTAATGTTACAAAAGCATGTTCCAACAATAGGTCATCAATCTGAAACATTGGGCTGAATTTTACAAGCCAAAGATTTGCAGGTTTTTAGGTAACTTGGCCATTGTAAAATTGCCCCTAGTGTAGGTAGGTGGTAGGGAATATGGGATTACTGTAGGGTTAATATAAATGGGTGGTTGTTGGTCGGCACAGACTCGGTGGGCCGAAGGGCCTGTTTCAGTGCTGTATCTCTAAATAAATAAATAAATAAAACTAAATAAGCCCTTTGGGAAAGGCTATGTGTTGGAAGGCAGGCACAATGGTGCAGGAAGGTGTCAGGTGGCATGCCATGCCCTCTTGCCACCGGTGGGAAAAGACTAGAACCAATTGAGCCACTTAAGTGGTCAATTAAGGGTTTTACCTGCCTCCACTGGCATTTTATCAGCACGTGAGGGCCCTCCGCTTCATGAGGAGACTGTAGATAAACCCTGGCGACCTCCCAGCGGGCACTGATTGGCTGGCAGCTCTTGGGGGCGAGCCACTATCCTTAATAGGGATGGCAGTCCTGGATGCCACCAGCAAGATGTGGCCCCAGGTCCCGCTGAGTACTGTAGTGGGTTCAGTCCCCGCTTTTGGCCCTGTGGCAGGGCCCCTGCCAGCTGCATAAGATCCCAGCCATTAACTTTGCTTTTCTCACCAGATGCTGCCCAACCTGCTGAGTATTTCCAGCATTTTATGTTTTTATTTCTGATTGAATGTTATAGGATTTCATTGCATTGCAAAGAAAAGAATAACTAATCTGTAGTCTTCCTTAAGGCTCACTGACTTTGAATCTGTCCTGGGGTTACAATCCATGTTAAACAGCCTTTTAACATCTACATTTATAACATGTCTTTTTGTTTTACAGATCTAGATCATATTCTTTCCAAATTTTCTTTTATCTAACCAGAATAAATTCAGCTCTGCAAGACTTATAGAAATTGATGCTCTAACATTCACAAATCCCCTTATTTTCCTTCTCTGAACTATCCCCAACACCATCGGTGTATTTCTGAAGGTAAGCTACCCAAAAATGCAAACATTGAAATGTGGCCTTACCAGCAATCTACCTCAGGTTACAGTAACTTATTTTGGCATACAGTCAATTACCCTTGAAATCCATTTAAGTATTTGCTTAGCTTTTTTGACATTGTAAACAGAAAACTCGCATACATAATGGAAATTATATACTTAAACTGGAAAATCAGCACTGTAAAAAATATGTAATGTCTCATTTTCTAGTGGATTACTACAAATCTGTTATAGTAGTTCTTATGATTTTTAGATCTGGCTTTATATCTATTAGGTTTTAATAAATATATTTGGTCTTGTGATTTACAGTCCAATGAGCTCCCTTCAGTTGTGATGCCGCCTAATGACATAGTGTTATTTTATAAATAGTATTTATTGCGTGCACTCCTTTGGACCCCACCAGAAAGGCCGAGAGGGGGGTTTTGACGACTGGGCAACTCTCAACCTCCATAAATTTGCCCAGGCATGCGCCATGGAGAGGTCACTCCATACAAACCACTGACCACCTCCAGGCGCGTATCCATTGTCTCTCGAGATAAGGAGGCCCAAAAGAAGATTGCCGATGCTAATACATTAGTTCTATCAGTGGTCAGGATAGTGGTACAGTGCAGAGGGTTCTAAACTACATTTTTTTTATTCTTTCATGGGATGTGGTTGTCGCTGCCTAAGCCAGTATTTACTGCCCATCCATAATTGCCCTTGAGAAGGTGGTGGTCAGAGTCGTACAGCATAGAAACAGGCCCTTCTGCCCACCGCGTCCATGCCGACCATAATGCCTATCTATACTAATCTCACCTGCCTGCATTAATTCCATATCCATCTATGCCTTGCTCATTCAAGTACCTGTCCAGATGCCTCTTAAATGCTGCTACTGTTCCAGCCTCCGCCACCTCCTCAGGATGCTCATTCCAGATACCCACTATTCTTTGTGTGAAAAATTTATCCCTTTAATCCCCTTTAAACCTCCTCCCTCCCACCTTAAATTTATGCCCTCTAGTTTTAGTCACCCCTACCATGGGAAACAGACTCTGGCTATCTACCCTATCTATGCCTCTCATAATTTTCTATACCTCTATCATGTCCCCTCTCAGCCTCCTTCGCTCCAGGGAAAATGGACCCAGCCTATCCAATCTCTCTTTATAACTCAAGCCCTCCAAACCAGGCAACATCCTTGTGAATCTTTTCTGCACCCTCTCTAGCTTAATCACATCTTTCCTGTAGTGCGGCGACCAGAACTGCACACAGTACTCCAAATGCGGCCTAACCAACGTTATGTACAACTGTAACATGACATCCCAACTCCTGTACTCTCAGTGCCTCAGCCGATGAAGGCAAGCATGCCATATGCCTTCTTCACAATCCTGGCTACCTGTGTTGGCACTTTCAGGGAACTATGTAGTTGCACCCCAAAGTCTCTCTGCTCAACAACACTCCCCAGGGCCCTGCCATTCACTGTAAATGTCCTATCCTGGTTTAATTTCCCAAAATGCATCACTTCACACTTGTCTGCGTTAAATTCCATTTGCCAATCCCTTTCTCAGTTTATCTATATCCTGTTGTAACCTTAGACAATCTTCTTTACTGTCCACTATACCACCAATTTTGGTGTCATCGGCAAACTTACTAATCATGCCCCCTACATTCACATCCAAGTCATTAATATATATGACAAATAACAGAGGGCCCAGCATCGATCCCTGTGGCACACCACTGGCCACTGGCCTCCAATCTGAAAAACAACCCTCCACTACCACCCTCTGCCTCCTATCACCAAGCCAATTTTGTATCCAATTGGCTAGCTCACTGTGGATCCCATGTGTTTGAACCTTCTGAACCAGCCTACCGTGCGGGACCTTGTCAAAGGCCTTGCTAAAGTCGACATAGACAACATCCATCGCCCTGCCCTCGTCAATCCTCTTGGTCACCTCCTCGCAAAACTCAATCAAATTCGTGAGACATGATTTCCCACACACAAAGCCATGCTGACTATCCTAATCATACCAGGCCTTTCCAAATGCATATAAATCCTGTCTCTCAGAATCCCTTCCAATAACTTTCCCACCACTGATGTAAGGCTCACCGGCCTGTAGCTTGCTGGCTTATCCCTGCTGCCCTTCTTAAATAAAGGCACAACATTAGCAATCCTCCAGTCTTCCGGTACCTCACCGGTGGCTAACAATGATACAAAAATCTCTGCCAGGGCCCCAGCAATCTCCTCCCTTGCTTCCCATAGAATCCTAGGATACACCTGGTCAGGCCCTGGGGATTTATCCACCTTAATGCACTTCAAAACCTCCTCCTTTGTAATGTTGATATGCTCCAGGATATTGCTGTTTCCTCCCTTGAACTCACTAGCTTCTTTATTTCAGATTTCCAGCTTCCACAATATTTTGCTTTTGTTATAGAATCATAATTGGTGCATCTATTAATTTTCTCCTCAGTATAGTACATTCTTGCATTCACAAAATAAATTCTAAAAAAAATCACAGATGGATGTCGTACCAAAACATAATGAAAAAACTTATCACAGCCTGTCATCAAACCACTGGTATATAATTATGTCACCATCAACACAACTTTCCAAACATCATTTTCGCTAATTTAATTTGTACTTGAAAATTGCATTCGTTATATCATATAAACTGAAGAAAAAGATGGGATTGCTTTAATGCTGTCAATGTGTATGACTAAGACATTGTAATGCTGTTTGAAATCCAAGTGAAAGCAAAGGAAATGTAGCAAGCCAAATAGCGATGAGTAAGATCAAAGATTGATTTTCAGACTAGTGTTGTACAGATTACTGTTGAAAATTCAATTGTAGCAGGCAGAGAAGGATCACTTCATTAGAAATGAGAACCCATCAAGCAGCCATCCAAATAAATTTGAATCTGTTCTAAAGACACCATTTGTGAGGGCTGCCACCCACTTAGTACTAAATTCTCATGGGGTTATAATGGATTGTACATATCAGAATGAACATATGCATTTCAGCGACATATAGAGGAGAATTTTTTAAAGGGGATTGAAAGGAGAAAGAGTCATGAAAAGGTGGAACTCATGATGCCTTGGAAACAATGCCCCTATATTTGCTGAGGCAGGATTTCTAAGTGGAGAGAGGGATTCTGATTGGGATCCTGAAACTCCACGGTGCTCTTTTCCTTTAGCAGGTTCCCTGTCCGGAAGCAAGGCTGATTGATAGGCTGGGCTCAGGAACAGATCGGTTCACAAGGGATGGTTGCAGCGTCATTTGCAGAGTCTGGGGTGATATCAGATGATTGAAGAGAGATCAGGGGCAGAGGTGAGGGGTTGAGAGTTTGGTGATTACGGTGGGAGTATGATTTTGGGGTGTCAGGGTGGTGATAGTTGGTGATCACGAGGGGGGTGCAGTCACAAGGAGGGAGGTCTGATCATGGGGAGGGAGGGAAGGTGGGGGGGGGGGTGGGTGGAGGCGGGGGTGTGGTGCCAGGAGGAAGCTCTCCTCCTTCTCCTGCCCACAAACAGTGCTGGAAGAGCACTTACCACTCCCACACAACAGTCCTCACCTCCCTTTAACTGCTGGGTTTCCCAAGGCCTGGAAAATACAGCCAGCCAGTGTTAAAGATAGAAGAGGTAAAATCTGAGGCATGAAACATTTAAATAAGCCACCTTCCCACTGGGAGCAGGTTTATTGCCAGCCCTTCATCCCACCTCTGTTAAAAATGCAAATGGGCAGGTTCAAGGTGAGTTGGGTTGAGGTTTGAGATTTTTAAAATTTTAATATCCCACTCAACTCAAACCCATGCATTTTGGGGGTTCAAATTACCCCCAATAGGCCAAGGTTTGATGACTGCAGATGGAAATAGATAGGACAAAAGCTCAAAGGAGATGCCACAAATGCTGACAGGCAGATTAGGAACAGGAATAGGAAGATATGTTTAACGCAGCGATAGAGGGTGGGGTAGCAGCAGTTCAGTTTATTTTTGTGGCCCCTGGACGAACAAGAGAGGAGGATTTCTGCATGTGCTAATTTTAACACTACTGTCCTCATAGGCGGTTAACTCAGCTGGAGCCTTATGAATATATGTAAATCAGGGTCGTATGACGTTCACAGGACCTCAAGAATATTGGGACAACCCCACAGAAAAACAGGCTCAATGTGAAAATAAGTGCGAAGCTAAACCACTGAACAGGGTGCTTGCCTTTATTGTGCTGACTTAGAACTGATCTAGTTCTTTGATGAAAGTGTAGATGCACTTCTGTAGTATGTATAGGGCTCCAGTATTAAATAAATTAATTGTTAAGAATTTCTATAATGTTACAAAATAAGCTGTACATTTGCAAGGGTTAATTAGGGCTATTTAAAAGCAATTGTTAACAGATTAGAATTTTTATGACTGTAGGCGCTCATGTGGTTTAATAGTTTAAGGCTATAAATTTTGACTGGGTCCTAGTAGTCTCAAATCCCCCTTCATCCCATTGATTTATAACCGACAGCCGTCTGATGCTTATCAGGAATACTAGAATGTACTGAGCCTTACAATCTTTAGGTTATGCTTCAACTGCAGTCAAGAACTAATCAAGTCATAATTATTAAATACCTGTCCTCCTTAACCATCTTCATGTGCACCTTGTCATTTTTTTAAGAAAGCATATTACATATATTCAAATTTACTTTGTTCCCTTTAATGTTGGATTGTACCCCTCAAAAATATATATGAATAAATATTGTATCAAATCAGCACTAAGAAAAATGTCAAATGTTCAGTCAAAACAAATTTTGGCAACAGACAAAAACATCTACCCCTATTTTTAATTAAAAGATTGCCAATATGTGCCCATGACAATCACGGGCATTGTGCCACCGACACAAGTAACATCACTTTAACTTGCGTAGGCGCTGCCATCACTTAATGACAACAGGCCTCACTGCCAGCTACCAGATTATACGTATCATTGTTACAAGGTAAAGATGACTTCACCTGGAAGGTTAAGTTTGTTGGAAGTACATATTAAAATCCAATCCACCTGCAGTTCTGCAATTTTCAGGAAAGACCACAGAATTTTGAGATTGATGCAAAATTCTATTCCATGGAAACTTGTATAATGAACTAATTTCCTACATTACAACAATGACTACCCTTCCAAAGTACTTCATTGGCTGTAAAGCACTTTGGGACATCCAGAGGCCGCGAAAGGTACAATATAAAATCCAGTCTTTCTGTTAATATTGTAATATATAAGGAATTCATTATTCCCATCACCAGGTAAGATGGGACTGCTTATCAAGTTGTACAAACTATCATTTGTCAAACTGGAGAACACAATGATAATAAATTTAAATTCAGGCCCCTAGAGGACTGTAGAACACAAAGAGCTTTTTTTAATTTAAATGGGAAAATTATACTTTTAACCTTTGTTACGACCAGGTGAGGAAGGGGTCTCAGGCTCCCCTCTCGTTCCTTCTCTGGTGTTACGTCCAGGTAAGAAAGGAGTCTAGGGGTCCCTCTTAGCCTTCACCTGGTCTTACCGTAACAGAGTTTAATTTTAAACACACCGTGTTTTTTGCTCTCCCTTGGTGATGCCTTGTTCACTGCTTTCCAATTATAAGGCAAAGAAACCGGAACAAACAGGTCTTAGGTTTAAAGAGGAAAGGTTGAAATTTATTAAACTTAAACTCTAATTTGGTTAACGCCTACAGATACATGACGCACCCACGCTAGCATGCATACGTGATACACACATGCAGATAGAGACAGAACAGAGCAGAAGAAGCAAATAGACACTCACAGTTCAAACTGTTTGTACAATTCAGAAAAACCCAGATTGTCAAGCAGGTTAGTCATGTGACTAGCCGGTCTGACCACACTTGTTTATGGAATCACTGGTCTTAACCGACCCTGGAATGTCTCTTCTTACACACAATACCTGGTGCTCAAAGTCCATTGTGGGTTAAACTGGATAAGGGAATAGCCCCTTTGCCCTTTCAAGCACTGGCTGTTAGTATGCAAAAATGTTTTTCCAGCCTTGTGATTTTTTAAAACAAATCATTTCTTCATTTCAGCAACAGTTTGAAATTTAATGTCCATATGGCGAAATTAATATGTCTCATTCTTGGCAGGTGGGGGTCCAGCATGACACCTCCACACCCAGCGGAATGAAATGCGATTTGAGAAAAGCGCACTTCATTAAAAGGGTCAAGAGAAAATATAAGATACGGAAAAAAAAACATGCATTCTCTCATTCATTCCCGTTCATTCATAAATCCTAAAAACTTATTAAATTTGCCCCCCTTTATGGCCCCCAGTAAATATGTGTTTTTTGGGGGATAAGTTTCTCTTCCATTTGCCCATTTTTATGGCTGTCTAGGGTCTTTGCAATAGTTAGATTTCGTTTGAGACCCGGGACAAGGCATCTGCGATAATGTTGCTTTTCCCTGTGATGTGGGTAATTTTTAAATGGTAGGGTTGTAGGAGCAAGCTCCATCGGAACAGCCTGGCATTTTGGGCCTTGAACATCTCCACTGTAAACCACTGTCTCCCTGTATCTGTTCTGCAAATAGATGCTGAAGTGCTGGAGAGTTGGCAACTTCCCCAGCGTCTCCTTTTCTATGGTGGAGTACCCTTTTGGTGCTGATTTCGCTTTTTGGAGAAGTGCCCCACTGGTCTCTCAATGCCTGTACCATCATCCTGGAGAAGCACAGCACCTACCCCTGGTTCGCTGGCATCAACTGCCACTTTAAAGGGTTTATCGAAGTTGGGAGCTGCCAGGACTGGTTCGTTCATCAATATGGCCTTTAGCCTCTTGAAAGCAGTTTGGCGCTTTTCTGACCACATCACCTTGGCCTTTTTCTGCAATAAATTAGTTAGTGGAGCAGCTACAGTGCTGAAATTTGGAACGAATTGCGGTAAAACCTGCACATCCCCAGGAAGCGCATGATTTCCCGTTTTGAGGTAGGGGCAGGGAAGTCCACCAATGCTTGTAATTTTGCTGTCCTGGGTAGCACTCGCCCCTGTCCTGCCACATGCCCAAGGTAGGTCACTTGGGCCTTAGCGAACTCGCTCTTGGCGAGGTTTGCTACCAGGTGGGCTGCCTGCAATTGTTGGAATAGGGGGTCTAATTGGGCCAAGTGATTCCCCCAGGTCTCGCTGTAGACCAGCAGATCATCTAGGTATAGCACACAGTGGGGTAGGCCAGCCACCACCTGGGTCATCAGTCTTTGGAAGGTGGCTGGGGCATTCTTTAGCCCAAAAGGCATTACTCGGCATTGAAATAGGCTGTCTGGGGCGCCAAACATGGATATCACATTGGTTTGGGGAGTTAAGGGAACTTGCCAATATCCCTTTAGTAAACCTATTTTTGAGATCTAGGTGGCATTCCCCACTCTATCAATGCAGTCCTCCAGGTGGGGAATGGGATAGCTGTCCGCTCTGGTCACTGCATTGACTTTCCTGTAATCAATGCAGAGCCGGATAGAGCCATCGGGCTTGGGTACTGGCACCACTGGAGAACTCCAGCTGCTCTGGCTGGGCTTAATCAGGTTGTTGTCTAGCATATACCTGATTTCTTCCTGAACCAGGGCTAGTTTCTGGGGCCCATGCGGTAAGGGTTCTGTTAATGCGGGGTGGAGGGGTCTCTCCCACCTCCACATCAAGTAGTTAATGGTGGGGGGGGTTCTCTCCCACCTCCATATCATGTAGGGCTAAAGCCATACACCCTGGTGTCTCCTTGCAGACTTCCTTATAGGTGGCGTGCAGCCTGGCCAGGGCTCCTCTTTGTTCCACCCCTAAATAGGAGAGTGTGGTGTCTAGGTTGTTAAACACTTTGGTGTTGGTCAACCGGGCAGGAGGGAGTTCAATGTGGGCGTCCCCCAAGCCTTCCGCTAGCTCGTCCCCATGGTCCTGATCATCCCCTTCCCCCCGGACTATCTAACAGACCTATGCTTGTCAGTCCCCTTCCTGGCTGTGATATTGCTTGAACATGCTAATGTGGCACAGCCTCTGTTTTCTCTTCTGATCTGGGGTGTCACTTAAATAATTTACCTGGCTGATTCTGTTGCCACTTGGTATGGGTCTCTGAACCGGGCTTTCAGGGGTTCGCCCTGAATCAGGAGTAATACCAATACGTGGTCCCCAGGCCGAAGGGTTCTGTGTTTGGCATGTAATTCGGCTTGCCTTTTCATAGCTGCCTGGGAGGCCTTGAAGTACTCCTGAGCCACTACATAGGCCCTCGTGAGCCACTCCCGGAACATGGAAATGTAGTCCAACATAGGCGACTCGCCCCCGTGCCCCAGAAATCTCTCTTTGACTCGTTTCAGGGGCCTCTCACTTCGTGTCCATAAACTAGTTCAAAGGGGCTAAAACCGGTGGACTCATTTGGTGAATCCTTGGTGGCAAACAGGAGCAGTCCCAGTCCTTTGTTCCAGTCATGGGGGTACTCATTGCAGTAGGCCCTGATCATAGTCTTTAGGGTTTGGTGGTACCGTTCTAATGCGGCTTGGGACTGGGGGTCGTAGGCTGAGGACTTTAGTTGGGCTATGTCCAGGTTGCCCATGACTTTTTGAAAGACTCTAGACATGAAAGTAGTGCCCTTATCTGTCTGGATTTCGACCAGCAGACCATAATGAATGAAGAATTGGGTTAGCCCCTCAAGCACTACCTTTGCAGAGATAGTTCATAGGGCAATAGCCTCTGGGAATTGGGTAACGACATCCATGATGGTGAGGAGATACTGTTGGCCTCCCTAATTTTCGGAAGGGGTCCCACACTGTCCACCAGCACTTGGCTGAAAGTTTCCCCAAAAGCGGGGATGGGAATCAGGGGGGCAGGTTTTATTGCAGACTGGGGCTTCCCCACCACCTGGCACATGTGGCAGGTTTTACAGAACTCCACCACATCTTTGTGGAACTGTGGCCAGTCAAAATGTCGCCTTATGCGGGCTTGGGTTTCCGTACCCCGACATTTCCTGCCATGGGAAGCTCGTGGGCCAGTCTTAGTATTTCTTTTCGGTACCTGGGGGGCACCACTATTTGATGACCCATTGCCCACTCCTCATTGAGGGGGGTCTCCATTTCCTCATCAGAATCTCATTTTTCATATATTAGCACTCAGGAACTCCCTCTGCCTCACTTTCGGTTTGGGAAGTTTGTGCTCTTTTCCTCAATATGGGGTCGGCTTGTTGAGCCTCAGCTAGGGAAGACCTGTCTAGTCTATCCTTTGGGTCATCTAATTCCCCAAAGAATGTTTCAGACAACCAGATAGGAGGGTCATCTGTCTGCAGCACCAGTTCAGTCTCCCCGGGGGGAGCTGATTTGGCCATGGACCGAGTTACCACACAATCAGAGAAGATGCCTGGGACCTTCTCCTGTAATTGCTCGGTCTCCGCGACCTCTTTCAGTCTGTCTAGCAGTATTGGGGAAGCTACTACCTTCAGCCCCGCCAGATCATTACCAAGGAGCAGGTCCACCTCATCCACAGGCAAACTAGGAACAATCCCTACGGTCACTAGTCCCGAAACCAGATCGCATTCCAGGTGCACCCTGTGTAAAGGTATGGGCCGATACCACCTTCCATCATTGTTCACTAACACCCTGGCCTTCACAGCACTCTCGGGGGAAAGGTCAGGCTTTTTACCCGTACAAGGGATTGGGTGGCCCTTGTATCCCAGAGTATAATTATGGGGTTTCTGGCCCCACTCAAGGGGTGTGGGGTTACCCTCCCTTCAGACACAAAACCCTGATAACCTTCAGTGATTTTAGTACCTTTTCCCATACGCACAGTAGCAGTTTCCCTGGGTCTGACTGGAGCTGAAGTTAAGGCTACAGTTTGCTCTGCTGTGTTCTCCTTCAGGATTCCTTCTCCTTCACTGAGCATGTGTGCACTGATCAACCCTACAGGTTTTCTCTTTAGTTTCCAGCAGTCAGCTTTTAAATGCCCTGCTTTATTACAATGGAAGCACACAGGTCTCCAGGTATCACTCTTGCTCACAGCACCTTCCTTTTTGGCGAGAGGAAAGCCCCCTGTGTCTCCTGTTTTCCTTTCTCCCCCAGGACTGCTTGGAATCCTATCACCTTCCCACCCTTTGTACTTTTCGGATTTGTAGGGTGACTAGGAAAGGTTCTCTGCTGGGAGACCAACTTAAAAATTAAAGCAAACTCACCGGCCAGAAAAGCTGCTTGCTGGGCTCTCTGAACCCATTGCTCCTGTACATGGGTCTTTATGGAGAGTAGGAGAGAGTTTTTAAATTCCTCTAACAGAACTACTTTCCTGAGATTCTCATAGCTGAGCTGTACTTTAAGAGCCCTAAGCCCCTGATCAAAAGCCAGCTGCTTACTTCTTTCAAACTCCAGATAGGTTTAATTAGCTTGCTTCTTGAGGGTTCTAAACTTTTGGCGATAGGCTTCAGGTACTAATTCATATGACCCGAGGATAGCACTTTTTGTCAGTTCATAATTTGATGAACTCTCATCTGGCAACAGTGAATAAACCTCATGGGCTTTTCAGGTTAGCTTGCTTTATAATAAAAGAGGCCAGGTCCTAACTGGCCATTTTAATTACCTTGCCAGTTTCTCAAAGGACACAACAAATCCTTCTACATCCTCCTCATTGAATTTTGCAAATAGTTGAGCTTGTTTTAACAATTCTGAATCCAGCCCTGAATTACGCTCCTCCATATTTCAGTCCAGGAGCACACTGCAATCTCTCTGTCGCCCCCTAGTTAACTCAAGCTGTTTCAGCTCTCATTCTTGGCATTCCTTCTGGATATTCTTTGTCTCTCTCATTCCTTCTCCTGTTTTTCTTTCTCTCTCTCCTCTCTCTTTTTCTTCATGTTCCTTTTGGAAGACTCTTTCTCTTTACATTCCTTCTGGAAGGCTCTCTCTTTCCTGTCTCTCTCTTTTTCCTCTAATTCAAGTTTCCTCTGTTCCAATTATATCTTTGCTAGCAATGCCCTGTCGGGTCTACTTCGAACACTGCTTCTGCTTCCTCAGATTTAAGGGAAAAATGGTTGGCCACGAGTCTTAGAAGTTCAGATTTCCTAGACCTGCCACGTACAGTGATCCCACATTGTTCAGCCATTTTATTTTATTTATTTAGAGATACAGCACTGAAACAGGCCCTTCGGCCCACCGAGTCTGTGCCAACCATCAACCACCCATTTATACTAATCCTACATTAATCCCATATTCCTACCACATCCCCTCAATTCCCCTACCACCTATCTATACTAGGGGCAATTTATAATGGCCAATTTACCTATCAACCTGCAAGTCTTTGGCTGTGGGAGGAAACCAGAGCACCCAGCGAAAACCCACGCGGTCACAGGGAGAACTTGCAAACTCCGCACGTGCAGTACCCAGAATCGAACCCGGGTCGCTGGAGCTGTGAGGCTGCGGTGCTAACCATTGCGCCACTGTGCCGCCCATTTTCCTCCATAGACAGTGCTTTTAATTTCTCACAAGTTACTTCACCCTGGCTTGGGGAGCTACCAGCTTCAGTCATAGACATATTTATATTCAAGCACACACAACCACAAGAAAACCTGTATTGAAATCTTGCTCTTTTTTGATTGGGAACAATTTGGCTTCCCACTTCCAATTTCTCTTGTTTGTCTGTGGGTAAAAAATCCAGGATGCTAGCCCCCAAATTTCAGTTATGACCAGGTGAGAAAGGAGTCTCGAGTTCCCTCTCGGACTTCACATGGTCTTACCATAACAGGGTTTAATTTTAAACACACTGTGTTTTTAGCTCCCTCTTAGTGAATCCTTGTTCACTGCTTTCCAATTATAAGGCAAAGAAACCAGCACAAACAGATTTTCCTAGGTTTAAAGAAGAAAGGTTGAAATTTATTAAACTTAAACTCTAATTCGGTTAACGCCTGTGGATACACAATATGCCCACGTTAGCATGCATATGTGACACACACATGCAGATAGAGACAGAACAGAGCAGAAGAAAAATAAAGTGGAAAAGTTTGAGGCAATGTCTGAAGAGGGTCTTTGTTACGGATCTTCGAGCTCACTGTAAAGTCCTTGATTGTAGGTAGATCTTGCTTTTTGTTGGGGCCCAGTATTCTTCTTAAACTTTGCTCACTGTAGGAGACTTTTCTTTCTTGGGGTTCATTGTCTTCAGTGGATTTAGAGTTCCGTGAGAAAGAGAGCACGAGCCAGACCCGAGAGTCTTCTTCAGTCCAGGAGCACACTGCAATCTCTCTGAGTTCAAAAATTGCCAAGCAGGTTAGTCATGTGACTAGCTGGTATGACCATCTCTGTTTGTGGATTCTCTGGTCTTAGCCGACCCTGGAATGTCTTTTCTTACAAACAATACCTGGTGCTCAAAGTCCATTGTGGGTTAAATTGGAGCAAGGAACAGCCCCTTTGTCCTTCCAACCACTGGCTTTTGGTTTGCAAAAATATCTTTTCAGCCAAGGGCCTGGTGATGTTTAAAACAATCCTTTCTTCACTTCAACAACAGTTTGAAATTTAATGTCCATATGGAGTCCATATGATGTGCATCATTCATGGCAGGTGGGCGTCTATCATGACACTGGTTTGGCCGTAACAGGGTTAGCTTTTTAAACACTGTGATTTTAGCTTACCACCTCAGTGAGCCCTTGCTCACTGCACTCTAATTATAATTACAAATGAACCAATCAGACAGATTCTCTTGGTTTTAAACAAGAAGGAAGTAAGTTTATTAGCCTTATCACTCTAAACTGGTTAAAATTACAAAAATATGCAACACATCCACGCGCATATACATATGACAGACAAATACACACAAATAGATAGAGAGAGGAAGAAACAATTGGGTGGTTGAAATAGAGTTGGTAATAAATGGAATACAGAAACTGTCCTTAATGTCCTTGATATAATGTCCTCAATTGAAGTTAAGGTCTTGGAGTCCTTGCTGGGGTCACATGCACGATTTCAGGCTTGTTTCTCTGGTACCAGAAGGTCAAAGAGAGGCTTTGTCTGTAGTCTTGAAGTGTAGAAGCTGCCACCATGGTTTTTCTGGGACTTTGCTGGAGGGAGAGAAAGAGAGAGGTGTCTTCCTCTTGAGGTTCAGAATTGCAGTCTCTTTCCTTTCTCTGAGGCACTATTCAAAAGCCCCAGTCTTACACCAACAGGTAGGTCATGTGACCATCTCTTTGTTTGAAACAACAGTCCTTGGAGGGTTGTTGAATTTCACAGTCTTTCAGATACACTCGGTGGAGGGTGGAATTTGGCTCTTGCAAAGTCAAAGGGTGTTGATCACCACTATTGCCCACAGCAATCTTGCTAATTGAGTCAAGGAGAACCTCTCATTGTTCCAGTTAGACTGGTTAATTTCCTTCTGTCTCTCAGCTAGCCCTTGCCTTCTCAGAATGCAGATGTGCAGCCATTTTTTTCAGCTGTTCAGTTCTGCTTTTTAAAAAGTTATTTGCAATGTCCAGGAAAAGTTTCAAGCAGTGTTCCATATGACGTTATGTATATGTTTCCATTTGGCAGGTATGATTTCTGTCACACCTTGTACTGTAGTATAAAACTAGGAGACCATAGAAAGGAATACTTCTTCATATCTGCTAAGCTACCCTTTGATGAAAGACCAATACAAGTATTTGTTTAATTAAGAGCTAAATATGGAAATATTTATGCAAAAATCTTAGAAGTAAGGGAAAGCTTACATTTGCAGCTACATTACTTGATTTTACCTTTTATGATAGGTCTCACCTCATCAACCATTCCACTAACTAAAAGGTTGGTCTCAGGGCTTTTCCCTTTATCCCAAAAGGTACAGCATTTTCTTTTAGTGCTGGATGATTGAAATCCTCTTTTTAGTGCTTCATTGTGAAAACCTGGCCCTTGTCCCAGAACAATGCTGTGTATTTTCATCTCAACAGCTGCAACTAATAAAATATTTTGACCTAATACTCAGCTCCCAATTATAAGCAACTCCAACTTGCTCACAGAAACCCTATGCCCATGCAGGATTGATTATTCAAGTAAAGTCTTGCTCTTTTTTTGCTTCTTCTGTCAGTTCCTTCACCAACTTATTCTGTCACATTGCTTCTGCACATGATTGATGCATTTCCATATGCGTCAGGTAAGGGAGAGTTAGGGTGCCATATGAGAGTTGGGGTGAATGGTACTCATATGGTTTAACTGTAATTGCTACATTAGCTGGTCCATCTTGACTTCTTATGTAAAAACAATGTGAAAACATTGCTATATTTTTTATGTGTATTCCTTTGTACTGGTGAAATGGCTAATGTCAGCTAACAGTTTGACACTGGAAGGTAATTATGCCCCATGCTCCTTTGGCTGCTGATGGAAACATAAACTTACCAAGAGATGTTAACAGATTAAGTGAATGGGCAAAACTGTGGTAAATGAATTTCAATGTAGGCAAATATGCGTTCATACACTTCGAATCTAAAAAGGATAGAACATAATACTTTCTATATGGAGAAAATCTAGAAACAGTGGTAGCCCAAAGAGACTTGGGTGTCCAGGTACATAAATCACCAAAATGCCATAAACAGGTACAAAGAATAATCAAAAAGGCTAAAAGGCCTTTATATTTAGAGGATGAGAATACAAGGGGGCAGAAGTCATGCTGCAGCTATACAAAGACTTGCTTCAACATGGAGCATTGTGAGCAGCTCTGGGCACCACACCTTAGGATGGATATATTTGCCTTGGAGGGAGTGCAGAGTAGATTTACCAGAATGATGCTTGGACTCCAAGTATTAAATTACGAGGAGAGATTACACAAACTAGGGTAACATTTCCTGGAATTTCAAAATTTATGGGGTGATTTGATTGAAGTTTTCAAAATATTGAGGGGAACAGATAGGCTAGATGGAGGAAATTATTTCTGCTGGTTGAGAAATCTAGGACTGGGGGCACAGTCTAAATATTGGAGCCAAACCTTTCACAAGTGAAATTAGGGAGCACTTCTGTACAAAGGTTGATAGAACTGTGGAATTCTCTTCCACAAATAGCAATTGATGCTAGATCAATTGTTAATTTTATTTCTGAGGTTGATGGATTTTTGTTAACCACATGTATTAAGGGATATGGGGCAAAGGCGGGTATATGGAGATAGGTTGCAGTTCAACCATGATCTCATTGAATGACAGAACAGGTTTGAGGGTCTAAATGGTCTACCTCTGTTCCTATGTTCCAGAATCAATTCAAAAATGATAAGGAACATAAGTACTAATACCTCCCACTGCATAATTCTAAGTCTATCTCTGGAAACACAAAGAACATGAAATATGGATAATAGGGCGCCATGAGTTGCCTTTGTCGGTGGGAGAGGTCATTGCACCTCACTGGACAGCTACCGCCCACCTCAAACTGGGCAGCCCTCGGTCAATAAGGTTCTGTCCCGCCACAGTCTACCTGCTTCAATGGGTGCTTGGAGCTCAGGGTCATTGCCCGAAAGGTAGACTGATACACCGCACCAAACAACACGAAAAAAGGAAAGAAGGTAGCAGCCCTTCGCTTTGCAAGCTGGAACGTCAGAACTATGTGTCCTGGCCTGTCGGAAGACCTTACACAAATCAACGATTCTCGGAAGACCGCCATCATTAACAACGAGCTCAGTAGACTCAATGTAGACATTGCAGCACTTCAGGAGACTCGCCTCCCCACGAGTGGATCTCTAGCAGAGCAAGACTACACCTTCTTCTGGTAGGGCAGGGATCCTGAAGAACCAAGACAGCATGGAGTGGGCTGCGCCATCAGAAACTCCTTGCTCAGCATGATAGAGCCTCCCTCAAATGGCTCGGAATGCATACTGTCCATCCGACTGCTCACCACCTCTGGTCCAGTACACCTACTCAGCATCTATGCTCCAACACTCTGCTCCGCACCTGAAGCTAAAGACCAGTTCTACGAGCAACTCCATAACATCATTAGCAGCATCCCCAACACCGAACACCTATTCCTGCTGGGAGACTTTAATGCCAGGGTTGGGGCCGACCATGACTCATGGCCCTCCTGCCTTGGGCGCTGTGGCGTTGGAAGGATGAATGAGAACGGGCACAGACTACTGGAGTTGTGTACCTATCATAACCTCTACATCACCAACTCGTTCTTTCACACTAAACCCTGTCACCAGGTTTCATGGAGGCACCCAAGATCACGTCGTTGGCACCAGCTAGACCTCATTGTCACGAGGCGAGCCACCTTGAACAGTGTTCAAATCACACGCAGCTTCCACAGTGCGGACTGCGACATCGACCACTCCCTGGTGTGCAGCAAGGTTAGACTCAGACCAAAGAAGTTGCATCATTCCAAGCAGAGGGGCCACCCGCGCATCAACACGAGCAGAATTTCTCACCCACAGCTGTTACAAGAATTTCTACATTCACTTGTAACAGCCCTTCAAAACACTCCCACAGGGGATGCTGAGACCAAGTGGGCCCACATCAGAGACGCCATCTATGAGTCAGCTTTGACCACCTACGGCAAAAGTGTGAAGAGAAATGCAGACTGGTTTCAATTTCATAATGAAGAGCTGGAACCTGTCATAGCCGCTAAGCGCATTGCACAGTTGAACTACAAGAAAGCCCCCAGCGATTTAACATCCGCGGCACTTGAAGTAACCAGAAGCACTGCACAAAGAACAGCCAGGCGCTGCGCAAACGACTACTGGCAACACCTATGCAGTCATATTCAGCTGGCCTCAGACACCGGAAACATCAGAGGAATGTATGATGGCATGAAGAGAGCTCTTGGGCCAACCATCAAGAAGATCGCCCCCCTCAAATCTAAATCAGGGGACATAATCACTGACCAACACAAACAAATGGACCGCTGGGTTGAGCACTAGCTAGAACTGTACTCCAGGGAGGATGCTGTCACTGAGACTGCCCTCAATGCAGCCCAGCCTCTACCAGTCATAGATGAGCTGGACATACAGTCAACCAAATCGGAACTCAGTGATGCCGTTGATTCTCTAGCCAGCGGAAAAGCCCCTGGGAAGGACAGCATTACCCCTGAAACAATCAAGAGTGCCAAGCCTGCTATACTCTCAGCACTACATGAACTGCTATGCCTGTGCTGGGATGAGGGAGCAGTACCACAGGACATGCGCGATGCCAATATCATCACCCTCTATAAAAACAAAGGTGACCGCGGTGACTGCAACAACTACCGTGGAATCTCCCTGCTCAGCATCGTGGGGAAAGTCTTTGCTCGAGTCGCTCTGAACAGGCTCCAGAAGCTGGCCGAGCGCGTCTACTCTGAGGCACAGTGTGGCTTTCGTGCAGAGAGATCGACCGTTGACATGCTGTTCTCCCTTCGTCAGATACAGGAGAAATGCCGTGAACAACAAATGCCCCTCTACATTGCTTTCATTGATTTCACCAAAGCCTTTGACCTCGTCAGCAGACGTTGTCTCTTCAGACTACTAGAAAAGATCGGATGCCCACCAAAGCTACTAAGTATCATCACCTCATTCCATGACAATATGAAAGGCACAATTCAACATGGTGGCTCCTCATCAGAGCCCTTTCCTATCCTGAGTGGCGTGAAACAGGGCTGTGTTCTCGCACCCACACTTTTTGGGATTTTCTTCTCCCTGCTGCTTTCACATGCGTTCAAGTCCTCTGAAGAAGGAATTTTCCTCCACACAAGATCAGGGGGCCCGTCTAAGAGCGAAGTCCAAAGTTCGGAAAGTCCTCATCAGGGAACTCCTCTTTGCTGACGATGCTGCTTTAACATCTCACACTGAAGAGTGCCTGCAGAGTCTCATCGACAGGTTTGCAGCTGCCTGCAATGAATTTGGCCTAACCATCAGCCTCAAGAAAACGAACATCATGGGGCAGGACGTCAGAAATGCTCCATCCATCAATATTGGCGACCACGCTCTGGAAGTGGTTAAAGAGTTCACCTACCTAGGCTCAACTATCACCAGTAACCTGTCTCTAGATGCAGAAATCAACAAGCTCATGGGAAAGGCTTCCACTGCTATGTCCAGACTGGCCAAGAGAGTGTGGGAAAATGGGGCACTGACACGGAACACAAAAGTCCGAGTGTATCAGGCCTGTGTCCTCAGTACGTTGCTCTATGGCAGCGAGGCCTGGACAACATATGTCAGCCAAGAGCGACGTCTCAATTCATTCCATCTTCGCTGCCTCCGAAGAATCCTTGGCATCAGGTGGCAGGACCGTATCTCCAACACAGAAATCCTCGAGGCGGCCAACATCCCCAGCTTGTACACACGACTGAGTCAGCGGCGCTTGAGATGGCTTGGCCATGTGAGCCGCATGGAAGATGGCAGGATCCCCAAGGACACATTGTACAGCGAGCTCGCCTCTGGTATCAGACCCACCGGCCGTCCATGTCTCCGCTTTAAAGACGTCTGCAAACGCGACATGAAATCGTGTGACATTGATCACAAGTCATGGGAGTCAGTTGCCAGCGTTCGCCAGAGCTGGCGGGCAGCCATAAAGACAGGGCTAAAATGTGGCGAGTCGAAGAGACTTAGAAGTTGGCAGGAAAAAAGACATAAGCACAAGGGGAGAGCCAACTGTGCAACAGCCCCGACAAACAAATTTCTCTGCAGCACATGTGGAAGAGCCTGTCACTCTAGAATTGGCCTTTATAGCCACTCCAGGCGCTGCTTCACAAACCACTGACCACCTCCAGGCGCGTATCCATTGTCTCTCGAGATAAGGAGGCCCAAAAGAAAAAAAAGAAGAAAATAGACCATTCAGCCTACTGCACTAACAATAATCATTGTACATTTTTTTCCTATAATAGTTCCTTTTTAATTACTTTACCTCATGAAGAAACTGAAACTGGTGAAACTCCAGTAAAAAAAAGAATTTTCTCCTGGACTGATTGTCATGCTAGACCCCCACCTGCCAAGAATGAAGCATATTCATTTCGCCATGTGGACATTAAATTTCAATGAAGAAATTAAAAAATCACCAGGCCCTTGGCTGGAAAATCATTTTTGCATACTAACAGCCAGTGCTTGGAAGGACAAAGGGGCTATTCCCTGCTCCAATTTAACCCACAATGGACTTTGAGTACCAGGTATTGTGTGTAAGAAGAGACATTCCAGGGTCGGCTAAGACCAGAGAATCCACAAGTTGATGTGGTCAGACCAGCTAGTCACATGACTAACCTGCTTGGCAACCTGGGTTTTTCTGAATTGTACAAACAGTTTTGAACTTAGAGAGACTGCAGTATGCTCCTGGAATGAAGAAAACCTCTCGGGTCTGGTTCTCTCTCTCTTTCACACGGAACTCCAAATCCACTGAAGACACATGAACACCAAGAGAGAAAAGTCTCCTACAGTGAACAAGGTTTAAGAAGAATACTGGGCCCCAACAAAAATCAAGATCTACCGACAATCAAGGACTCTACAGTGACCTTGGAGAACTGTAACAAAAACCCTCTTCAGAGATTGCCTCAAACTTTTCCACTTTATTTTCTTCTGCTCTTTTCTTTCCCTGCATGGATGTTTCACATACGCATGCTAGCGTGGGCACGCCGTGTATCTGTAGGCTTTAATAGAATTCAAGTTTAAGTTTAATAAATTTCAACCTTTCTTCTTTAAACATAAGAAAATCTGTTTGTGCTGGTTTCTTTGCCTTATAATTGGAAAGCAGCGAACAACGATTCACCAAGGGGGAACTAAAAACACAGTGCGTTTAAAATTAATCCCTGTTATCGTAAGACATGCAAAGAAGAGGAAACAAAGTGGGGGGCAGAGATTATAATCTGAAATTGTTAAACTCAGTGTTTTCTTTGCATGTTTTGGTTTTACACTTGTTTTTCTCTTGTTTCTATTTTCAGACAGCAGCTGTTTAACATTCTGCCATGCATACCTGCTCTGGGCACATCTTTTGTTGCTTTGTTGAAAGGTACCTGGACATGCAGCTGAAGTGCTGTAACCTGCAAAGCTACGGACCAGGAGCTGGAAGGTGGGATTAGATTGGGTGGCTAGATTTTTTTAAGCCGGTGCAGACACGATGGGCAGAATGGCCTCCTTCTGTACCATAACTTTTCTATTGCTTTATGGTTTCTTTTCTTGCCCCATCACCACTCCCTTTGGCCCTGCATGACTAAGTATTTTGTCATTTAATCTCTCCTATCTTCCACCCTATCACAGACCTTCTCTTTGTCCTTTTTTCTACCCTATCCAAGTCTACCTGCTTAAACAAATTCTAACTTATCTCAGTTCTGATGAAGGATCACAGACCTAAAAAGTTAACTCTGTTTCTCTCTCCACAGATGCTGACAGATCTGCTGAATATTTCCAGCACTTTCTGTCTTTATTTCAGATTTCCAGCATCTGCAGTATTTTGTTCTTGTACTGGTCCTCCCCAATATCCTAGCCAATTATCATTTCTCAGCCAACATCACTAAGGTACAGATTATTTGGTCATTATCACTTTGCTCTTTGTGGGACCTTGCAGTCCACAAATTGGCTGCTACATAACCTTACATTACAATAATGACTGCACTTCAAAAGTACTTAATTTGTTGTAAAGTACTTTGGGATGACATTTTTGTGAAAGGCGCTATGCAAATGCAATACTTTTTTCTTTTTATTGATTTTCATCTGGATTTTTGGTTTGTTGGGTCTTCATATATAAAACGTTACTGAATACTTTTTCCAATGGCATGAAAGGGAAAGGTCAGTACAGTGGGTTTGTGATCCATCATTAGCTGAGCCACAGTCTACTTCATGGGTTACATAACTTAAGTCCCACAGTGTCAACTAAAGGTGTAATACAAATGTAGTGTTGTGGCCACTCACGAATACATAATAGGTAGTAATAGTAAGCAAAAATTGTATATAATTAATGTTCTGTTGGAGGATTGAAGTGCATAAACATTTATAAATCTGTAAAATTATCAATTAGTTTGAACATCTCTGCCCTGATTATATTTGTGCATCAATTGAAAAGATTAATTCTGTTTAGTAACATAGCTCATTCCCTTGATAAAGCTCTCTGTGCTGGTGAAAATAAACAAATCTCAAACAGTATACAAGAGAATGAAATAGTGCCATATTCATACTGATAAAAAAAAACACAGAACATGGTTTTCTAATCATCCTTTGTTTCCAAAGCAGTGAATTTTATATTAGACATAGATAGGGCTCCGGAAATGAGGAACAGTCTCTGACATAGATAATGCCCCAGAACATCATATTACATCAAGATCAACAAGTTCCAGATCTGGCTTGAAAGCAGTAATTTGGTACAAAGACTAATAATTAAAGCTCCATTTAAAAACTCTGCAGTCAGGAAACCTATTCTGCCTATCCATCCCCAAAATACTAAAGCAACTAGATACAACAACAACTTGCATTTATATAACCTTTAATATCACAGGAGGGTTATGAAACAAAACTTGCACTTTTGAACTACAAGAAAGCCCCCAGCGATTTAACATCCGCAGCACTTAAAGCAGCCAGAAGTACTGCACAAAGAACAGCTAGGCGTTGCGCAAACGACTACTGGCAACACCTATGCAGTCATATTCAGCTGGCCTCAGACACCGGAAACATCAGAGGAATGTATGATGGCATGAAGAGAGCTCTTGGGCCAACCATCAAGAAGATCACCCCCCTCAAATCTAAATCGGGGGACATAATCACTGACCAACGCAAACAGATGGACCGCTGGGTTGAGCGTTACCTAGAACTGTACTCCAGGGAGAATGCTGTCACTGAGACTGCCCTCAATGCAGCCCAGCCTCTACCAGTCATGGATGAGCTGGACATACAGCCAACCAAATCGGAACTCAGTGATGCCATTGATTCCCTAGCCAGCGGAAAAGCCCCTGGGAAGGACAGCATTACCCCTGAAATAATCAAGAGTGCCAAGCCTGCTATACTCTCAGCACTACATGAACTGCTATGCCTGTGCTGGGACGAGGGAGCAGTACCCCAGGACATGCGCGATGCCAACATCATCACCCTCTATAAAAACAAAGGTGACCGCGGTGACTGCAACAACTACCGTGGAATCTCCCTGCTCAGCATAGTGGGGAAAGTCTTTGCTCGAGTCGCTCTGAACAGGCTCCAGAAGCTGGCTGAGCGCGTCTACCCTGAGGCACAGTGTGGCTTTCGTGCAGAGAGATCGACTATTGACATGCTGTTCTCCCTTCGTCAGATACAGGAGAAATGCCGTGAACAACAGATGCCCCTCTACATTGCTTTCATTGATCTCACCAAAGCCTTTGACCTCGTCAGCAGACGTGGTCTCTTCAGACTACTAGAAAAGATCGGATGTCCACCAAAGCTACTAAGTATCATCACCTCATTCCATGACAATATGAAAGGCACAATTCAACATGGTGGCTCCTCATCAGAGCCCTTTCCTATCCTGAGTGGTGTGAAACAGGGCTGTGTTCTCGCACCCACACTTTTTGGGATTTTCTTCTCCCTGCTGCTTTCACATGCGTTCAAATCCTCTGAAGAAGGAATTTTCCTCCACACAAGATCAGGGGGCAGGTTGTTCAACCTTGCCCGTCTAAGAGCGAAGTCCAAAGTACGGAAAGTCCTCATCAGAGAACTCCTCTTTGCTGACGATGCTGCTTTAACATCTCACACTGAAGAATGCCTGCAGAGTCTCATCGACAGGTTTGCGTCTGCCTGCAATGAATTTGGCCTAACCATCAGCCTCAAGAAAACGAACATCATGGGGCAGGATGTCAGAAATGCTCCATCCATCAATATTGGCGACCACGCTCTGGAAGTGGTTCAAGAGTTCACCTACCTAGGCTCAACTATCACCAGTAACCTGTCTCTAGATGCAGAAATCAACAAGCGCATGGGTAAGGCTTCCACTGCTATGTCCAGACTGGCCAAGAGAGTGTGGGAAAATGGCGCACTGACACGGAACACAAAAGTCCGAGTGTATCAGGCCTGTGTCCTCAGTACCTTGCTCTATGGCAGCGAGGCCTGGACAACGTATGCCAGCCAAGAGCGACGTCTCAATTCATTCCATCTTCGCTGCCTTCGGAGAATACTTGGCATCAGGTGGCAGGACTATATCTCCAACACAGAAGTCCTTGAAGCGGCCAACACCCCCAGCTTATACACACTACTGAGTCAGCGGCGCTTGAGATGGCTTGGCCATGTGAGCCGCATGGAAGATGGCAGGATCCCCAAAGACACATTGTACAGCGAGCTCGCCACTGGTATCAGACCCACCGGCCGTCCATGTCTCCATTATAAAGACGTCTGCAAACGCGACATGAAATCGTGTGACATTGATCACAAGTCGTGGGAGTCAGTTGCCAGCATTCGCCAGAGCTGGCGGGCAGCCATAAAGACAGGGCTAAATTGTGGCGAGTCGAAGAGACTTAGTCGTTGGCAGGAAAAAAGACAGAGGCGCAAGGGGAGAGCCAACTGTGCAACAGCCCCAACAAACAAATTTCTCTGCAGCGCCTGTGGAAGAGCCTGTCACTCCAGAATTGGCCTTTATAGCCACTCCAGGCGCTGCTTCACAAACCACTGACCACCTCCAGGCGCGTATCCATTGTCTCTCGAGATAAGGAGGCCCAAAAGAAAGAAAAGAAAGAAAAAAAAAAAGAAGAATATCACAGGAGGGTTATGAAACAAAACTTGACACCGAGTCACAAAAGAAGTATTATGCCAGATGACGCAATAGATACCAATTATCAAATGACAAAATCTGTAAATACTGAGAATTTGAAATAAAAATAAGGCTAGTATCAGTCTGTCAGTATTTGTAAACTGGGTTTCAACTTCACGTTCTAAACAAAACTTCTGCTGAAACATTATTCCTTTTCTCAGATGTTGATTGATATGCCAGGGTTGTTTTTTGTGTGAGATGGGCAGTAGGTGGGAAAACCTTTAATGCCAGACTGATGACAACAGCAAATGACCTGATCAACTTTCGCAATTGAGCCTTGTGTAAAATTAAGTGGCACCTTGACCTTTGGAAGGTTGGGAAATCTAGCAGACCTGCCCTCTTTTTAAAAGTCCACCTGCAACTTGTAAAGAGGAGGTAACATTTTTAGTGGTGGTGTGAAGAAACTGTGTTTCTCGAGCAGCAAGCATGATGGCAAGATACTGCTGCTGAGGCATTTATTGAGAAAGTCTGGGCCAGGAAGGAGCTCCTGTTTCCTTTGGATGTTAAAGAGGTTTAATGCCAGATAAGGTATCGGTCATGCATAGATGTGGCTGAGCAAGTCAGTACCAGTCACATCATTCCCAGGACCTGGCTGGAGAGCTGCCAAAATGTAATGATCTCACCAGGACTGCAAAGGCCAGGCACCTCTTTACACCTCTCTATTACACTTATTACAGTCCTGCAAATTCACACTTTTTCCCAATGCTGCCAATCATGTCCCTTACACTCATTCAACACCTGCTACTTCCCTCATAACTGGCACAACCAACATTCTACTCTTATTTTGTTTGAGCTTGGATTAATTCTCACATTTCATTAATTTATGTGATATTTTTCCTCCTTTCATCCATTGATTTGCTCTTCTTGCCCATACCTGCTGCTTCTTCCTTTCAGTGCGCACACAATGTGCTCAGCTGACTCATGTCTTTATAATCTTTTCACAGGTCAGACACTGACTCATTCCCACTTTTTTTCCTAGACAAGCTGACATACAACAACAAAAAATGACTAATGAATGATTGAAAGTTGAGAAAAAAACAAGTATTTGATACATTGTTTGGTGCTTAGTTCTGACGTGCACTTTTTGAATGGGAAATGACAGAAATCTGCACTGTAATGCAATAGTTTTGCATGACCATCAACTACCCATTTATACTAATCCTACATTAATCCCATGTCCCCTACCACATCCCCACCTTACCTCAATTTTCCTACCACCTACCTACACTAGGGGCAATTTACAATGGCCAATTTACCTATCAACCTGCAAGTCTTTGGCTGTGGGAGCACCCAGTCACAGGGAGAACTTGCAAACTCCACACAGGCAGTACCCAGAACCGAACCTGGGTTGCTGGAGCTGTGAGGCTGCGGTGCTAACCACTGCACCACTGTGCTGCCCATTGATGTTGTTAATGGTCTTTTCTGTTGTTGCAGCTCAGGTGTAGGTCGAATATGGATTCTGTTCTTTCTCATTTGGTTACCGGTTTCGGTCTCAATGATATATGATCTCTGAGTCTCAGCTTCACCAATGATCTTTGCTGGGCTCCAGTTTTTCATAATTGGATCCTGTACATGTATGCTTTGTCCTTTCAACAGCTTGGGTAGGGATTTAGCATACTTGTTGAAGTGTTGCTCTCCTCTTAACTGTGCTTCAGTGAGTTGTTGTCTCACTTTCTCCTGGTCATTTGAAGGGTGTATTTTGCTTGGCAGAATTGTCTGATATTTTCTTCCATTTAACAGTTCTGCAGGTGATTTCATGTCAGCCTTGAGAGGTGTGGATCAGAGTGGCAGTAAGGCCAGGTTTGGGTCTTCCTTCGTCTCTTGGCATTTCACAAGTGTTCTTTTGATCGTCTAGACATGTCGTTCCATCAATCCGTGTCCCCGTGGGTAGTGTGGTGATGAGGTGATGGTGTTGAACCCAAACAGCAAATTCCTTAAATTCTCTGGATGTAAATTGGGTGGCATTGTCACATATTGACCTTTCAGGAATCCCTTGCTCAGCGAACAGAACTCATATCGCTGAGATGATTTTTGTGGCTCTCAAGTCTTTCACCTTCCGATAAAAGGGAACTTTGAGTAGTACTATGTGACTATGCGATACCATTCTTGATTATCCCCTTCCCTTATCACCCCTGTGCTCACTGGCCTACATGAGCTCCCTGTCAAGCAATGTCTTGATTTTAAAATTCTCATCCTTGTTTTCTATCCCTCCATGACCTCACCCCTCCCTATCTCTGTAATCTCCTCCAGCCCAATAACCCTCCAAGATATCTGCGCTCCTCTAATTATGACCTCTTGTGCATCCCTGATTTTAATCGCTCCATCATTGGTGGCCATGCCTTCAATTGCCTGGGCCCTAAATTCCAGAATACCCTCCCTACACTCTCTGCCTTACCACCTCACTTTCCTCCTTTAAGACACTCCTTAAACCTACCTCCTTGACCAAGCTTTTGGCCATCTGACCTAATATCGCATTTTGTGGCTTGGGCTCATACTTTCTTTTATAATGCTCCTGTGAAGCACCTAGGGATTTTTAAATATATGTTAAAGGCACTATATAAATATAAGTTGTTGCTGTATAAAGCTGAAGTGTATATTCTATCTCTCGTGTATTATACAGTCTGATTTGGTTATTTAGATCAGATTTCAAGGAATTATATTACAATAAAATTTGAAAATGTTTTTAGGTTTGTAGTTAGTAACTGGATAAATTGTACAGAATGATATTGGATTACTTAATTTGGTGTCAACACATTACCATAAATGAATCCAAACAACAATTGACCACTTTTATAATAAAGTAATAGAAAACATGACTAGAGTGGAAGTCGTTTGGCCCATGTTCCTCTTCACTTAGACTGGTTTAGCTAAATCCCCTTTCCCTGTACCCATTCATACTCCTCCTTTTCAAATACTTATCCAGATTTCTTTTACTTAGCATTGAGCCACTCAGCTAGAATTTCCACCTCTTCCCTGTAATATTACTTGTTCCTTTGGTGTGTAGACTATTGTAAGATTCACAGAACTACAAGTAAGCATTTTGTGGGGAAATGGGCTTCTTCCATCACAATGAATTATGTGCTAGCCAACCTTCTGACCTCAAGGTCAACTAAAAACTGGAGACAGGTTCCCCAGAAAGGCCAAGGAGTGAAGTCTATCTGCATAAATCTTGCGAACTGCCCTACACAGGGACAGCAAGTAGTGCTGCCTGTAAAAATGAAATTCTTTCAAAAATAACTTATTCCTCCTCGATTTCGGTCTCCTCAAGGCCACACTGTGGGATTAATTTTGACTTTGTGCGATAGCATAAAACGAGTGAATGCAAATCAGCAACACATTTTACATCTCTCCCAATTTTTATATCTATTGAAGTCCATAAAACAGTGAAGAAGAAGAATAATGGGGAATGATGTAAATTTGGCTGCTGACTTGCCGTAACTCGTTTTACTACACTGTCATACAAAGTCAAATTTACCTTCAGTGTGAGAGCTGCTAAAAATATAAAATGGTCAGGCTCCCTTCACTTTGTATACTGGACTCCTGGGTTTGACAGGAGTTCTTAGTGTCCTATGTTCAAACAATGCAAACTGCAGTTATTTACACTGACGTATCACATGTGGATGTTTATTGCTGTATCACTGGGTCTGGGGTCCAGGAAATTGGGGAAGGAGAAGCGGGGGCAGTAAACGTGGAACACTTCCCTGACCACACTTCCACCCCCATCTGCTCCAAATTCACCAAACAACTACTGTGGGGTGAGCAAAAGGTCTGGAACTCTGTCTCAATAGTCACTTGTGGTAAAGCATTCTATGTTCTAATAACCATC
The DNA here is from genome assembly GCF_036365525.1 of Heterodontus francisci. Lineage (NCBI taxonomy): Eukaryota > Metazoa > Chordata > Chondrichthyes > Heterodontiformes > Heterodontidae > Heterodontus > Heterodontus francisci. The sequence continues at coordinate 76,988,949 of NC_090384.1, forward strand.
CAGGTGAACATTTTTCAGGCTACACCATCTGGTAGAATAGCCTCAGAAAGTATTTAATGGAAGCAAGAAGAATACAAGTCTCTCAAAGTGGCAGTGACTGAGGCCATTATATCTGCCAATAGTGCGAACATTCAATGATGGTATGTTCCTGCTTTATGAACCTTCTCAAATCCCATTTAAAGCTCATCCTGCAATCTGACATGAAGCTAGCTACAGATGGTGTGACCTTGGACCTCCTTCTTTCAACCCTACCCCACTTCCCTCACCTCAATCAACTCTCCCTCTCTGGATTTTTGTTTTCAGATACCCAAGATTTGCCACCTGGTCAGCCAATGCAACTTCACCATGAAGGGCGAAACCAACAATAGACCTCTGTTGAAGAAGCACCGTCACTTGATCTGACAATCACAACTGCCAGCTCAGCTACTGGCACTGCGTGTATGTTAGAGGGTTCTATAGATATGTGATCAGCATGTACTGAGTCTCCGGATAGCAGTGAGTTGCAGCTGGGGTAGCTCAAAAGGGTTGCCCATGTGCCCGCTCACTGGAGGCAAGTTCTGCTGCAGGGAACTCAGATGAGGACCCAGAAGAAGGCTGATGGCCATTCACGCAAGATGCATGGTGCAAAAACAGGCCTGTCAGAAAGCTTAATGTCAGTGTCAAGGAGCATGCAGGAATCTGGCATTAACTTGACACAGGTTTTCATGTAGAACTTGGAGCCCGACATTTCCAACTTGGAAATGGTGGTCAACTCCATGACAGCACTTGCAGATCCAGCTATGATGCAGTGTCAGGTGGCCAGTGTCTCAATTTCCATTGCTGCACAGGCAGATGCCACTCAATGTTTCAGTGCTGCAGTAGAAGCTCAGACTGAGGTCCTGAGATCCATGCTTGTTGCCTTGCAAGGCCAGATTGGTGTCATGCAGGCTAAGACAGCTGCCATCTTGGTTGTGATATCAGTGCTTTAAGGGGCCTGCAGGCTCCCACCATAATCTAGCTCTCCTCTCTCAGGATGGCAGCATTTGTGTTCCTGTCACGGCTACACCACCAGCCCCCTTGCTGTTTCCTGTCAGTTAGCCAGCTCAGACTGCTGACGCCCATGCCAAGATAGTACAGTCCGAAGCCAGGCCTTCTAGGCCTAGAGCTGTTTGAGGTCATCCTGCAAGGTCATCTGCAGTCACCCACAGTGAAAGTCAGCAGTCTTCCACCAGCCATGCTGCAGCCACTGAAGTAGCACTGCGTAAAACAACTAGGATAGGCAAAGGCACCTGCAAGACAGGCACTAAGGAAATGCACACAGGTGAATAGTTCAGTTTTGTGTGTATTATTGGAGGTTTTGTTGGGTAAAGTTGTTGTGGAATGTTTCTTTTGTGGGTTTTTTAATGTCAGGATTTAGACCAAGAGGACACTGTGATGGTTTGTAGCAAATGGATTGAAAGGTGGGGAACTGTGGAACAACAAGATGCTTGGTGCAAAAACAGGCTTGTCAGTGTCAAGGAGCATGCAGGAGTCTTGGGAATGAGATTTCAGTGGAACTGGATTCTGAGTAACCAGTCATGGACAGCCTATCCGGAGCAAAATGTCCTGGATGTCTCCTCCCTTTCTCCTCCTCTTCCTCTTCCTCCTCCTTCACCTGAGGCACTCTCCGAAGGCCTGACAGCAAGGGCTGTGAAAGTGAGATTGTGAAGGATGCAGCAGACGACCACAAATTTGCAGACACGCTTTGGAGTGTACTAGAGGGCTCCTTCCTAGCAGTCCAGGCAGTGGAATCATTGTTTCAGAACACCAATGGTTTTCTTCATGACTCTCAATTGTAGGTGCGCTGGCCACACGTGGTCAGATGGTGAAAGGAGGCATGAGCCAGGTGTGTAATGGGTAGCACATCACCAAGCATCCAGCCTCTGTTTCATTGTGATAGATGAAAGATGACAGGTATGGCTGACTGGCACAGGATGAAAGTTTCTTGACTGCTGCCAGGATAGCGGACATTTACCAACATGATGTTCTGTGAATCAGAAAACTGCACTTTTATGGAGTGCTAACCTTTGCAGTTGTGGTATATCTCTCTATTACTATGTGGAGTCTGCAGAGCCACGTGCATGCAGTCAATGGCACCCTGCACCATTGGGAATTCCGCTACCATGGCAAAACCATGTACTCGTTCCTGCTGCTTCTTTCTGGTAAGAGAGAAGTCTATGAAGCCGCTCCTCTGGCATACAAATCCTCCGTCACCTCCCTGATGCAGCAATGAATGGCAAACTGCGTCATGCTGGAAATGTCATTTGCCCTTACCGGGAAGGATACATTGGCATAGAAATTGAGGGTGGTAATGATCTCCATGACCACTGGCAGAGCTATCCTCACCCTGCTGTGAGACTGCAGGTCCATTTGCAGGCACAGCTTCTCCTCCCTGCTGCCTGTGCTGCATGTGCCTGTCCTGCTGCAGTTGAAGAGGGACTGCAACTAAAGCTCTCATTACTCAAAGCAGGTTTTCTCCTGATAGGCCTCCAACTCCTCTGATCCCCTTGTCAAAGTCCAGCACCAATCCATTGTGAATCCAAAAACTTTTCCAAATTCCTCCAGTAACAATCAACACAGTACTTCCACTCTCACTGCAGCGGCAAAAGAAAATCTAAAACATCTCACTTGCACGTCACATTTTATTGCCTTTAAATAGTTCTAGTGGAGACTCCATAGTGCAGCTGAGCCCATGTTCAGCTAGGAATGCTTAAAAGAGGGTGTTAACAGGACCTACATAGTCCAAAATCACAGGTCTGGCACCAAATTAGCGTTAGACGCTCTTTGACGTTACAATCTGCCCACTCTGCATGCTTGCAGCACAAGCAAGGCCTGCCCATGCTGCAATCCTTACAACCATTGCAGGCCATGCCAGAAATGGGTGGAAGCGCTCGGCCGACATGTTTGGAGTTTTGGCTTCCGCAGCAATGGCACCAACGGAACTGAATTTCAGTTTCTTTGTCAGAGTATGAACTGTCAGCCCAAATTTGGGACAATCAAATAGCCTGAAGACATGCTAAGTTCCCTGAGAAAAAAAAATGTTCTCAGGTATTAAGATCTTGAAACTCACAATTACCTTTGTAACAGTGAAAATGACATCAATTTTAAATAAGCCACCCTTGACTGACAATCCAGCTGACCTTGTGGAAACATCAATGAAATTAACTATTGAATTGCTGGGTCGGAGCAGTAGATAAACAGGGTTTAAAATTATTTGGGGAAAATGGCCTCAAGGTGGATAAATAAGGACTTGTCTTAGTGAATCAACATAAGTCAAACTTGATGACTAAAAAGGATTTTTGAGCCATACGCTAAATAGTTAAGGGCAATGAGTGCCAAGATGCTTGGCATAAATTAACCACATTCATTTCAAATGTTGTGCTTTAGCTCAGTTCAATCTGATCTACTCCAAATTCACTGGTAATCAGAATCTATTACCTTTCTGTAAGTGCAATGCCATATTTCAATAAAATTTAATCACTATAAAATTGTAATTTTTCCCCCAGAGGGAATTTACAATAGACTTTTTGTACAGAAAAAGAGATTAGAGCAGACATTCAGAATATCATTAATTTTACAATTGGGGGAAGAATGTAGTCTGGACACTAAAGGTACTTTTACAGGTTTTAATGCCCCTTCACACATTCCAATATAAGTTTAATGTGACAAATATTGATTACTGAAAACCAATTATACCAATCTCTTTAATGATCAATGCCAGATCTATTCAATGGTAAATTCACTGGCCACTTTCCACTTTTCCAGACATAATTGAAATGATGTAACTATCAAACCAACAGGTTCTTCTTTAAATATGCAGTACATCCTGAAATGACTTCATACATGCCAGACTACTATTTTAACCAGTGGCCAGTGTGGAATAGTAAGTGTGTCTTTCCCGCCAGGACACCCGAGCAGGAACATGATTCGGGGCAAGAAAATATGGCCTGAATTTTGCCAGCCCCTCGGAAGCAACTTGGAGGTTGGCGGGGGGTGTTGCGGTGGTAAAATTGCAGGGAGCCACCTTGGTGGCTTCCCGACGTGGTCCTGCTGCTGGGGTATTTTACCAGTGGTGGGATATGATGCGGAGCGGCTTCCCGCTCCAAGGAGGTGAGGAGCCGATTCGCATAATTAAAGGCCCAATTAGGAGCCATTTTACGGGTCTGCCACATTTTGTAAACAGCAAGGTGATGCCCTGCCCTGTGGGGAGGCCACCAGATAAATGGAGATGGCCTCCCTTCGACATCCCAGGGGTCTTTGGAACTGGAGACTCGATGGTCCAAAGAGGGGGCTGTGAGTAGGGAAGGCAGCCCCCATGGCCTCAATGATCTCTCCAGAGGGATTTCCCCCTTGAATTTTTTATTTTTTTCAAACATTTGTGGGCCAGCTCTCAAGGTCTCCTTCATTCTTCAGGAGTAACCACCTCTCCCGATGATGCTACATAGAAACATAGAAAATAGGAGCAGGAGTAGGCCATTTGGCCCTTCGAGCCTGCTTTGCTATTCATTATGATCATGGCTGATCATCCAACTCAGTAGCCTGTTCCGGCTTTCGCCCCATACCCTTTGATCCCTTTAGACCCAAGAGCTATATCTAACTCCTTTTTGGAAACATTCAATGTTTTGGTCTCAACTGCTTTCTGTGGTAGCTAATTCCACAGGCTCACCACTCTCTGGGTGAAGAAATTTCTCCTCATCCCAGTCCTGAATTGTTTACTCCATATCCTTAACTATGGCCCCTGGTTCTGGACTCCCCCACCATCGGGAACATCCTTCCTGCATCTACCCTGTCAAGTCCTGTTAGAATTTGATAGGTTTCTATGAGATTCCCCCTCATTCTTCTGAACTCCAGCGAATATAATCCTAACTGACTCAATCTCTCCTCATACGGCACAGTGGCGCAGTGGTTAGCACCGCAGCCTCACAGCTCCAGGGACCCAGGTTCGTTTCTGGGTACTGCCTGTGCGGAGTTTGCAAGTTCTCCCTGTGTCTGCGTGGGTTTTCGTCGGGTGCTCCGGTTTCCTCCCACATCCAAAGACTTGTAGGTGATAGGTAAATTGGCTGTTGTAAATTGCCTCTAGTGTAGGGAGGTGATAGGGAATATGGGATTACTGTAGGGTTAGTATAAATGGGTGGTTGTTGGTCGGCACAGACTCGATGGGCCGAAGGGCCTGTTTCAGTGCTGTATCTCGAAATAAAAATAAAATGTCAGTCCCGCCATCCCAGGAATCAGTCTGGTAAACCTTTGCTGCACTCCCTCTATAGCAAGAACATCCTTCCTCAGATAAGGAGACCAAAACTGCACACAATATTCCAGGTGTGGCCTCACCAAGGCCGTGTATAATTGCAGCAAGACATCCCTGCTCCTGTACTCGAATCCTCTCGCTATGAAGGCCAACATACCATTTGCCTTTTTGTCGCCTGTTGCACCTGCATGCTTACCTTCAGCGACTGGTGTATGAGAACACCCAGGTCTCGCTGCATATTCTGCTCTCTCAGTTTATAACCATTCAGATAATAATCTTTTTGCTACCAAAGTGGATAACCTCACATTTATCCACACTATACTGCATCTGCCATGCATTAGCCCACTCACTCAACTTGTCCAAATCACCCTGAAGCCTCGCTGCATCCTCCTCACAACTCACCCTCCCACCCAGTTTTGTGTCATCTGCAAATTTGGAGATATTACATTTAGTTCCCTCATCTAAATCATTAATGTATATTGTGACTAGATGAGTTCCTAGCACCGATCCCTGTGGTACCCCACTAGTCACTGCCTGCCATTCGGAAAAAGACCCATCTATCCCTACTCTTTGTTTCCTATCCACCAACCAATTTTCTATCTGCTGTTGAGGTTTCAGAGCTGCTGGCCATCTTATTGGGTTGGTGGCATCAGGAGCCTACCCACCATCCTGAATTGGAAGGCAGGCCCACAGGTGGCAAATTTGGAAGCTGCCTATTGCAAAATTGCCAAGCAGGTCCCACTGCGAGCAAAGGTGGGCTTGGGACCTACTTTTTGTGACGACGGCGGGGTCCTGACATCTGTGGTAAAATTCAGGCCTATGTAAACACTGTTACAAACCTAAATTTTAATTTGGGCAGGCAGAGAGTGGGCAATGGTCCAAGGCGGGCTGCAATTCTTCTGCACCTTGGCAGTGTGAGGCCTAAATGGCATTAACTCCTGGGACTCAGCAACCAGAAAACAGTGGGGAAACTGCAGCTTGAGGATGAGCAGAAGCAGAATGCTGGGCAGCAACATCTGCCACTAGGGACCAAAAAAATGGTCTCTGACACTCAAATAAATCACAGGGTTGGGGTTTTGGGATACGCTGGCAATCAAGAAAGCAAGAATTACCGGGGTCAGGGAGGCCTAAACCTTCCTTGTGGTCCCACAAGGCAAGATAAAAAAAAGTTTAAACACTTACCTGTTTATGCCTCTTCCCACTATTCTCTGAGAAAACAAATACCTCCTCACATCTAACCTAGGGTGATTTGGCAGGAAAGCCGCAATTGCTTGACCACTAAGATCAACTGTTAAAATAGCTTGTCAGGCCCCAATGAGGTCATCGGAGTCCAATATGCATATTTAAAGAAGGGACCTGGCAACATCGTAGTTACTTTCAAATACAGATGAATTTAGTTAAAACACAATTACATGACACATTCTGGAAATAGGAACTATGATAGTCTTCGACCAATTAGTGTTACAGCCAGATTTCAGACTCGATGCATCATAATTCCAAAGAGGCAAACTGAGTTAGATGGATTATTCATGAGAAACAGAATATCAGATACGTACACAGATCACTTATATTCTTTTCCCTGTAGATGTTGCCTCATTGAAACATAGAATTGCTAATGACTAAGTGTTCTCATTAGTAGCAAAGGGAAATGCAGGTTCAGTTAAAACTAATGTAACCCATCCACTTAATTGTTATAGATAATGCTTCTGGAGATACCCTGTGGATAATTTTTGATATATTAATAAGTACTTCCTGACCCTATATATTAAAAATACTGAGGCAACCCCGTCTATTATTCAAATAATTCATTCTTTATCCTGGTTGTGACCAAGCAGACTTTATTTTGTGTTTCAAATGCACCACATCCTATCAAGCAGCCACATACTAGCATTAACTCAAAACCCTAGTTTTATTAGTAGATGGAAATGACCAGGCAATGGCCATCTCCAACAATAGAGAATCTAACCATCTCCCCTTGACATTCAATGGCATTGCCATCACTGAATCCCCCACTATCAACATCCTAGGGGCTACCATTGACCAGAAAATGAACTGGAGTAGCCATATACATGCCGTGGCTATAAGAGCAGATCAGAGGCTAGGAATCCTGTGGTGAGTAACTCACCTCCTGACTCCCCAAAGCCTGTCCACCATCTCCAAGGCACAAGTCAGGAGTGTGATGGAATACTCTCCACTTGCCTGGATGGGTGCAGCTCCAACAACACTCAAGAAGTTTGACACCATCCAGGACAAAGCAGCCCGCTTGATTGGCACCCCATCAACAAACATTCACTCCCTCTACCACCGACCACAGTGGCAGCAGTGTGTACCATCTACACGATGGACTGCAGCAATGCACCACAGCTCCTTAGACAGCACCTTCAAAACCTGCGACCTCTACCAACTAGAAGGACAAGGGCAGCAAATGCATGGGAACACCACCACATGAAAGTTCCCCTTCAAGTCGCACACCATTCTGACTTGGAACTATATCAGCGTTCCTTTACTGTTGCTGGGTCAAAATCCTGGAACTCCCTTCCTAACAGCACTGTGGGTGTACCTACCTGACACGGACTGCAGCGGTTCAAGAAGGCAGTTCACCACCACCTTCTCAAGGGCAATTAGGGATGGGCAATAAATGCTGGCCTGGCCAGTGATGCCCACGTCCCATGAATGAATTAAATAAAATAAACTAGGAGAGTCTTTGTGCAAAAGGCTTAAAGGGGGTGGAATTTTTAAAATGCATACAGGAGAGCTTTATGAGCCAGTACATAGTAAGTCCTACAAGAAAAGGGGCAGTACTGGACTTAATCCTAGGGAATGAAGCCGGACAAGTGGTAGAAGTGTCAGTGGGGGAGCATTTTGGGGATAGTGACCATAACTCTGGGAAAGAGTAGGGCCCATTGGGGACCAATGTGGCAATCTGTGTGTGAAGTCAGACAAGTGGTGGAAGTTAGCACCGCAGCCTCACAGCTCCAGTGACCCGGGTTCAATTCTGGGTACTGCCTGTGTGGAGTTTGCAAGTTCTCCCTGTGTCTGCGTGGGTTTCCTCCGGGTGCTCCGGTTTCCTCCCACATTGCAAAGACTTGCAGGTTGATAGGTAAATTGGCCATTATAAATTGCCCCTAGTTTAGGTAGGTGGTAGGGAAATATAGGGATGTGGTAGGAATATGGAATTAGTGTAGGATTAGTATAAATGGGTGGTTGATGGCCGGCACAGACTCAGTGGGCCGAAGGGCCTGTTTCAGTGCTGTATCTCTAAATCAATAAAATAAAGTGTCAGTGGGGGTGCATTTCGGGGATAGCGACCATAACTCTGATAGATTTAAGTTACGGAAAAGGATAAAGATGGACCAGAAATAAAGGTTCAGAATTGGGGGAAGGCCAATTTCAATATGATAAAACAGGACCTGGCCAAAGTGACTGACAGCAGCTACATGTAGGAAAGTAGGTGAGGTTTTAAATTATTAATTTTTGTCTGTGTTCACTATGGTGAAGGACGATGTAGGTGCAGAGATCAGGGAGGGGGATTGTGATAAACTTGAACACATTAGCATTAAAAGGAAGGAAGTATTAGCTGCTTTAGCGGGCTTAAAAGTAGATAAATCCCCAGACCCAGATGAGATGTATCCCAGGCTGTTATGTGAGGCAAGGGAAGAGATAGCAGGGGCTCTGACACAAATTTTCAAATCCTCTCTGGCCACAGGAGAGGTGCCAGAGGATTGGAGGACAGCGAATGTGGTACCATTATTCAAGAAGGGTAGCAGGGATAAACCAGGTAATTACAGTCTATCATCAGTGGCAGGGAAACTATTGGAAAAATTTCTGAGGGACAGGATTAATCTCCACTTGGAGAGGCAGGGATTAATCAGGGATAGTCAGCATGGCTTTGTCAGGGGGAGATTGTGTCTAAATAACTTGATTGAATTTTTTGAGGAGGTGACTAGATGTGTTGATGAGGGTGAAGCAGTTGATGTTGTCTACATGGACTTCAGTAAGGCTTCTGATAAGGCCCCGCATAGGAGATTGGTTAAGAAGGCAAGAGCCAAGGGGATCCAGGGCAGTTTGGCAAATTGGACCCAAAATTGGCTTAGTGGCAGGAGGCAAAGGGTGATATTCGAGGGTTGTTTTTGCGAGTGGAATCCTGTGAGATAGGAGTTTACAAAAGGAATATAAAATGACGCTTTAAACAGGGAACTGAATTATGCCTGTATGTCCAATCATCCCCCATTCCCTAATCCATATTCACCTGAAAACTACACTTCATTTGATTTGCTTTGTGTAATTCCTTCTCAAGGGCAATTAGGGATGGGCAATAAATGCTGGCATAGCCAGTGACACCCATTTCCCATGAATGAATATTAAAAAAAATTGACCAGGAAATCAAGTACAATCCACATGGAGAAGCAGAGACAGAGCAAAGGAAGCAATGGGAGCTGTGGGACATTTTTCACCTAATTGGGGTCCATATTGATTCAGAGCTGCCCTAGAGACCTAACTGAAGGACTAAGCCCATTAAATGGAACAAAACCAAGTTGAAAACAACAGGAGAGCTGAAAACCTTTATCAACATAATAAGAAGTTGCATTTAGGTAATGCCACACTTCAGTTTTAAACAATATGCATTGGATTTCAAAAACTTCCATTTGGTTCTTTATCAATGGTATGGCTGATGTTGTCAGGAGATAATTGTCTTTGCTAATGTTATTGCTCTCCACGGAGTGATTAGTGCTATATTGAAAAGCCAAATAGTGACTGAATCACTCCTGGCTGTTATAGACAGATTTAGACAGTGGGAAGATAAATGGTGTGTTATCTTAAGTGCTGAGAAAACTGTCAATAACTCTGAGAAAACTGACTTTGATGTAACCTGCTTGTATTCACTTTGAAAAGGTACCAAAGTCCTGCTTGTGCCTATCTTATAAGATGCCAAGCTCCTGCTCATGTTTACTGTATGAAGGTGCTGAACTCTCTGCATTGAGTTTTTAGATTGGTAATCACCTTCTACTGAAGCTCGAGGAAACAGTAGGAGTGGATCAGGTTTATTGAGAATGTCAAACTTAATGCATTTTCCAAAGTCTTAATCCCACTGTGGTCTAAAATTTAGAAACTGACAGCAGAATTTTTACTTTATAGTGATTGAAAAATGACTTTTAAGAGTGGGGAATGATTACTAAAATCTATTTATCTAACAAGAAAATCTTAAGTGAGCAGGCAAATATTAAATTTTAAAAATGATTAAAAAATATATACAAAATGTTCCTATATGTTTTCGTTGTCCTTGAGGAAACTAATTGAAGGGCCAAGTTCAAAAAATTACCTACTGGCTGTCATAACGGTGGTGGTGGTGGTGGTAATGGAGAGATGAGTAAAATATAAGTGGGAGTTGGTGCTGGGTTGGGAGAGAATGAGTAATGGACGACGGAGGGTAAATAATAAGAATGAATGAAGCTATATCTCAAAGATATGTCTGCAAACAAATTAAGAACAGGCAAGCTGGTGATCCTCCATGCTTGCAATGTGGAATGCTTTATAGCTGTGGCATTAAAGATGCTTTGCAGAATGACGGCAGGATCCACCAAAGAAAAGCTGTCCCGCTGATGATCACACGTGTCTCTGGTACCCACTGCTAGAGCTTAAATTTTAATATGTAATCACATTGGAACCGGCAAAAAAGGTGGAAGCAGAAGTGCCACCAACTTCCAGTTCTGCCATCTGAAACTTTGCAATATGCATAATATACCGCCCAATGAGTGTACAGCCTTTGCATGTTTCTCCAATTATCCCTTCTCCCATTGGAAAGTTGTCTGATGCCCATATAGTACCTGTCTACAGCACAAAGCACTACTGAATTTGGAAACTCAGTCGCGTGAAGATCATACCCCATAAGTTGACACACCGAGCTCCTTCACTACCTGCTGCCGACATTTCTTATGTAAATATTTTGCCTAATAAGTTTTAACAGCTTTATTCCAATATTAACACACCTTTCTAATACTTAGATGGTCCAATTTGACCTTTAGATTTTGCCTGATGCAAATATAACCAAATATATTACATTCTCCTAATGTCCACTGCAAGATGCCTTTATTGTTTTTATTGATGTGTATGTTTTATTTCATCATACTTCATTCTGGTTTTGTACATTATGTACTTTTTCTTCCTTCACCATTTGGTGAAAAATGCTTCTCATAATATATTTCCCATTGTTTGCCCAAACTTCTCTATTTAATTTTTTTGTGCTAGATGTAACCTCTTGGCTCGATTATTCCAGTGCGCTCTTGGTCACCCCTTACCTTGAACCCTCCATAAACTCGAGCTCATCCAGCTCATCTGCTTTCCATATCCTAACACCAAGTCCTGTTCACCCATCACCCCTGTATTCGCTGACCTACCTTGGCATCCAGTCGGTACAACCTCAATTTAAACATTATCATCCTTGTTTTCAATTCCCTCCATGGCCTCAGCCCTCCTTATCTCTGTAATCTCCTCCAGCCCTACAACCCTTTGAGATCTCTGCACTTTTCCAATTCTGGTCTCTTGCACGTCCCCAATTTTCTTCACTCCACCTTGGGCAGCCGTGCCTTCAGCTGTCCAGAACTTAAACTCTGGAATTCCCTCCCTAAAATGCTCTGCCTCTTTACTGCTCTCTCTTCCTTTTAGAGACTCCCTTAAACAAACCTCTTGACTAAGCTTTTAGTCACCTGTCCTAATAACTCCTTATGTTGCTCGATATCAAATTGTGTTTGCTGGTTGTTCCAATGAAGTGCCTAGGGATGCTTTACTGCATTAAAATGACTATATAAATGCAAGTTATTTTTGATGTAGATATGATCATTCAACTTCTGTATGGCATGTTAGAATACTCTGAATTCTGCTTTGACTCAGTGTTTGCTTGGTCTTTATTTTTCAACTATGCTTAACATGGAAAATGGCCTTTTCCCTTGCATTCATTTGACATGTAGTACCAAGAAGCAATTTTACTTCAACTACAAAAATTTCCCTCAACTTTTAAAAGATCCAACCATTATCCAGCTTTATTTCTCATTAATTATGGCCCTCAAATTTAATATCCCCCCTTGCCTTAACATTTTTATGATACAATTTAATAATTACATCTCAGTTTCTTTTTCCCTTTTGCATACATAGTTGACGATTGATAATTATTAATGTTTTGTCTTCATGACATCAGTTTCCATTACACTTCCCTTGCCTGAGAATATGTCATCTAGTTTGATGAGTGGCAGGTTCTCTTTTATTATCAAAGCTGTTCCTTTCTAGTTATTTTTTTCCTGCTCTTCTAATTTCATTCCCATAACACTTCAAACAGCTCTGCCTTAGACTAATTTTATCTATTTTTTCTTCTACACATGCTTATTTTTCATTATCCTGATGTTCATGTAAAACACTGACAGTAGAAATCATTATAATATTGATAAACCTGTTAATTGATTTTTAGTTCCTAGTTTCATAATGCATCATTTCTCTTGTCATGACTATTTATTCATTTTTTCTAATCCATTTAACGCTTTGCTCTTTGTGATGGCACATGGTGTTGAAGAGTTCAAATCCAAGGAACAGTTGTTCCTGCATTCTTATCCCAGAAATGTTGCCAACCCCTGTTTTGGATGGTGCTGGTTCATTGCTAACTTATAACCAGGAATATGAAATTTTGATGATATATTGTTATCAGCAACATGAGTCTCTTGTAACGCATGAACATCAGTCTTCAGTTCATACAGCAACTTGGTCAGGTAGATGAGAGACATTGCATGGTGAGGTGACAGATGGGGAGGCCATCCATCAGCATTCAGTTGCCTTATTGATGATGTTAGTCATGCTGGAGCACTTAGCTCTCAAAACCTCAGAACTCTCACCTAAAGACAAGTGACGAGGATTGTGAAAACCCCACTGAATCAAAAATCAGGACCCTGATCAAGGATCCTGCAGATCAACCGCCCAGCTTTACCATGCTACATGAAATATAGGTCCCTGCAAACTGAATCCGAACTTCATATGGTTGCTGCAATCACCTGCTATATAAGAGGAAGATGAAGCTTAGCTTGATGCAAGATTGTGGAGATGCTCTTCAAACCATGGAGCACGTTGCGATCCATTGTTCGCTAAAATCCTTCCCTGGAAAATAGCTTCTATTCAGTTTGTATCACCAGAGACCTTAGAGCGTCTGACGAACTTGGACATATAATGTTACTTTTCAAGCTGCTGTACAAAAGATGAAGAATGATTTGCTTTTCCTTCCAGCATTCATTCTTGCCTGAGTATTTCCCAATTGAAGTGAGTGACTTTTGGTTCAGTTTACCAGCTATTGCCTACCTCATTTTAGAGTCATAGATCAGAGAGTTATACAGCACAGAAACAGGCCCTTTGGCCCAACGTGTCTGCACCGGCCATCAAACACCTATCTATTCTAATTCCTTTTTCCAACACTTGGCCCATAGCCTTGTATGCTATGGCATTTCAAGTGCTCATCTAAATACTTCTTAAATGTTGTGAGGGTTCCTGCCTCTACCACCCACTTCAGGCAGTGCGTTCCAGATTCCAACCACCCTCTGGGTGAAAAAATTTCTCCTCAAATTCCCTCTAAACCACCTGCCCCTTACCTTAAATCTATGCCCCCTGGTTATTGACACCTCCGCTAAGGGAAAAAGTTTCTTCCTATCAACCCTATCTATGCCCCTCATAATTTTGTACACCTCAATCAGGTCCCCCCTCAGCCTTCTCTGCTCTAAGGAAAACAACCCTAGCCTATCCAGTCTCTCTTCATAGGTGAAATGCTCCAGCCCAGGCAACATCCTGGTGAGTCACCTCTGCACCCTCTCCAGTACAATCACATCCTTCCGATAGTGTGGCGACCAGAACTGTACGCAGTACTCCAGATGTGGCCTTAACACATAAACTAGCATATTTTCCTGCTAAATCAAGTAGGTTCAATGGCTGCAAGGTTAACTGCTTAACCCAAATTCAATGCAATCATTGAAAACTATCAATCTTATGGCTTTTAGAAACGAAAGACAAAAATACGCTTTATTTTGTCACCAAATGTCAAATTGTTTGTAAAAATGCACAAATGAATGTTCATTAGCAATTTGTTAGTATGAAATTAGTCTGTAGTACATTGATATGTATTAAACATAATTATATACACCATCAAAATATCTACAGTTCATTTGCCTAAAGGAGAAACAATTCTTTTAAAACTCCAATATTAGTTAATAATGGAAATCGCAATGCAATTATTGGCAGAGAGTTTTCTGTAAAGAACGCTTCCTGCCAAGTAGTTTTCAATATTCAAATAAAGTGTGTCACAAATCTAATATTCATTCTTCTAGTAAAGTGTGTTCAGTTGCAGTGAATTAAGGTAGTTAAAGTGTCTGACTAAAGTTCCTAAATAACAAAGATTTTAACAAATCACAATAAAATTAGCAGCCAAGAGATCCAGTGATTTAACTTTTGTATACTGTAATCTAATGGTAGGTTAGCTGGAGGCATTTGAGACTGCAACCGTGTAATGTTGTAACAGTCAATATCATGACAAAGATCAATATTTGATTAAGTTTCTTCTCCTGTTTGACAAAGTTTGCCATTCCCCTTGGCTAGTAGCCCAGGACAATCAAATATTGCAAGGTGACAATTTCAAATGCTGAAAACAAGATTATGTGGTGCTACTCAAACTTGAACAGATTTGAAATTGCTTATGCTGACCAAATTATACCAAGCCTCACAAAAACTGTGTTGACAGAAGCTTTCCTAATCGCGTTATGTAATTGTTAATACTTGGCAATAATTGCTGAAAGGGCTATCTAACGATAAATTACACTTTTTTACCTGATGATGATAAAGCAACTTGAATTGATATAGTGCCATTAACGTTATAAAACATTCCAAGGTGACTCACAAGAGTTTTATAGAGCAAATTTGACACCAAGGCACAGAAGGTGATATAAGAGGAGATGGACCAAAATTTGGTCAAGGAGATAGATTTTTGATGAGCGTCTTAAATGAGGAAAAAGAGGTAGAGGCGAAGGGGTTTATGGAGGGATTTCCAAAGCTTAGGGCCCAGGCAGCTGAAGGCACAGCCACCAATGGCAGAAAAATTAAAATCAAGAGATCAGAATTAGAGGAGTGCAGTATCTTGGAGGGTTGTGGGTCTGCAAGAAATTACTAAGATAGAGAGGGGAGAGGCCTTGGAGGGATTTGAAAGCAAGGATGACAATTTTAAAATCGAGGTATTGCTTGACCAGGAGCCAAAGTAGATCAGCGAGCACAGGGGTGATGGGTAAGTGGGACTTGGTGCAAGTAAGGACATGGGCAGTAGAGTTTTGAATGACCTCAAGTTTATGGAGGGTAGGATGTGGGAGACTGGCCAGATGTGCTTTAGAATAGTCAAATATAAAGGTAACAAAGGCATAATGAATGTTTTAGTTGCAGATGAGATGAGGCAGGGGTGAAGTCAGGTGCTGTCGCAGAGATGGAAATAGGAGGTCTTAGTGAAGGTGTGAATATGTGGACGGAAGCTCATTTGGGGGTCAAATATGACATCAAGATTGCGAACAGTCTGGTTCAGCCTCAGACAGTTGCCAGAGAGAGGGATGGAATTGGTGGTGAGGGAGCAGAGTTTATGCTGGGAACCAAAGACAATGGCTTCAGTCTTCTCAATATTTGGAGAAAATTTCTGCTCATCCAGTATTGGATGTTGGACAAGACATCTAATAATTTAGCAGTGGAGGAGTCAAGAGAGGTGGTGGTGAGGTGTTTCTGGGTGTCATCAGCATACATGTGAAAACTAACATTGTTCTTTTGGATGATGTTGCTGAGGGGCAGCATGTAGATGAGAAGTAGGAGAGTGCAAAGGACAGATCCTTGGGGGCACCAGAGGTAACGAAGCGGGAGCAGGAAAATAAACCGTTGCAAGTGATACACCGGATTCAATTAGACAGAAAAGAATGGAACCGGGCAAGTGCAGTCCCACCCAACTAGAAAATAGTGGAGAGGTTTTGTTGAGGACTAGGACATCAAAAGTGGAGGTGAGAGTCCTTTGGCTCCTTATCTCGAGAGACAATGGGTAAGCACCTGAAGGTGGTCAGTGATGTGTGGAGCAGCGCCTGGAGTGGCTATAAAGGCCAATTCTAGAGTGACAGGCTCTTCCACAGGTGCTGCAGAAAAATTTGTTTGTCGGGGCTGTTACGCAGTTGGCTCTCCCCTTGCGCTTCTGTTTTTTTTCCTGCCAACAGCTAAGTCTCTTCGACTCGCCACACTTAGGCCCTGCCTTTATGGCTGCCCGCCAGCTCTGGCGATCGCTGGCAACTGACTCCCACGACTTGTGATCAATGTCACAGGACTTCATGTCGCGTTTGCAGACGTCTTTAAAGCGGAGACATGGACGGCCGGTGGGTCTGATACCAGTGGCGAGCTCGCGGTACAATGTGTCCTTGGGGATCCTGCCATCTTCCATGCGGCTCACATGGCCAAGCCATCTCAAGCGCCGCTGACTCAGTAGTGTGTATAAGCTGGGGATGTTGGCCGCCTCGAGGACTTCTGTGTTGGAGATACAGTCCTGCCACCTGATGCCAAGTATTCTCTGGAGGCAGCGAAGATGGAATGAATTGAGACGTCGCTCTTGGCTGACATACATTGTCCAGGCCTCACTGCCATAGAGCAAGGTACTGAGGACACAG
This sequence comes from Heterodontus francisci, assembly GCF_036365525.1. Classification (NCBI taxonomy): domain Eukaryota; kingdom Metazoa; phylum Chordata; class Chondrichthyes; order Heterodontiformes; family Heterodontidae; genus Heterodontus; species Heterodontus francisci. Next base: position 77,005,908 of record NC_090384.1, read on the forward strand.
GCTTGATACACTCAGACTTTTGTGTTCCATGTCAGTGCGCCATTTTCTCACACTCTCTTGGCCAGTCTGGACACAGCAGTGGAAGCCTTTCCCATGTGCTTGTTGATTTGCAGTCCAGCAAATCAGTAGCTGCAGGAATGTTGTGGTGAATGGAGGAGCAAAGGCTAGATAGTTGGGATTTTGAAAGAGCAGTTGTAAGTGAATTGGGGGATAGTTTTATCCAGGGGCAGATACAGAAGAAGGTTTTGCTGGCACGTGGAATAGGGATACTCGTGGAGGATGACACAAGGAAGTGATCAAAGATAACCTTATCTGTGATTGATACAATGGGCGTAGCAATATGTGAGGTGGAAAAGTCAAGGGGCTGGCCATGGATATGTGTTGGAGCGCTTACCTGGAGATAGAGATTAAAGGTGGATACGAGGACAGTGAACTCAAGGAAATAAAGAGTGTGATGAGTTGATGAGTTGATGTGGAGGTTGAAGTCACTGAGGATGAGGAATTGTTTGGTGCAGTGGCTGAGGGAGGAAAGCAGTGAATATATCTCAGTAAGAACATTTTTATTGTGTTTGGCTAGGCGATGGAGAACAAAGATTTTACCTGACAGGTGAGAGGGATGGAACAAAGTAAGATGCTCAAAGGAGGAGAAAGTACCAGAGGTGATTTGGCTCTCTTTCAACTTCAAGGCCTAGAAACATGATAATGCTGCACCCATTCTAAAGACGCAAAATGACCACACATTCATTCAGTGTGGCACGCAACGTGCGCAACATTATCTGAGCTGGAAGTGAGCCATATTGGTGCAGGCCTTAAAAGAGGAGTTTGGAGCCCATGCATCAAGCAGGTGTTAGAACATTTTACATATGCAAATAAGGGGCCTAATGCCTGTTGAATGACAGAGCTGCTGTTGATGGATATCCTGCCCCTACCCCTTGTCTCCGTGTGTTCCTAGCATGTCACGTGTTTAGTTCCAGCCGCAATGTCAAAATATTTCATGAATTATTAGACAAGGTTAGCTTGTTGCCCAACATGCTGGTACAGCACCCGATGTGCATGATAAGTCCTTATAAGGTTTAGACCACTTCGGATGTTGTGCAGTAGAAACAATAGCACTACCCTGTAATATGAAAACAACAATGAATTTATGCATACTTTCCTTATTAGTGGGCAGCAGATATCTCAGATGGCTAGCATGTAGTTCGGAACAACATCAACAGTGCGGGTTCAATTTCCGTTCCAGTCTGAGGAAGGCAATGGGAAACAACGTCATATACCCTCTTCCCTAGTTATGCTCATCTTTCCTGCATGGAGAAAAAGAGCAGAGGAGCTGTCGTTAGGTACAACACCGCCACGGACACCTTATAAGTGAGCTTTGCGGGACAATCAGATATGGAGAAAAACTTGAAATGCTGGAAATACTCGGCAGGTCTGGTAGCATCTGTGGAGAGAGAAGCAGAGTTATCTTTTCAGGTCAGTGACCCTTCAACCTATCTCCAGGTTACAGAATCATCTCTGGAGGTGATGATTGATGCAGTGAGAATGCAGAGAGAATTCCTGTACCCTGAGGAAGATAAGAGGAGGCCAGCCAGCCTCACTAAGCAGGCATGGCTTCAAGTTGCTCAGGCTATCAATAGCCGAACTGTGGTGCCGAGGACCTGGATCTGATGCTGAAAATGTTCAATGCACTCAGGAGATCCGTCAAGGGGAATGTCCTACAACTCTTAGCTGGCAGCTGGTGTCACTCCCTTACCTCCCTTGCATTCTCCTGAACAGCACACCTCTGACCAATATACTTTTCTGTCGCACACATTCCTTTCTCTCCAACCTCCTCCACATATCAACAGACAACCCTCGCACTCACCCTCGACCTATTGCTCTTTCACTCCCTTTCCTCACAGTCACCCTCCTCAAATGCCTACTCTCCATCCTCAACAATCATTTAACTCCTCACACTTCCAACTCTCTGCCTTTTCTCATTGCAGGAGAAAACAGCCCGCAACTCCAGGGAGAGGCAGAGAACCGGGAGTGGAGCTGCTGCCATGGCCACACTGACCGCGATGAAGGAGGAAGCCCTGGAGATCTGCAGGTTAGCAGCAGTACAGGCCATTTGCAGTGGAGAGATGGGGGTGGCCATGAGACCTGGTGACATCATTGGATGAAGCACTGCCACTTGGCACTTAACTGTCACTCATGTTGAATCATTGTCACCAGTACATTCAATGTCATGATCTGCACTATGCTAACTTGGAACACTATTTCACAGAGATTCAGCACAAACTCATGTCTTTTATTTCCCACAGATGCATTGTTGGAGCTGGCAGACGAGATGAGGGAGGAACCCGTGGAGTACTCAGAGGAGGACCAACTCCAAAGATGCACCATCACATGACTCCTACGCACCCTGCACCAGCACAGATATGCACACCTTGGCGGGTTCAGCCTCTCAGGTAGATAGGGTGGCACATGGTGAGGAACACATCACATGTGAGCAGAAGCAGATGCTGGAGTTCAGGACAGCAGTGCACACTGCCCTTTGGAGGATACAGGATACTTCATGCTCAGGTCAGCTGGACACAGATGCTGAGCCTCGGGGGTCATACATTCAACAGGTACCTGCAGAGCAGCACAAAAAATGCGTGTGCACATCTGTCAGAATTTCCAGAGGCAGTGTGCACCCTTGCACTGACAATGGATGAGTCCACCTCCAACATGAGTGCCACGACTTCACAGGCTTTTGCACTGATGACCACCTCCATGGACAACATCATAAAGCGTCAGATGTGGCAGGCCACTGAGTGCACGCTGGCCCACACAAATGACGCTGCCAATTTGCGCATTTTGCTGAGCACCACACTCACATGCAGCCAAGTGCTCTCCAACTCTTGGTTCACAGGTAAGTGCAGGTGGGCCCTGAGAAGGAAGATGGAGAAAGGACTGATGGCAGTGAAGGCTCTTCTCATTTCAGAGGTACTACCGATTTCAGAATATGTAGACGCTATGTCACACGGAAGTCTCACTAGAAATAAGGTGAGATTACCCTCAGCGGTATCCAAGGCAAATGATATAAGTTGCACAAAGTTGCTGTCCCCAACAAAATCAGTGAGTTCAGCTTAAAAGAATTGCTTCTATCAGCATAAGCCTTTCACTGTGACTGACCACAGGCTTGCCAGTTTCACTCTTTATACTGTTCACATCATGTCAATTTCCCACTGTGCACACGCCTTCTGCAACTCCTGGCAAGTTCCAGACACAGTGTCTAACTCGTGTGCTGTTGGAAAAGAGGGACACCATGCTTACAAATGCTCTTCATTGCCTTTTTCAGTGTCTCAATTGGTTTCTTGCCAGACTCACGGGGCTCCCCCACTGAACTTGCAAGATACTCCCGGGGAAAGCCAGAAGGCGGCGGGATCATATCTGGATCCTGATGCGACTTTCTTTTTGGGGCTTTTCCCACCCTGCACTCTCTCTAACCCGCCTCCACCGGGCTGGGAAAAAACAAATTGGTTTATACGGGTTGAAATTGAACTTGCAGGAGCACATGGGTTTGGGAGTGGGTGGGATGATGGGGAAACACTTCCTGCAGCTAGCTCCAACCTGTCGGCTTCTGCATTTAACTGCAGCGCGTTTGTCTGCGTGTGAGAAAACCCGGACAGGCAGGTTGTCAATTTTGATAAGTTAGTCGCTCAATTACAGTGATCTTAACATGGATTTTGTCATTTAACTGTAGACCCACAGGTTTCCCCAGCTTCCTGCAACTTGCCAGTAAATGAATGAGAAGTGGAAGCAATTTGAGTGGCGTTCCCTCTTCTATGCCCGCTTTCACCATCATCCATCTCATGGTGCCCCGCCCCGCCTACACCCCCCACCCCTCGCTGCCCAACACTCCCATGCTTGCAATGAGCTGGAAAGCACTCTGTTGCAGATCAGTGGGACAATGAATAGTCAGCATATTTAAGGTGGCACACATAGGGCTGAATTTAAAGGCAGCAGGCCTGGAAAAGAGCACAGTTCCCGCGATTACGTGGCTGGAGGCCATTTCGCATAGGGGAGGTGAGGGTACCTCCAAATCAGGTGTTGGGGCGGGAGGCGAGTCATTGATTACAGCCTCAGATGACTCCACAGCAGGTGCTGGCTCCATATTTAAAGGCCTGCCAGCCCTGCATTCACTCCTGCCTTTGATTCATTATCAGCTTTGTGCAACCTAAAACTCTGCCTGATTGGTTCCTGTAACCACCCCCCCCCACAGTCCCCCGAGGAGGGTAGAAGACAATAGCCAGGGCTAGACACAGGGTGGCCCCACGGTTCAGTGATGCCTCCCTGCAGATTCTCCTCCAGGCTGCAAGGGAAAGGAGGGAGGTTCTCTTCCCCAGTGATGGTAAGAAGTTGTCCTCCCGCATGACCAAGCAAATCTGGTGGAGATCACAGAGGAGGTCAGCAGCCATGGGGTCACCTGGTGTAACTGGGTCCAGTGCAGGAAGAAGGTCAATGACCTGCATTCAGCCATGGTGAGTGCTGTATACCACTCGTCTTTTTCTGGATTGCATGTGACTACGCAGGAGGGTGGGCAATATTGGGAGGGCAGCACCACTGCGGTATTGGCTGAGGGGCTGGGGTTTCATCTGAACCTGACAGATGCATGGCTGCCTCTTGGGCACAGGCCACCTTCCTTCATAGCTCACCCAGCCACCCACCTCGCCCCACTTAACTCCCCTGACAGCGAGGGTCAGCATGAAATACATCAAATCCCCCAGTCAGGGACAAGGGACTGACGTGAGCAGAACTGTCATGGTGATCTGTCTGCTATTCTCTACTATCTCCATCCTTCCTCTTGCAGGACAAGAAAACCCATAATAGGAGGGAATGGCCCAGATTGGCGAAGGACTCCCAGATCTGTGTCCACTCACCTCTGCCAAAGAAGAGGTATTGGAGCTGGTGGGCACTCAGGCCAGCCGTGCTATCTCGTCCAGGGATATTGAAGTCCCTTCACAAGAGAGTGAAGATTGACTCCCATTGACATGTGCATTAATATTGGAGACCCACATCACGTTTGGTTGGCATCAGGAGATCTGCACAGCCTAACCCACATGTCACGAAAATGTGCTAGGTGAAATGATGATTTTTTTTTTAATCCACCAGTTGGAAACCTGAATATTAAACTGGTGGGGATGAACCACTCAAACCTTGCAAGCTTCGAACTCTGCCTGCTGACTATGAACACTGAGGCATATTCCCTGCTGCAGACTGTAGTGTTCAGTGATTTAATTGATCTGTGTCTGATGATGTTAGTCTGTTCACCGATCAATGATCACTGTGCTTAATTACTTCAGACTGAGCGGGGAGCTACTGAGAAAATAGAGAACTTTTTGAAAAGTACAGAGACCCCCATCTTGAAGGAAATCAGTTGCATTGCTGCCTCCCGGAGAACCACCCAATCAGCATCCAAATCTTCAAACCTGAAGTCCCGGGAGCACCAAATTCAGCCTGAAGCCAGCCGGGTCACCAACCTTCACAGACTGTGTACCTCTTTTATTTCACTGGACTCTAATTCAACCAATCTATCCTTCCTTCATCTGTACCCTATTTGTGGGTGGGTGTGTGTGTGTGAGTGAATATTGGAGCATAATTTATTATTTTTACTTCGGTCGGTTTAAGTACAATAAAGCCAACATCTTTCTTTGTTAAACTGAAGAAAACCTGTCTGATTGGTTCTTTTTATAATCATGGCAGTAAAGAGTTAAATACTCAATGAATTGGCAAATATGTTCACTTCAAAATGAAATAAACCTGCTGTGGTCAAACAAGGAGAGGGAAAAGAGGGAGTACTTCAACCCCTCCTCTTCTGATTGTAACACACATATGTTTGTGTTCTCTCGTGGAGGTAGCCATTCGCAGGGGTCTGCGGCCACAGGGGAACAATCGTCTACCTCTGAGGAGAAGAACCAGTCAGAGGATGCGCTGTCGCATGACTCCCTTGCACTTTTCACCAGCACAGATACTTTCACCTCGGTGGCTACTCACTCCGCATCAGAATCAGGGTCACAAGCTGGTGAGAGCACCACATATGCGTCCGAGAAGCTGGCTGAGGCTGACACAGCTGAGATCTCCGACAATCGGAGGACTGTGAGTGGCCAGGTACATGCTGAGCCCCAGGATGATGACCAGCCTCTGGTATCGTCAGCACAGGGTATGCTGGAGTTGCAGAGAAAGGTAAGGCAACATCTGGCAGAGATGCTAGAGATCATGTGCCGTGGACAATGGAGGAGTCCATCCACGCCATGACTGCTACCATGTCTTAGGCTTATGAGCACATAGCTTCCTCCATCGAGAAGTTGGCAACCCTCCTGGAGAGCCAGATCCCATAGATGCACGCAGACCTGCACAGCATCGCCTTGGCCATGAATTCAACGCAACAGTGGCAAGGTGACAGGAGGAACAGGAGCCCAGTGGCGTCTCCAGCTCTTGGTCCTTCTCTGGTGAGCAGAGAAGCTCAAGAGAGCCTTCAAAGGGAGGAGCAGAGGCTTCCATCTACATCTGGGAGCTCTCCTCAGGGCACCTGAAATGTGGCTACTGGCTCCTCAACCCAACTGCATCATCCTTGATGCCTGAAGAGGGTCCTGCACTCTTCCAGGCCTCAGGCAGCCAGAGGACACCAGCCAAAGTCATCACAGGCCAAGGGGCAGCCTGATCAGCAGCCTGTCTACTGCCCAGCTGCCGCTGCAGGGATCACAATGCAAAGGAACACTTGAAAATGTATTGAGAAGACCACCTAGCCACACTTTAGGTCTCACGGGTGTAGCATATATATGTTTTGTTTAAATCATTCGGCATCATTGTCTGAAAGCCATGTGTCATTATGCCTTAATTGTGAGCTGCTGACCTTCCCTCTAATGGCTATGCCAAAATGACCACAGGCCTCATAAATATGCCAATGTGATGAGAGCTCTCATTAACATATGACCTCCCAGGGAACAAGCACGCATTGCCCCTGCTTGCAAGACAGGGACCACAAATGGGATGGAGGCAACAGAGTTCAGGCATTGGGATGTCTGTAAACAAGCCCTTATGAGGTTGTCTCTTGCCTCCTTCGCATGTTGCTGAAGCCGTTTGACCTCCTGCCTTGGCACCTGAGGATGTGACAATTCTCTCAGCAGAGTCACTGATGGACCTTAGAGCCCAATCTTGATGATTACCCACCCTCTGTTCCAGCAATGTGAGCAAACAAACCCATCACACAGGAGTTTGCAAATCCTAAGCTGAAGGTCCCCCACTCCTCCAAACCACACTTACCCCTTTGTAGATCCCCCAAACACTGGACCCCCTTGCAGAGTCCCCAGCAATTCTGTCCCACAATGGCCTCCAAATCACCCCTCCCCCCCCCCCCCCCCCACTTCCCCTATGCAACAATGCTCAAGGCTGCCTACCCATCGCTGTCGGAGGCACATGAGTGCTGCCCGTTGTTCACAGAATCGCTCACCGATCATTAAATCACTTTTAATTATATTTTAATGCATGTACATTGGCATTTCAGCAATTTAAAATAGGTTCCCGTTGCATTGCGGTGGCAATGCCACCGTTGTGCTTTCCGGCCACTGACAAAAGCCGGAACTGGCGTCATGACGCCGGATTTCCAGTCGGACTGTTGCGTTGTGATTCTCTGTCCTTCTCTGTGATTCTATGTGTAAGCTACTGGTGACAGCCTGCCTGCACTCATTTTGTTGCTGCGTTTGATGTTCCACACAACTGGTCACTCTTTCTATGGACAAAGACTTCATCACAAAGGCCTGCGACATCTTGCCACTCATGCTTGAACTGGACTGCTCCAATCTCTGTGCAAGCATGCACAGTGTGTCTGGAACGCCTGCCATTACATCACATATTCCTTGCTACTGCTTCAGAAATATCCTCTTTGTCGATCGTTCAGCATCTCTGTGCAGCTTAGCAGAGCTTGGAGCATCCTGTGCCCTCCAATGTGGACTCTCTACTGCTGTCCCACTCTCCACTAGTTGTCTTTATTCACTTGTGATGTGAAAGTCACTAGGTGAAAGCCCAACTATCTTTTTTACTGGTCCCATTGAAGTGTGAGTATCTGAGCTGCATGGGCTGCATGTGCCCTGTGGCGGTATATCCTTAGAGTGAGTGACCTCCTCTGAGCAGTCATCATTATCCTCATGCACTGCCTTCTGTGTGACACTTGAAGGCCCTGTCACAGATGAAAGACATGAATTAGAACTGTCAAGGTAAGAATGTTTTAAGTGATCATTATACACAAGCTCATATTTCACTGACTGCTGACATCAAGCCAACATGGGTGAGTATCGTACGGCATATGGCTGCCTAATATTTAATTCTGTCACCAAGTAGCTCGGAGGCCCCCATCTCCTCATCTCTGAGAACCAGGCATGCCAAGACTCCACTGATGTCCAGCAGCCCCTCCTTTGCAGCTGCAGTTGTGATATCACTGGAGAGCTAGGTCCGCTTCGCTGCCTCTCCCTCATATTCTGTCTCTCTTCTCCTGCAAGAAGGGAAAGAAGGGACCTCTGTGGGAGAGTAATGGCATGTGTTGAATGGATGGGTGGAGAGCATTTTTTGAGGGGACAATGTGGAACATACATGGCATTGCAAAAGATGAGAGTGAGTGTCAATGGTGAATGGACAGATGCAGATGTGAGAAAGTGTACAGACAGAGAGGGATGTGATCAATAGAGAAGCAATGACAGGCATTTAAGGGGATATTTCAGAATACTCAAGATAAGTATATTCCTACTATAAAGAAAAATTCTAAGGGAAGGACCCACCATCTGTGGTTAACTAAAGAAGTTAGAGAAAGCATCAAACTTAAGGAAAAGGCATATAATTGCACAAAGACGAGTGGCAGGTTAGATAATTGGTCAGAATATAAAGAATGGCAGGGAATGATTAGAAGGTTAATCAGGAAAAAGAAATTAGAGTATGAGAGGAAGCTAGCTAGAAATGTAAAAATGGATAGTACATGTTTCTACAGGTACTTAAAAAGGAAAAGAGTAAATAAAGTGAGTGTTGACAACGTATGTCAGTCAAGAGTGACGTCTCAATTCATTCCATCTTCGCTGCCTCCGGAGAATCCTTGGCATCAGGTGGCAGGACTGTATCTCCAACACAGAAGTCCTCAAGGTGGCCAACATCCCCAGCATATACACCTTACTGAGCCAGCGGTGCTTGAGATGGCTTGGCCATGTGAGCCGCATGGAAGATGGCAGGATCCCCAAGGACACATTATACAGCGAGCTCATCACTGGTATCAGACCCACTGGCCGTCCATGTCTCCGCTTTAAAGATGTCTGCAAATGCGACATTGATCACAAGTCGTGGGAATCAGTTGCCAGTGATCGCCAGAGCTGGCGGGCAGCCATAAAGTCGGGGCTAAAGTGTGGCGAGTCGAAGAGACTTAGCAGTTGGCAGGAAAAAAGACAGAAGCGCAAGGGGAGAGCCAACTGTGTAACAGCCCCGACAACCAATTTTATCTGCAGCACCTGTAGAAGAGTCTGTCACTCTAGAATTGGCCTTTATAGCCACTCCAGGCACTGTTTCACAAACCGCTGACCACCTCCAGGTGCTTACTCATTGTGTCTCGAGACAAGGAGGCCAAAGAAGAAGATGTTCCTCTAGAGAGTGAGAATGGGAAGTTAACAGTAGATAATAAGGAAATGGCGGATGAAGTGAACAAATATTTTGCTTCTGTCTTCACTATAGAGGATGCAAGAAACATTCCAGCAATAGCTGTAAATTAGGAGGTGGAAGGAAGAGAGGAACTTGGTGAAATTACAATCACCAGGGAAGGAGTATTGACCAAACTGATGGAGCTGTGGGCTGCAAAGTCCCCGTGTCCTGATGGGCTTCAAAAGTTCCTGGGTCCTGATAGGGTCTTAAAAGAGGTGGCTAATGAGTTTGTAAATGCGTTGGGGTTAATTTTTCAAAATTCGCTAAATTCTGGAAAGGTTCCATTAGACTGAAAAGTAGCAAATATAACCCCTCTAATCAAGAAGAGGGCGAGGCAGAAAACAGGTGATAATAGGCCAGTTGGCTTGACGTCTGTCGTGGGAAAGGTGTTCGAATCGAATATTAAGGAGGCTGTAGCCGGGCACTTCGAAAAACTCAAGGTAAGTGGAAATAGTCAGCATGGCTTGTGAAAGGGAGATCATGTTTAACCAATTTATTGGAGTTCTTTGAAGGAGTAACATGTGCCATGGTTAAAGGGGAGCCTGTTGACATACTGTACTTGGATTTACAGAAGACAGAGACGAGGAGAATTTTTTTCTTTCAGATGGTTGTGTGCCTTTGGAACTCTCTGCCTCAGAAGGTGATGGAGGCAGGGTCAATGAATATTTTCAAGGCGGGGGTAGATAGATTCTTGTTAGGCAAGGGAATCAAAGGTTACCAGGAGTAGATGGCAGTGTGGAATTCGAGACACACAGATCAGCCATGATCTTATCGAATGGCGGAGCAGGCTTGAGGGGCTGAATGGCCTACTTCTGGTCCTATTTCATATGGTCATATGTTCATAGGCACATAGGCAAAGGTAAGTTGGTGTGAGGAGTGATGTACAGAGTAGGTTTGAGGAGGCAGAGTGAAGGGGGTAGCACCATACACACATCAGGTTGTAGTTGAATGTGCCACTGTACTTACCTTTCCTGCCTTGATTAGGTCATTAACCGTTTTCAGCATTTAACCCACTGCTGCTAACCTCATGGACAACCTCCATCCCCCTCTTTTTGGTTTCACTGGCATGCTTCTTCCTCCCATATCTAGGGAGCAGTAACTCCCTGCAGGCCATTACAGCCACAATATTGCATCCAGGGAGGTGTCACTGAAACAAGGGGCAGACTTTGAACCATGTGCACTCCATTCTGTCACTTACTTATGCTCAACTCCAGAATCCATGAAATTTCCTGTTTGCAACATCCCTTTAAATACGAGTTGAAATTGACTCAACATGCCCACTCAAGTTAATTGGTCAAGATATGGTAATGCAGTGGCTGGATTAAAAAGCCATTGGCAGACATACTGCACTTCCTTCTGGGTTTCCCACACACTACCAGACTCCTGCTCCCAGGGCAACAGGAACATAAAATCCAGTCCTATATCTGAAATAAATGACATTTTCTTAAAACACGCTGTAGCTGATGAGGCTTGCAAATACTTAAAACAAATTCCTGCCACAGAAATCTGACGATTGGGTAAATAAAAAGCTGCAGACTCAATATTATCAGTGTTCTTTGCAAGCTTATCTCAAATGGAGAAAAATAACATGGATAATGCTCACCGTCATGTGGTTTATTATTTCATGATTTTTAAGAGGAAAATACAATATCTCACTAATTTTTTTCTTGGTTTAAAGATAAACCTTAATCTATCATTATCATATTTCAGATTGGGTTTTTGGAGATTCAGCTATTGCAATACTAAAATGTCAAACAACCCACAAACTTACCACTAAACTTCTAAATATTTGAGTCAGTCATCATTTTCCCTACTCTCTAGACAAGAGCCATCAGAGAATATACCCATCTACAAATCACCAAGCGATCAAAGGCAGGGCACTGCGAGTCTGCCATCAATCACCAGACTGACAGAATTAAACAAGAAATATTTAACCTTGTCATTGTGATCTCAGCCACAGATGGCAGCTACTTATTCATCAACCCCAATGGTAAATATGGTCTCTTCACCACACTGTTTGCACTCAAATTTAGGGTAGCGGATGAAAAATAAATGGTTGTTTTTCCTGCCCACTTACTGCTGCTTTTACAGTTGGACAGATTTACCAGGGACGTTAATCCTGGAAGCCAGAGTTCCCATCTGAAGAAGGTAAGATCCTCCTGAATAGATTCAAATTGGGGTCAAGTGGCAATAAATAGTCACCAACACCATTTTCCAATCTCACTGCCACATCTTGCTCCGTCCCACCAACAAGTGGTACAGGTCCTGAAACAACAGGCTGAATTTTAACAGCCCCTCGGCGTCGGGGGTCGTAGCAATGGGTGGGGGTGTGCGTAAAATACTTTCAGGAGGGACCCGCCACAACCTCCAACGCCGAGAAGGCCCCGCCATATTTTACCTACCGGTGATGGCGAGGCCTTGGCGTGGCCCCCCGCCAGACGACAGCGGAGCCTTCATTTGTGTATTGTAATGAATGCAAATAAATGGTAAATAACTCACCTAGACCACGATATATCGGCTGTTCCACGCCGATATTATGACCACCCGCCACAAGTCGCGCGCCTTCAGAACTTTGGAGTTCTGAGGTGAGACACTGGTGGGGACGGGGGAGGAATGAAATTATCAGGGCAGTGGGGGGGGGTGGGGGGGGCAGCGGGGAAACATTTTTTATTGGCAGTGGGGATGGTGGGAAGGGATTGAAGGGCAAATGTGACGAGGTTGGGAAGGGAAAGTTCGGGGTGGAAATAAAGTGAATGTTTGTCATATTGGCCAACACAAAATACCACTGGGGGGGTGGCGTTAGGAAAGGGCCTCCAGCTTTTAATTATTCTTTAACAAATATCAACAATAGTATCTTTTTAAAAATTAAGTTTTTGCTTAGGGCTTGGAGCCTTTTAAAAATGGCGCTGGCGCATACTCTTGCGCAGTGGTGCCAGACATCATTGCCAGGGATGTAATTTGGGTTGGCCGCTCTGCGCCTCCATTTAAAAGAGTCCCCGCGCGAAATATTGTGGGGTCTCAGCGGTGGCACTTTTTAATCCAGCCACTGCATTACCATATCGTGACCAATTAACTTGAGTGGGCATGTTGAGTCAATTTCAATTCATGTATTTAAAGGGATGTTGCAAACAGGAAATTTCATGGATTCTGGAGTTGAGCATAAGTAAGTGACAGAATGGAGTGCACATGGTTCAAGTCTGCCCCTTGTTTCAGTGACACCTCCCTGGATGCAATATTGTGGCTGTAATGGCCTGCAGGGAGTTACTGCTCCCTAGTTATGGGAGGAAGAAGCATGCCAGTGAAACCAAAAAGATGTGGATCCCACTCTGAGAGGAAGCAGAGAACGAAAGAGGAGCGAACATAGCTCAAAATACAGGGAAACCAAATAGAAGGAGGGGTACTTGGAGGGCTTCTTACCCTAACCGAGTTTAGCGATCCAGAACAACACACTTACAGTAATAAAAACAGAAAATGCTAGAAATACTCAGCAGTTCTGGCACCACCTGTGGAGAGAGAATCAGAGTTAACGTTTCAGGTCAATGACTTTTCATTAGAACCCTGTTTCTCACTCCAGATCATATGAGTATTTCCAGAATTTTCTGTTTTTATTTCAGATTTCCAGCATCAGTAGTATTTTGCTTTTGTAACATACTTACAGTTCTCTGAGGAGCAGTGTATAGTAGTCCTCAATTCTCTAGGGAGGCGATTATATTGTCAGGTCACATCCTGCAGGAACGTAGGCAGCTTTTGCAGCTGGCAAGGCGTGAAGTGCCTTGTGACGTTTTACTATGTTCAAAGTTGCCATATATTTAGTCGTTATGTATTTATGCAAGTTGTTATTGTTGTTGCCTGTTACAGTGAAAGTCACAGCAGCTATGAAATTCATTGCTGCCTGCTCCTTCCAGGATGCCACAAGGGATACCAGCAACATCAATCAGTCTGCAGTCAATGGCTGCATTAAACAGGTGACTATATCTTGTTTGATAGAGAAAACACATTCATCACTTTCCCCAGGGAAATCCATAAGAAGCAATATAGGGCTCTGGTGTTTGCACAGATTGCAGAATTACCCCCAACTTCAGGGAGTTATTAACAGCACCATGTTGCCCAGCGTGTCTCTTCACATGATATGACTACCTTCATGAATCACAACAGCTTCTATTTATGTGCACTTTCAGGGGGAGGCAGTAGCATAATGCTAATGTCACTGCATTGGCAATCCAGAGGTCTAGACTAATGCTTTGGTGTCATGGGTTTGAATCCCACCACGGCAGATGGTGAAATTTGAATTCAATTACTAAATCCGGAATTAACAAGCTCATCTAATGGTGACTATGAAATCATTGTCAATTGTTGTAAAAACCCATCTGGTTCACTAATGTCCTTTAGGGAAGGAAATTTGCCATCCTCACCTGGTCTGGCCTACGTGTGACTCCAGACCCACAGCAATGTGGTTGACTCTTAACTGAAATCGCCTAGCAAGCCACTCAGTTGTATCAAATGGCTACAAAGCCTAAGAAAAGGAACTCCCTTCCTAACAGCACTGTGGGTGCATCTGCATCCCAAGACTGTAGCAGTTCAAGAAGGCAGCTCACCACCACCTTCTCAAGGGCAATTAGGGATGGGCAATAAATGCTGGCCTAAACAATGATGCCCACATCCCATGAATGAATAAAAAAAGGTACACCTTGCAGGACTGTGCCCACTTTCCTGGCAGCTGCCATGATGCTTTTATCCTGCATCAGTTGTTCACACCACACCCCCACACTGCCGCTGCACAGCAAGTTATATACCTGCTGTTCAGAAGCAAGAGCTACCCTCTGCACACTTGGCACATGGCATAGTTTAGAAACCTACATTTGGGGGCAGATCTCTGCTACAATCAAATGCATGGGTCAACTAGAGCCTTTACTGAGCAGACCACTGGCATTCTGGAGCAATGACCCTGATTTTAACTCCCCCCAACCTGGCAGACTGAGAGGGCTGTTAAAAGGAGGCTGACCACTTGCCCTCTTTGATCCTGTTTCCTTCCCTCCAAGTTCCAATTTTAACCTGTTCCTTTAAGCACTGAGCAGAAGGAAGATCGAGTCCAATGATGTAATCAGGACCTGATCTGCAATTTCACTTAGATGCCTGAGCAGGGAAAAGTGATAGTTGTAATGGATGTAAAAGATCCCATGGCAGCATTCAAAGAAGAACTGGGGTGGGAGGGGTTCCCACCAGTGTCCTGGCCAATATTTATTCCTTAACCAATATCACTGATCATTATATCATTGCTGTTTTTGGAACCTTGCTGGTTATAAAATGGCTACCACATTTCCCTACTTTACAACAGTGAGTACAAACTCAAAGCTTGAGCCTCAAAGGGCCGAGCACAGACTGAAGCAACTCAGCAGCTTGTTATTCTGGAACCAAGGTTTTCATTCGTTTGCAAGACTCCAGAGGTTGTTGGCATTAAAGGTGGCATCATGCTCTTACATTGCACAACTACCCCTGCTACTGAGGAGCAGCTCAGTGCATCTCCTAATTTCATTGAATCACAGAAAGTTTACAGCACAGAAAGAGGCCAGTTAACCCATCGTGTCTGCGCCGGCCGAAAGGAACAAAGAGCCATCCAGCCTAATCCCACTTTCCAGCATTTGGTCCGTAGCTCTGCAGGTTACGGCACATCCAAGTACCTTTTAAATGAGTTGAGGGTTTCTGCCTCTACCACTCTTTCAGACAGTGAGTCCCAGACCCCCACCTGGGTGAATTTTTTTTGTTCCTCATCTCCCCTCAAATCCTTCTACTAATCACTTTAAATCTATGCCCCCTAGTCACTAATCTCTCTGCTAAGGTAATTAGGCCCCTAGCTAGTGGTAATGTCCTATAATGAGAAGCTGAGTAAATTGGGCCTATACTCTCTGGAGTTCAGAAGAATAAAAGGCGATCTAATTGAAACACACAAGATTTTGAAGGAGCTTGACAGAGTAGACACTGAAAGGTCATTTCACCTGGCTGGGGAATCTAGAATATAGAGTCACAGCTTCAGGATAAGGGGTCGACCATTTAGAATAGATGTGGAGAAATTTCTTCACTCAGAGGGTTGTGCATCTTTGGATTCTCACAGAGTTGTGGATGCTCCATCATTGAGTATATTTAAGGCTGAGATAGACAGATCTTTTAGTCTTTCAGGGAATAAAGGGATATGGGCAGTGGGCGGGAAAGTGAGTTGAAGCAGAAGATCAGCCATGATTGTATTGGATGGTGGAGCAGCCTCGAGGGGCTGCATGGTCTACTCCTGCTCCTATTTCATGTATTCTTATGAAAATTATTAGGGACCTAGATAGAGAGGATAGGAATGAACTATTTCCCTTAACAGAGAGGTCAGTAACCAGGGAGCATAGATTTAAAATAATTCCCAAAAAGATAAGAGGGGAGTTATGGACAATTTTTTTCACCACAGGGTGGTAGGGGTCTAGAGCTCACTACCATGAAAGGGTGATCAAGGCAGAAACCATCATCACATTTAAGAAATGCTTGACTATGCACTTGAAATGCTGTAACCTGCAAGGCTGCAGATCAAAGCTAGAAAGTGGGATAAGGTTGGATAGCTGTTTTCCAGCTGGCACAGACACAATGGGCTGAATGGCCTACAACTGTGCTGTAAATTTTCTACTTTTCTATGTTAATTTGCCACTGTATTTGTCTACTTTTGTTGTTGTCATGGATTCATCCTAACCCATTCAATGTGCTTAAGATGGTTACTTAAGAAAGAGAGTATTTGCATTTAAATAGCATCTATCACAGCTCCACGGCGTCTCAAAGCACTTTCCATCCAAATTAGTTGTGCTTGAATTGTGCATTCACTTGTTCTGTAGGAAAACACACAGCCTATAAATACACAACACAGTCTCACAAATGTTTTGGTGGTGTTGGCTGAGGGCTGAATGTTTACAAGGACACCAACAGAATGCCCTACTCTTCTACATATAGTGCTAAAAGATCTTTTATATCCGCCTGTATAGTGTTTTGGTTGTGTTTGTGAAGAGATGAATGTTGGTCAAGATGCATAGGTTACCTGTTCAAATCCTGGAGTGAGGCATGAACCAGAGCCTGAAAGTAATACTTGCGGCAAGTATACACCTTAATGAAGCTTTCAAGAGATAAAGCACTGTGAAATTTCTACCTAAGACATGAAGTAATCAACCAAAATCTATAGGATGTCAATCCTATCTTACAACCTTCATGGTACACCATAAACTGAGCATGTGGGAGCAGCGTTCTCTCTCCATTGTAGGTAAGAACCTGGTCGTCAGGTGCGAGGCACTCACGTTGTTGCTGTATGTGGCGCAGGTCTGGCCCATACTCCAATCCTGTGCTGTGGTGGTCACCCGAGCCATTTTCCACTTTATCTAGAGATCCAAAATGGACTGTGTCCGCAGGGACACGATGTTCAAACCTCTAGATAAAGGGTCCCCTTTGTGTGCGGCTGTATCAAGCTGTGCGTAGAACCCCAGTATGCAAACACCAAGTGTCACTATACGCTGAGGTTCTATCTGTCCCCAGTGTTGCGAAGGATGGGCCTGGTCACATTGCCGCGGAACGCTCCATCCAGTTGGACCATGCCTTACCACCTATCCTTCGTGGAAAAGTTTGTGCATAAAAGCACCTTTGACCGTCAATCCATCAAGCAGTGGTCTGCAAAGAATGTCCTCAAGGCCCTACGGGAAAAAGAGATGGTGGATCCTATCGGGTGGTTCCCCGATTAGACTGCCAAAGTCATTTGGCAGAATGCCTCATCACCAGAACTTTCAAACAAGCACCAAGATGTAGCTTGGCTGGTAGTGAGAAGGGCCCTCCCCGTCAGATCCTTCCTGCATGCCCAGAATCTCACTGCCTCCGAACGCTGCCCTCCAGGTGGCTGTGGTGAGGAAGTGACTGTTGCCCACCTCCTTCCGAAATGTGCCTTTGCAAAGCAGGTGTGGAAAGAGATGCAATGGTTTTTGTCGAGGTTCATCCCGAGCAGCTCTGTAACACAGGAGTCTGTGCTCTACGGGCTGTTCCTAGGGATGTATACCGAGATAAACATCAACTGCTGCTGGAGGATCATCAGCTCGATGAAAGATGCTCTTTGGTCTGCCCAAAACTTGCTAGTCATCCAGTGCAAAGAGTTGTCCACTATCGAGTGTTGCAGACTGGCACATTCCAAGGTCCAGGACTACTTGCTGAGGGACGCATTAAAGCTTGGGGCAGACACCGCAAAGGATCAATGGTGTAAGGTCCTCCTCCCACAGTGAACTGAGGGGCTGGAACCTGTGTAAAACCTCTAGGGCTGGATACACCAAAATATGGTTTTGCTGTGTAATGCAAATGTACATCGCATGTAAAATGGAATGGAAAGGTTGTGAGGCAACCCACATACTGAATTGAAGAAAACTGATTTCTTTTGCACTTTCTGGAATGTCAACTTAAACTATTTTGTAATGTATTTTTGTACAGGTTTTTACGAATAAAGTATATTTTTGGGAAAAAAATCTTACAACCTTCCCAATGTGATTCTGACCAGTTGAACTTCGCAAAAGACTCAACAGTCTGGGAGGCACAGGAAACCTTATTTGCTCTATGATTTTAATGTCTGTCCTTACCATGTAACCTTTAATTCCCATTCTTCACCAGATAACTAGTATACTATTCTTCCTGATGCACTGAATGGATACAGCATTTAGTCCTTTATCAAAGAGCTAGCTAAATATTTGCCTCAGAACAAGTTACATTGATCACCAAAGTGGAACAGTGCATTGTTTCCCATTCGTTTCTAAAATACTTAAAGTAATAAATTAAGTGTAAAATCCACGAAAAATAGCAGCAATAAGTGAACCACTGTGAATATCACTTCATTATTGCAGAAATATAGCTGGGAGATTGCAGCTATCAACCAGGAAGGGTAGAGCTGAAGCAAAATAATGAAAATAAAAAAGTGAGAATACGGGAGAGAAAACTAAGTTGTAATAAATGGGAACTGAAAAGACAGGGCTCCCTGTAGATGTGTGCGAGTCTGCCTTTTTTGTTTACTCAGTGAGGGTGGAGAATAGGTATTGAGAGGACTTGGTTCTGAAACCTGTTGTGCAGGCAAGATATCTTGATATATTGCATTAGTATTGGTGTTAGGAACCTAAGTGCATTAAGAGCTTTAGAATAGTGGTGATGCTGAGGGATAGACGATTCTCAAAGCAGATTATTGCCAATATGCTCATCTCCAGTGTATAACCTTGAGCTTTGAGTTGATCCTTTAATCTCCCTTGGCTGATTTATAACATTTCCAACTCCCCCATTCTCAGCTCTTTATGTTATCTCTCTGAAATGCCACCTGGGACTCCTTTCATTCTTAGATTTTTATGCAGTTACTTAATGTTTTAGTTGTGGTTCTCTCCCACTATTTTAAACTAACTTGTTACAAGCTGCATATGATAAATTTGGCTGATAAAACAGATATGGTAGACAGCTTCTGTTATGTTCCATATGACTTAAACAGTAAATAAGATAATGTGATACACTACGAAGCTAACAAAAGATTAACATCACAGACTAATTCTACAAGGATTGAAATTAGATACACATATTGCCATGTCTGTCATTTGTCCATGTATTAAATTGTCCGCCGCTGTTTGTTCCTGACTTTTCTGTCACTTGATGAAGTAATACAATAAACTGCAGTAAACATCAAAACTGTGGGACAATATTTTCCCAAGATATTTTTAAAGCTACATTAAGGCTCAGTTCATTTAATATAATAAATATGGAAATTATGTTAATGATCTTCTTATGCTTGTGTATGCATGCCATGAATGTACAAGTAAGAGAAATTAGATGACAGAAAGATGGGTAATTAAATCCACAGGGTAGATTTGGACTGGAATTTTTCACCTATCCAGACACTTGGTTGACACTAATCAGATTCATTTCATATTCGGACTTTACAACAAGCAGAGGAGGATTTCCTGATGTCATTCTAAACTGGATTTAGATTCTGATCCCAGACATGGAAGGATTATATAGTGTAGCCTGGCACTATCCAGTCCTCTCCTCAGATTCAGGGGTCCTTAACCTTTTTGTTTCTGGGGCACCTATCCTGTGTTATAAAAATCCTCAGACCCCTGTAACACAAGTATTTTTTTCTGCATAAAAATTAGTTATACAATTAAACATATATATTTGCTTTTTTTTTTGTTTACTTTATGTGACATATGTTCCTGGTGCTGAACAACAATTCTGTCAAGAGGCGGAGGTTATCTTCAACAAGCACAAGTGCATGTCATGCTCAATATTCATACTGGCTTGGTTCTGCTTAAGTTAGTAGACTGCTGTTGAGGTTGGTAGGGTTATTCTGAGATGGTAGACTTTCACTGAGGTTGGTAGACAGACACTGAGGTTAGTAGACTGTCATTGAGGCTACTATACTGTCACTGAGGTTAGTAGACTGCCATTGAGGCTGGTATACTGTCACTGAGGTTAGTAGAGTCGTACTGAAGTTAGAAGACTGAGATTGAGATCATTAGACTGTCATTGATGTGAGTAAACTGTCACTGAGGTTGGTCAAGTTATACAGAAATTTGTAGACTGTTACTGAGGTTGGTAGAGTTAAACTGAAGTTAATAGACTGCCACTGATGTTGTAGAATGTCACTGAGGTTAGTAAAGTGTCACTGAGGTTGGTAAGGTGTCAGCGATATAGTTCTGATGGCTTTGACGGCTGTACCAATTCTCGCTTCTTCTCTTGTCCATTACTAAAGAGCTGAGCTGAGTGCACATGCTGATTCTGGACAAAGTCTCCTTGACAACATGAAGAACCAATGGCAATGAGCCTCATGTCCTTACATCCTGTGTGGCCTGGGCCGGGGCTGGGGCTGGAGACTAAGTGCTGGTGTTGATCAGTGTCTCGTAGCTGGAAGGTAAAACTCAATGCTCTGGACACTGTAACCTTCTGGGATCGGCATTAAATTGACTAAATTATCTGCACAGATGAAGCAGGGAGTCACTGGTGGACCTCCTGAAACATTCTCATATAGTCATAGGGGGCTACGGGCTCTAGGTTGTGAACCTCTGCTCTAATCGATTCCCTATTGTTTCCTCAAACTGTAACCCAGAATGTTATGTAATCCATTGATTCTCTAGCCAGCGGAAAAGCCCCTGGGAAGGACAGCATTACCCCTGAAATAATCAAGAGTGCCAAGCCTGCTATACTCTCAGCACTACATGAACTGCTATGCCTGTTCTGGGATGAGGGAGCAGTACCTCAGGACATGCGCGATGCCAATATCATCACCCTCTATAAAAACAAAGGTGACCGAGGTGACTGCAACAACTACCGTGGAATCTCCCTGCTCAGCATCGTGGGGAAAGTCTTTGCTCGAGTCGCTCTAAACAGGCTCCAGAAGCTGGCCGAGCGCGTCTACCCTGAGGCACAGTGTGGCTTTCGTGCAGAGAGATCGACCGTTGACATGCTGTTCTCCCTTCGTCAGATACAGGAGAAATGCCACGAACAACAGATGCCCCTCTACATTGCTTTCATTGATCTCACCAAAGCCTTTGACCTCGTCAGCAGACATGGTCTCTTCAGACTACGAGAAAAGATCGGATGCCCACCAAAGCTACTAAGTATCATCACCTCATTCCATGACAATATGAAAGGCACAATTCAACATGGTGGCTCCTCATCAGACCCCTTTCCTATCCTGAGAATCGTGAAACAAGGCTGTGTTCTCGCACCCACACTTCTTGGGATTTTCTTCTCCCTGCTGCTTTCACATGCGTTCAAGTACTCTGAAGAAGGAATTTTCCTCCACACAAGATCAGGGGGCAGGTTGTTCAATCTTGCCCGTCTAAGAGCGAAGTCTAAAGTACGGAAAGTCCTCATCAGGGAACTCCTCTTTGCTGACGATGATGCTTTAACATCTCACACTGAAGAGTGCCTGCAGAGTCTCATCGACAGGTTTGCGGCTGCCTGCAATGAATTTGGCCTAACCATCAGCCTCAAGAAAACGAACATCATGGGGCAGGACGTCAGAAATGCTCCATCCATCAATATTGGCGACCATGCTCTGGCAGTGGTTCAAGAGTTCACCTACCTAGGCTCAACTATCACCAGTAACCTGTCTCTAGATGCAGAAATCAACAAGCGCATGGGAAAGGCTTCCACTGCTATGTCCAGACTGGCCAAGAGAGTGTGGGAAAATGGCGCACTGACACGGAACACAAAAGTCCGAGTGTATCAAGCCTGTGTCCTCAGTACCTTGCTCTATGGCAGCGAGGCCTGGACAACATATGTCAGCCAAGAGCAACGTCTCAATTCATTCCATCTTCGCTGCCTCCGGAGAATACTTGGCATCAGGTGGCAGGACCGTATCTCCAACACAGAAGTCCTCGAGGCGGCCAACATCCCCAGCTTATACACACTACTGAGTCAGCGGCGCTTGAGATGGCTTGGCCATGTGAGCCGCTTGGAAGATGGCAGGATCCCAAAGACACATTGTACAGCGAGCCCGCCACTGGTATCAGACCCACCGGCCATCCATGTCTCCGCTTTAAAGACGTCTGCAAACGCGACATGAAATCCTGCGACATTGATCACAAGTCGTGGGAGTCAGTTGCCAGCGATCGCCAGAGCTGGCGGGCAGCCATAAAGGTGGGGCTAAAGTGTGGCGAGTCGAAGAGACTTAGCAGTTGGCAGGAAAAAAGACAGAGGCGGAAGGGAAGAGCCAACTGTGTAACAGCCCCGACAAACAAATCTTTCTGCAGCACCTTTGGAAGAGCCTGTCACTCTAGAATTGACCTTTATAGCCACTCCAGGCGATGCTCCACACACCACTGACCACCTCCAGGCGCTTGCCCATTGTCTCTTGAGATAAGGAGGCCAAAGAAGAGAAAGTGATTGTCAGTTGTTAAAAATTGCTCAACTTATTCACAACTGTTCAATTATTTTATGCCCCTTCCCATCTCTCATTTGTTAAAGCAATGAGGCAGTAGTTATTTGCCTTGTAGAATTCTACAGAAATCTGGAGTGAAGAGAATCCATGACAGTGTGTCCAGTGTTTAAACTTAAGTTGCTTCACCCAAAGCAGTATATGAAGCTAGTAACTGGGTGAATAAATTCCTGTTACTCTTTTTTGCTAACAGCTCCAAAGAAAAACACACATAGCCAATGTGAAATTCTATTTCAAAAAACAATCCCAGTGTACCAGGGCAGGTATAAGAAGGATAGCCAAGGATAGCGATGACACACAATGCGAAGACTGCTCAACTAATACTGAATGAAAGGTAATTTGTATAAAGTTCTGCATTAAGTAGAAGCCAAACTGTGTATGAGGGCTCAAGACCAATCTGCATTGCAAGTGCATAAAACGTATGTGCATGATGGCTGGCAATGACTAAGTTAATTGTGCTGCTTCCAATCTGTGAATGCACACTGCCTAAGGGTAGTTTTGACTTCTTCTTTGGCCTCCTTATCTCGAGAGACAATGGATAAGCGCCTGGAGGTGGTCAGTGGTTTGTGAAGCAGCGCCTGGAGTGGCTATAAAGGCAGCGAAGATGGAATGAATTGAGACGTCGCTCTTGGCTGACATACGTTGTCCAGGCTTCGCTGCCATAGAACAAGGTACTGAGGACACAGGCCTGATACACTCGGACTTTTGTGTTCCGTGTCAGTGCGCCATTTTCCCACACTCTCTTGGCCAGTCTGGACATAGCAGTGAAAGCCTTTCCCATGTGCTTGTTGATTTCTGCATCTAGAGACAGGTTACTGGTGATAGTTGAGCCTAGGTAGGTGAACTCTTGAACCACTTCCAGAGCGTGGTCGCCAATATTGATGGATGGAGCATTTCTGACATCCTGCCCCATGATGTTCGTTTTCTTGAGGCTGATGGTTAGGCCAAATTTATTGCAGGCAGCCGCAAACCTGTCGATGAGACTCTGCAGGCACTCTTCAGTGTGAGATGTTAAAGCAGCATCGTCAGCAAAGAGGAGTTCCCTGATGAGGACTTTCCGTACTTCGGACTTCGCTCTTTTGACTATTGTATTACCAATAGCAGTAACTACCATGGGTTTCAACTCGGGGCACAACAGAGATGGCTGTGATTATCAGGATTTCACTGTTTCTATACAGAGAATTGTGTAGATGCCAGTTGGGAATTCAGAGATGCACTTTATCTTCAGCTTGGAAGAGTCTTAATTGACATTGATTTGTTCAATTTCAACCTAGTGTGTAGTTCACGAACAATACTGCTCATAACTTGGTACAAATTGGATTTGAAGTACAATCTTAGGAAAGAAGAATGGTTGGCCTGGGTAATGGAAATAAATCACATTGATTTGGTTAAGGACTAGGTTAAGGCTAATGTTAATGTTAATTCTTGAGCCTGAGTTACCTTTTATCGGCCATCTTCACCTAGATAGGTTTAAATAGCAAAATAGCCGAAAGTATTTCATACCTATCACTCATCTGATGAGCACAAAATAACTAAATATACAAGGCTTGAAATTAGGGTTGGCAATCTTAGTGGATAAAGACTTGGCACATACATATGACATTCTGTTTTGGGAAATTTTAACACAGGTGTTAACCCATTTAAAGTAAATGGTTTCATTCCTGAATTAAAATAATAAAGGTGAGACAATGTTTTACAGGCATTTTGTTTTGATTTACTAATACTGTTACCAGTAATCTTTAGGCTATTTTTAAACATTTATAAGTTATAGCTCCATAACCACCATTGCACTAAAATAAGTGAGCATGCCACTAACTCTCAGAATCAGAAGACATTTAGCAATAGCCACAGGGAATTTAGCATTGCATTCAGAGACTTGGTATTCTTTCAGTTAAATACAAGGGAAGTTTTTATTGATTAAAAAATATACATTATGGTCTGACATCATTGTGTTGCTATTACTTGCAAGCAATGCAATGCAATTTGTACTCAATTAATAAAATGTAAAACAAAGCAGAAATATAGGAAAATCAAAATATTAACATTATTCTAGAATTTGCTTGATGTAATTGTTTAAAATGTACATATAATAAATATGTTAGATGATCTAATAATTTACCTGGCATATTTGCAGCAGGGAGAGTTTCAAGGAGAAGGTGCAGAAATGGAGTTAAATGACTGCAGTAGTAAGCTGGTACAAAATTCTTAAACCTAGAAATTCATGCTGGTAATATTAGCCTATTGGGGGTGAAATTGGTCAAGGGCAGGGACATAAAACAGGCAGAATTACTTTTGCCAAATGTTATAGAACACGCCCAATATTCATTTCTATTAAAGTCAGTGTAACTGAATATTGGCCAAAGCTTATAACAGAAGACTGATGTAATACCGCCTGCTTTGCGCCTCCACCAATGACTAGTTTACTCCAATGTGTTTATAGGATATACATCTGTCCATTAATTTAATGGAGGATGCTAGCCCAGTTGCTCTAAGTGGGTTTATGGCTTTGCTAGACAAATAAACAGAACATGTCCCAAAAGCATTAAGCAATCTTTCATTAATTTTACCAATAGTAACATCTAGTTTTTAGTGTTATTAGCCTTTACAAATGTAATAAATTGATTGCCACTCTCCATTTTCATCCACAGCCCTGTAAAAGACACTGTCGTGCAAAGAACAAGACTAAATGTTAATTTGATTGGAAAGAAATAGTGAATCTGATGAATTTATTCGGTCAATACAATTTCAAGAGTCCTTGTTTCTTCATTGAACAACAAATAGTGTCAGCAGTTAAGAAGGGGCAATGAAACAATATGCCCAATGTCCTGGTCACCATAGTCCATGTCACCAGAAATGCTACAAAGTTAGCTTGTTGCTGGCGAGGAGAGGGAGGGGGAAGGAGAGGGAGAGGGAGAGAGGAGGGGAGAGAGGAGGCAGGAGAGGGAGGGGACAGGACTGGGGTGGAGAGGGAGGGAATAGGTGGATCGCTTTTCAGCCAGCACAGACACAATGGGCCAAGTGGCCTCTTTCTGTACCTTAAACTTTCTATGATTCTATGAATACTAAGTGCCAAGACAAATTCAATTTATCATGTTTTAGAATCTCCCCTACAAAATAGTGAAAAATGTTGGTTTAAAGGAAAGACCAGCCAACTCACAGGAAATAAATAAGTATAAGGTTGCAAATAATTCAGAAATTCATAAGGCTTCATTCTGGAAATGTCATGAGTTGCATTTCTAATTTGATAATCGGCTTTTTCAAAAAATCTGAACCTTAAAATTCGGGAATGATTTGTCAAAGTTACCAACACTCGGGCAGTGCTTTTCTCTTATTTAGTGAACAACAGATTTATTCTGGTTGTGATGGAAGTACTGTTTCCTGAAAATTGCATTTTGCCCTTAGTAGCTTTGTGCCAGAGTTTAAAGATGTGCTGAGTGGTTTTTCTCCCTTTGAGCAAGTCATTTTATCAGACTCCTTCTGAGATCAATGGAGACCAGCAGGGGATATCTCCACCCATGAGCTTCTGAAGCCATTTAAAAAGGGAAAAAATGGAATCTGCCATAGATGGCTGGAGTCCTGCTGATATATATTAATTGATTCACTGGCCCAGGAGCAAAAATTCCTTTGGTGGCAACAGATAAAAGTCCAACTTCTACCCATTCTTATCAAAAAAAAATGACAATAAACCACAACAATAAAAGAGAGAAATTATGCATCAAGTTTTCAGTATTGAATACTCTCTTGTCCTTGAGCCCCAACAGTAGTCCTTGCTGCCAGTCCTCAGAGATAAGGAAAAACATGCTCTGCAGTTGAATTGTTGCCTGCAAAATAAAAAATAAGTTAAATATGACTGACAACAATACTGGGCAGATGTTATTGTGTTCTGAATAAAAAGTCATGCTGTAACCATGAACTTCAGCTCCTTTTAAAACCTCATGACGCCAGTGCAAAGTATTTTGTAGTATAATGCTAATCCCTGAACAGAGTTGTCCTAAGAAACACCAGGTAACTTGAATGAATTTCAATTGCATAGACAACATGTCATACAGAATAAAGTAGTTGTCTCAGTACTGTCAACAATTCCAGGCAGAACACTTTGTTGAAACTGCACAATTTATAGTTGCTGTCCACTCACAAAATCTAACGTTTATTTTTACTTTTGTCTGAACATCCAGCAAATAACTTTAAACATTCTTCTAAGTGTGATGAGAAATAGCCTGAAGAAAACTAAAATTTCAAAACATTGGTGCTCTCCTTACAACATTTGAAATGATTTCCTCAATCCTCTCTATCTTTTCTCAAGGATGTTACAGTGCATGTTTACTCTGCAGTTCACTTGCTATTTTATTTTGTGGAAGGAAAAGTATGATGGGGACCTTACTGCAAAAATAGTTGGTCAAATTATCATCAAAGAGCTTCCATGTTGGTGTACTGGAAACAAGCATTAAGCCTGGCTTGTAAGGACGTAGTCTAGATATAGTGGTACTAGAGGAGGATTTGAAAACTACAATTCCCTTGATTTATCTCTTCTTGAAAAATAATTAGCATTGTGATTGATTTTTTTGCTGTTTGTTGATTGACATTTTTTTCCTGTCTGCCTAGTGAATGAAACTAGCCTTGTGATTGGTTTTCACTTAACAAATAGACTATTCGAGCCAGTCTCTACATTGTGCTCAATAGACACTTTTGAGGTGTGACACCTTCGACAGTTGTGATGCAACAGATGCATGGCAGATGACAAACTTTAAATATATAGATAGGAGGTTATCTTCTCCTCAATTTCCTTATATAAATAATAAAACTGTTTCACCCATTTCAATTTTCTCCTTATCCTAAGTCCACCGAAAATATTCTGCTCCATCATGCTGCTGTTCAAAAAAACATTTTCTCTGAGCTATAACTGCCATGACACTCCACATTCAACTCGGAATGAGAGGAAAGTTGTGAATTCTGAATTAAGTGGATTGTGATATGCTCCGAGGAATAAACTGACGCAGATTCCCCACTACAACCTAAAATTTAATTTACACTCGGCTGATGTAGAAACAGCAGGGCATTGACATGTCTTGGACTCCATTATAGGAGCCTGAGTGTTGCTTCACACAACTCTTTCACACTTCTGAAGTTCACACTTCTGTGTGCTTGAGCTTATTTTTCAAGCTCACCACTCCACACCCCCCCCGCCGCCCCCCCCCACCCCCCTGCCCCAACTCCTGCACATGTGCCTTCATTTCTCCCTCCCTGGTCTGCTCCAAGTGATCCAGCTGGGCTTTACTCCCTAGCCATTCCATTCCTCCCTTCAAACTTAGACTTTCTCCATGCTTCATTACCGAAATCCCTGTCTGATCGACGCAGCTAATGGAGATACTCCATGCCAGTGTTCCTTTTGGTCCAGGTACAAGTGCCAAACTTATCCATCAACAAACCATTATCCTGCTTATGGATTTCTATGGTAAAACTGGAGCATGCAGCTGTCTTTTCTAACTTTCTAACTTCTCAGTGTTAGCCTTGCTCAGTGTCACCATGTTTACCTCTAAGTCAAGTGGCTTCGGGTTTAAATCCCAATCCAGAGACTTGGGCACATTGCCTCAGTGGGCATTTCAGTGCATTACTGAGGGAGTGCTTTCCTATTGAAGATGTTGTCTTTTGGATGAAGTTTTAAAGCGAGGCCCTCTCAGTTTAACAATAAGATCTTATGGAGGGCACTATTTGAAAAACAAGGGAGTTCTCCCAGTGCCATGGACAACATTATCAACACCAGCTATTTCAGTTCTTATCTCAATGCTGTTTGTGAGACCTATATAAATGCAATTTGTTTCTTTCCCTTTATCTTTCTTGCTAACTTCTAGATGAGGTAAGATGAAAAATCACCGATCATTAAAGTTCTTCGTTATTTATGTCCAAAAGTACAAAATGATTACTTTCAGACAATATAACACATTTACCTCACTTTATCAATGATAAGGAATGTAAACATTTTTTTCTCAAGAAGTGATGTTAAAATATTTAAGTTGTTGTGATAACCTCACACTGGATGTAAAAGTTTGTGGTTTAGGCCCGGATCAGGCATATTGTTTGCTCCTCCCAAGCTCAGGCCTTGAGTCCTAACCTCCCCACTTCATCCAAGTACCAGCTCAGATGTTGGCCCACACATTCCTTCTCACTGCAGCAACAATTCTGAGCCTCACACTCTTCTTTCTCCCACCTTCGGGCATGGATACTTTGCTCCCTCCCAGCTGCAGGTTGCCCAACAATCTCCTGGATGAGTTCTGACTTCCTCATTGGGCACTCTGTTACTGGCACTGGCATTGTCCATAATCTCAACCCTAGTCCTCAGTTACAGTTTCACCAAGCTCTGCTGTCACAGCTCACTGCCAATACCATTGGGGACACAGCGCCATATCCACACCTACATACAAACCTAAGCTCTGACCCCCAGTCCCTCCCTATTTCAAATGTTTCTTCCTAACGAGAGAACAGGCCATCCTAGACGGGGTATTGTGTAATGAGAAAGGATTAGTTAACAATCTTGTTGTGCGGGGTCTCTTGGGGAAGAGTGACCATAACATGATAGAATTCTTCATTAAGATGGAGAGTGAGAGAATTGATTCCAAGACTAGGGTCCTGAATCTAAATAAAGGAAACTATGAAGGTATGAGGCGTGGGTTGGCTACGATAGATTGGGGAACGTTACTTAAAGGGTTGACAGTGGATAGGCAATGGCTAGCATTTAAAGAGTGCATGAATGAATTACAACAATTGTTCATTCCGGTCTGGCGCAAAAATGAAACAGGAAGAGTGGCTCAACCGTAGCTTACAAAAGAAATTACTGATAGTATTAGATCCAAGGGGGAGAAATATAAAATGGCCAGAACAAGCAGCAAACCTGAGGATTAGGTGCAGTTTAGAATTCAACAGAGGAGGACAAAGGGATTGATTAAGAAGGGGAAAATAGAGTATGAGAGTAAGCTTGCAGAGAACATAAAAACTGACTGTAAAAGTTTCTATA
The DNA here is from genome assembly GCF_036365525.1 of Heterodontus francisci. NCBI lineage: Eukaryota > Metazoa > Chordata > Chondrichthyes > Heterodontiformes > Heterodontidae > Heterodontus > Heterodontus francisci. The sequence continues at coordinate 77,035,574 of NC_090384.1, forward strand.
GATACGTGAAGAGAAAAAGATTAGTGAAGACAAATGTGGGTCCCTTACAGTCAGAAACGAGGGAATTTACAATGGGGAACAAAGAAATGGCACACCAATTAAATACATACTTTGGTTCTGTCTTCACAAAGGAGGACACAAATTACCTCCCAGAAATGCTGGGGAACATAGGGCCTAGTGAGAAGGAGGAACTGAAGGAAATCAGTATTAGGAGGGAAATGGTGGTAGGGAAATTGACGGGATTGAAGGCCGATAAATCCCCAAAGCCTGATAATCTACATCCCAGAGTACTTAAGGAAGTGGCCCTAGAAATAGTAGATGCATTGTTGACCATTTTTCAAAATTCTATAGACTCTGGAACAGTTCCAATGGATTTAGCTAATGTAACACCATTATCTAAAAAAGGAGGTAGAGAGAAAACAGGGAATTATAGACAGATTGGCCTGACATCAGTATTGGGGAAAATGCTAGAGTCCATTATAAAAGATGCAATAGCAGAGCATTTGGGAAACAATGACAGGATCGGACAAAGTCAACATGGCTTTATAAAAGGGAAATAATGCTTGTCAAATCTACTGGAATTTTTTGAGGATGTAACGAGTAGAATAGATAAGGGAAAACCGGTGGATGTGGTATATTTGGACTTTCAGAAGGCTTTTGATAATGTCCCACATAAGAGATTAGCATGCAAAATTAAAGCACATGGGATTGGGGTTAAGGTACTGACATGGATAGAGAACTAGCTGGCAGACAGGAAATAAAGAGTAGGAATAAGCGGGTCTTTTTCCGAGTGGCAGGCAGTGACTAGTGGGGTACCGCAGGGATCAGTGCTAAGACCCCAGCTATTCACAATATATGTTAATGATATAGATGAGGGAATTAAATGTAATATATCCAAGTTTGCAGATGACACAAAGCTAGGTGGGAATGTGAGCTGTGAGGAGGATGCAGAGAAGCTCCAATGTGATTTGGACAGGTTGAGTGAGTGGGCAAATACATGGCAGATGCAATATAATGTGGATAAATGTGAGGTTATCCACTTTGGTGGCAAAAACAGGAAGGCAGATTATTATCTGAATGGCAAAAGATTGGCAAAGGGGGAGGTGCAGTGAGACCTGGGTCTCCTTGTGCACCAGTCACTGAAAGTAAGCATGCAGGTGCAGCAGACAATTAAGAAGGCAAGTGGTATGTTGGCCTTCATAGCGAGAGGACTCAAGTACAGGAGCAAGGATGTCTTGTTGCAATTATACAAGGCCTTGGTGAGACCACATCTGGAGTATTGTGTGCAGTTTTGGTATCCTTATCTGAGGAAGGATGTTCTTGATATGGAGGGAGTGCAGCGAAGGTTCACCAGACTGATTCCTGGGATGGCAGGTCAGACGTATGAAGAGAGATTGGGTTGATTAGGCTTGTATTCGCTAGAGTTTAGAAGAATGAGAGGGGATCTCATAGAAACCTACAAAATTCTAACAGTACTGGACAGACTAGATGCAGGAAGGATGTTCCCGATGGCGGGGGAGTCCAGGACCAGGGGTCACAGTCTAAGGATAAGGGGTAAGCCATTTAGGACTGAGATGAAGAGGGATTTCATCACCTAGAGAATGGTAAACTTGTGGAATTCTCTACCACAGAAAGCAGTTGAGGCCAAATCATTAAATATATTCCAGAAAGAGTTAGATATAGTTCTTAGGGCTAAAGGGATGAAGGGATACAGGGAGAAAGCGGGAACAGCGTATTGAGTCTGGATGATCAGCCATGATCTTATTGAATGGTGGTGCAGGCTCAAAGGGCCAAATGGCCTACTCCTGCTCCTATTATTCTATGTGTCTCTGTTTTTATGTTTCCAAATTTAGGTTATGGCCATCCTGCTCTATTCCAGCTTCATCACTTCAGGCAAAAATAATAATAATGTTGCTTCTATCAAAGGTTGGAGCTACAAATTTCACTCATAGGCACATACGAATGTGGAGCAGGAGTAGGCTACTCGGCCCTTTGAGCCTGCTCCGCCATTCAATACGTTACTGGCTGAACTGATTACTCCACATTTCCACCTACCCCCGATAACCTTCCACCCCCTTGCTTATCAAGAATCTATCTACCTCTGCCTTAAAAACATTCAAAGATTCTGCTTCCACTGCCTTTTGAGGAAGAGAATTCCAATAGCTCACGACCCTCTGGGAGAAATAATTTCTCCTCATCTCTGTCTTAAATGGGCGACCCCTTATTTTTAAACAGTGACCCTTAGTTCTAGGTTCTCCCACAAGAGGAAACATCCTATCCACATCCACCCTATCAAGACCCCTCAAGATCTTATCTGTTTCAATCAAGTCACCTCTTCCTGTTCCAAATTCCAGCGGATACAAGCCTAGCCTATCCAATCTTTCCTCGTAAGACAGCCCGCCCATTCCAGGTATTAGTCTAGTAACCCTTCTCTGTACTGCTTCCAACGCATTTACATCCTTCCTTAAATAAGGAGACCTGTACTGTACTTAGCACTCCAAATGTGTTCTCACCAATGCCCTGTATAGCTGAAGCATAACCTCCCTACTTTTGTATTCAATTCCCTTTGCGATAAACAATAGCATTCTATTAGCTTTCCTAATTACGTGCTGTCCTGCATAATAGCCTTTTGCGATTTTTGCCCTAGAACACCCAGATCCGTCGGCATCTCAGAGGTCTGCAATCTCTCACCATTTAGATAATGTGCTTCTTTTTTATTCTTCCTGCCAAAGTGGACAATTTCCCATTTTCCCACATTATACTCCATTTTCCAGGTTTTTGCCTACTCACTTAACCTATCTATATCCCTTTGTAGTCCCCTTATGTCCTCTTCACAAGTTACTTTCCTACCTATCTTTGTGTCATCAGCAAATTTAGCAACCATACCTTCGGTCCCTTCATCTAAGTCATTTTATAAATTGTAAAAAGTTAAGGCCCCAGCACTGATCCCTGTGGCACACCACTCGTTACATCTTGCCAACCAGAAAATGACCCATTTATACCTACTCTCTGTTTCCTGTTAGCTAGCCAATCTTCTATCCATGCCAATATGTTACCCCTGACAACATGAACTTTTATTTTCTGCAATAACCTTTGATATGGAACCTTATCAAATGCCTTCTGGAAATCTAAATACAATACATCCACTGGTTCCCCTTTACCCACAGCACAAGTAACTGCCTCAAGGAACTCCAATAAATTGGTTAAATATGATTTCCCTTTCACAAAACCATGTTGACTCTGCCTGATTCCTTGAATTTTTCCAAATGCCCTGCTATACTGTCTTTAATGGTAGCTTCTAACATTTTCCCTAAGACAGATGTTAAGATACCTGGCCTGTAGTTTCCTGCTTTCTGTCTCCCTTTTTGAATAAAGGAGTTGCATTCGCTATTTTCCAATCTAATGGAACGTTCCCCGAATCTAAGGAATTTTGGAAAATTAAAACTAACGCATCAACTATCTCAATAGCCACTTCTTTTAACATCCTAGGATGAAGTCCATCAGGACCTGGGGATTTGTCAGCCCGCAACTCCAACAATTTGTTCAGTACCACTTTCCTGGTGATTGTAATTTTCTTGAATTCCTCCCTCCCTTCCATTTCCTGACTTATAGCTAATACTGGGAGATTACTTGTATCTTCAATAGTGTAAACCAATGCACAATACCTGTTCAATTCATCTGCTATCTCCTTATTATCCATTATTAATTCCCCAGACTCACGCTCTAAATGACCAATGCTCACTTTGTTAACTCTTGTCTTTTTAAAATATCTATATAATATATCTGACTTTATATTTCTAGCTAGCTTTCTCTCATACTCTGATTTTACCTTCCATATCAATCCTTTTTACTCTTAACATTGATAGAATCTCCATTATGGACCTTGGCCCTTCACCTTAAGTTTTTTAACTTTAATTTTAACTTTTTTAATCTTGAGAAGTGTGAGGTGATGCATTTTGGGAGGACTAACAAGGCAAGGGAATATACAATGGATGGTAGGACCCTAGGAAGTACAGAAGGTCAGAAGGACCTTGGTGTACTTGTCCATAGATCACTGAAGGCAGCAGCACAGGTAGATAACGTGGTTGGGAAGGCATATGGGATACTTGCCTTCATTAGCCGAGGCATAGAATATAAGAGCATAGAGGTTATGATGGAGCTGTATAAAATGTTAGTTAGGCCACATCTGGAGTACTGTGTACAATTCTGGGCACCACCCTATAGGAAGGATGTGATTGCACTGGAGGGGTGCAGAGGATATTCACCAGGATGTTGCCTGGGCTGGAGCATTTCAGCTATGAAGAGAGACTGAAAAGGTTAGGGTTGTTTTCCTTGGAGCAGAGAAGGCTGAGGGGGGACATGATTGAGGTGTACAAAATTATGAGGGGCATTGATAGGTTAGATAGGAAGAAACTTTTTCCTTTAGCAAAGGGGTCAATAACCAGGTGGGGGGGGCAAAGATTTAAGGTAAGGAGCAGGAGGTTTCGAGGGGATTTGCGGAAAATTTTTTTCACCCAGAGGGTGGTTGGAATCTGGAACACACTGCCTGAAGAGATGGTAGAGGCAGGAACCCTCACAACATTTAAGAAGTATTTAGATGAGCACTTGAAATGCCATAGCATACAAGGCTACAGGCCAAGTGCTGGAAAATGGGATTAGAATAGTTCGGTGCTTGATGGCCGGCACAGACACGATGGGCCGAGGGGCCTGTTTCTGTGCTGTATAACTCTATGGCACTAAGTGACTTCTTGCTTTTATGATTTATCATCTCTACCCAAACTGCATCTATATCCTGGTCTCCTGAACTTAGGTCATCCCTCGCAATTGCGCTTATACCATCGTTAATTAACAGAGCCACCCCTGCACCTTTTCCTAGCTTCCTGTCCTTTCTAAATGCCTTATGCCCTTCAATATTCAGGTCCCAATCTATGTCCTCCTGCAGCCATGTCTCTGTAATGGATCATACTTATTTATTTCTATTTGTGCTTTCAGTTCATCTGTTTTGTTTCGAATGCTATGTGCATTCAGATACAGAGCCTTTAGTTTTGTCCTATTCTTATTTTTGTAACCTCTAGCCTTACCTGTTGATTTACTCTTAGATTTGTACACTCTGTCCCTTCCTGTCACAATTTGTTTATCATTTCCCATATTAATACCTTTCTCTCTTGCCTTGTCTCCATTCCTTGATTTACCATATCTTCCCAAATTTGATCCCTTGCCCCCACTATTCAGTTTAAAACCCTCTCTACTTCCCTAGTTATGCAGCTTGTTAGAACACCTGCCCCAGGTGTAGCCCAACGGTACAGCCACCACTTTCCTCAGTACTGGTGCCAGTGCCCTACGAACCGGAACCCACTTCTACCACACCAGTCTTTGAGCCACGCATTAATTTCTCTAATCTTATTTGCCCTATGCCAATTTGCATGTGGTTTAAGTAATAATCCAGAGATTATTACCTTTGAGGTTCTGCTTCTTAATTTGGTGCCTAGTTCCTCATACTGACTATGCAGAACCTCTTTCTTTGTCCTGCCGATGTCGTTGGTGCCTACATGGACCATGACGTAAGTTCCTCTCCAACCCTGAGCAGATGTCCCAAACCCTGGCATCGGGCAGGCAACACACTGTCTGGACTCTCGCTCTTTGCTGCAGAGAACAGTGTCAATCCCCCTAACTATACTGTACCCTACTACCACTACATTCCTTTTTTCTCCCTCCACTTGAATGGCTTCCTGCACCACAGTGCCATGGTCAGGTTGCTCATCCACCCTGCAGCCCCTACTCTCATCCAAACAAGCTGAAAGAACCTCAAACCTGTTGGACAATTGCACAGGCTGAGGCTCCTGCACTCCTGCCCTCTGGGTCCCCTTACCTGCATCAGCTGCAGCTACACTCTCCTGTCCCTGACTACTGACCAAATTAGAAGACCCTATCCTAAGTGCACCATGTGACATTAAGGAAAAGGGAAGAATAATGAAATATAAATAAATAAATAAAGAGATAGATGAAAAGACAGAAAAACTGTATGAGAGTGAAGAGTATGGAAGACATAAAGAGGAAGTAGAGGAAAGTGCAGAAGGAGGGAGAGGAAAAGTGTGAGGAAAAATATCAGAAAAAAGTTGCAGAGTCAAATATCTGCAAAGGCACAAATAAAAAGTGTGTGAGATGTATTGGGGCAAAGAGAAAGAAAAATAGGGAGACATAAAGAGTAGAAAACAAATAAAAATACTGAAAGAGTGCGAGATAATGGCCTGAATTTTCACCTGCAGGTGAGTTCTGTATGGCTGGGGCTGTTGTGAGGACAGGAAATCTGGAAATGTCCTGCAGAATTTAACTGCATTAATGTCTTTAAGTGGGGTTGCCACCTACAGGCAGTCTGATTGATAGACTGGAGATCTTTCTGTTGGGAAGCCTGTTTCATGGCGGGGATTGAGAGAAATCCTGGGCGAGGTTTGAGGGTGATGTGGCCTGGATCATAATGGGAGGAGGTCTGGATTGCATGGGGCTCCTGATTGGGGTGAGGGGATGGGGGGGACAGGTGATGCCCAATGGTGGTCCGGGGGTCCGATGGCGATCGGGCGTTGGAGCGATTGGTGTTCGGGGGGGGCTCAGATGGCTGGGGGAGCAGACAGATCACGCTGGGTGCCCAATCGTGGTCGGGAGGGAGGCGTGGGTGTCAAATGGTGGTTTCCGATGGTGGTTGTGTGGTATGGGGTGGTTCAATGGAGATGGGGTCAATTGAATGGTGGTTGGCGGAAAACTTAGTGTACAGGAGAAGAAGTTGGTGGGCAAGGGTTCTGATGGTGGTCGGGGGGTGTGGAGCAGACAGATTGAGATGGGGGGCAGGGAGGTGAGGAGGTTTCCAAGGTAGCTTTTTGGGCCTGCAGGAATCACTCCTACTCCTCCTGGCCCATATACAATGCTATAAAGGCACTTAGCATGTGGAGTCAGCCGTCTTTTTAAGCTGCCGAGTTTCCCGAAGCCCAGAAAACCCAACCGCCTAGGTTAAAAATAGAATGACTATTAAAATGAATGCACACAGCCTCTTTATAGTATTTAAATAACCAACCTGTTTCCTGCAAATGGGTTGGTCACCCACCCTCATCCCACCTCCATTAATACCTGGTGGGTTCGAGGTGGGTTGGTTTCTTGTTTCAGATTTCTTGCATTTTAACCTCTGACACGACCCCAACCCACCCAGTTTAGGGAGTTAAAATTCAGCCCAATGAGTTAGAAAGTGGGAGACAAGGAAAGAGATGAGATTAGAGCAGAACAGGAAAACAAATATCAGTGAGTGTTTTTTTTCATTGTTATCTGTGAGCAATGTTATAGTGATCAACTAGAAATGATAAAAGTGACAGCTTTCATCTGTGAGATAATATTTGTGAGAAATATGAAATATCATGAAGTATTAAAAATATATGTACTAAAGTCCTGGTGCTGAAGAAGTTTTCACTGTTTGTTTGCCTTTTGGATGATGAAATCACATCATTCTCTATTTTCGAGACAAATCCAAGCATTATGTCATGGTATCAATCTTTCAGCAGCAACTACTGCACCTTAAGATATTATTAACCTCCTCCTCTGATTATCACCAGATTAATTAAAAATGAATGATTTGTAATGTTTCATAACAAATATGTTTTGATTTATTTGAAAAATGAAATAGGTGCAGATCTTCCCCAAGGTTTGTTCACAAAGCTTGGTAAATTAGACCATCCTGTAATCATCAATTTTTATCGAATTTTTATTTACTTTTGAGTGAAGCCTCCTCTCCAGGCTTTAAAAGAGTACTTGCTTTTTATTGTCTCTCTGAATGTTTATGTGTTCAGAAGACCCAACCTCAATTCAGTGGTATCCTGGTTGAAATGTGATTAAATTTCAATATATTATTTGGAGGCAATTAGTGTTGCTTAATTAATTACACATGAGCCCTACTCCTGGATCCAGAAGATCACTTCAATGTATTTGCCTCAGTCAGATGACAGTTCTCATTAGGTCGAGTGTCATATGGAGGTAAAGCATTTGAACCAAGTGCTCCTGCTCTTGACATACCTTTCACAGTACAAATACTGGACATAGAAAAGTTAACAAGATATATTTATCCACCTTTCCAACTGGAGAAGGGTTCAACCATACTGTGAGGAGATAGGCCAGAAAATGCTTTTGACCAACTTAGGTGGCGGCCCAGAAGTTGTAATAGTATAATATTGGAACACATTGTGCCCGTTTTGCAGGTGTAAAGTGGGCACAAAGCATAACAATTTAACAGCAGAGTAATCTGTACCCAATCGTCTGTTGGAGGAGCCCTGTACAAAATTTGTTCCAGATGAGCAGGACGGACATCTGCCCTGGAGTACTTAGGATTCATCGGCAGCTCCCAATGGCAGTCAACCACGGATAACTATCTTTTTTAAATGACTGAACCGAAAAACTTTCTGTGGAGCCAGAAGGTGCAGGAGTGTTGCCTTGCCCAACTTTGCAGTCCTGGCGATCAACCCCCTACTCCCCATTGCCCATCTGTTCAAACAGCCCCCACCCTGCCCCCATCATCCTCGAAATTTAGCTGAGGGCTTCTGCTCTTATTTATTTTTCTCACCCCGAAGATATAAGGCTGGATTTTAAAGCCCCTCTGCCATCGGGAACATTGGTGGGGGGATTATGAACAGACAGGGGCATGCAATCGACCCTGAAGGCAACAGGCCCCGGGCCGATCTCGGCAGCAGCAGTGAGGCCTTGTGGCGGCTGCCCCGCCACCCAACGACAGGACTTCCATTTAAATATGTAAACTAATTTACATACATGATTTAATGAGGGTCCCGTCGCCTCCTTAATGGCCGCACCAATTTTCATTTGGGCTGCTGACAATGGCGCGCCTTCAAATACCTGTTCAGGGAAACGTGGCCTGACACCTGTGGGGAGGAGGATTTTTTTCTCAGTGCGGGAGGGGGGTGCGGGGTAACAACGATGCGGATTGATTGGTGGAGGTGTTGGGAATGGGTAAAGGAAAAAGATGCCAAACTTTTTTTGGGGGAAAGGTCAAAATGTCAATATTTGAATTCCATTGCGTGGGGGGCGGAGAAGGACACAAATGTCTGGAAATGCCATAGTTGGGGGTAGGGGGGGGGGGGGTGGTGCGGTGCTTGGGAAATGCATCCAAATTTCATTCAAATCTATTTTGTGGAAATTTTACTTACCTGTCCCTTTAATTTGTAAATGTCAATTGAGGGCTGTAAGCCCTTTTAAAATGGCGCTGGCATCATGGGTGATGGGCACCGCGGTCATGCAAATGAGCTGCCGCGTTTAAAATTGCAGCAACTCCGTGACGCGGTGCTTGTGTGGGCAGGACTCATTTTTTACGTCTGCCGTCTACCTCGTCAGCTGCCTGTTAACATGCAGCCCATAGGGCTAGATTTTACCGACCCCCTGGTGTCGGGTTTTGTGGTGGGGGGCGGTGGGGCAGTTACAAAAAATGACTCCAGGAGAGGGCCGCCACACATCCTGATACCGGGAGGATCTGGCCAGATATTAGTGGTGGTGGCGAGGCCTCGTGGCGGTCCTCCTGCCACTCGGTGACGGGACCCCAATGTGACTATTTAAATAAATTAAAATGATTGATTTAATTTCGCTCACTTAGCCACCTGATGTCCCACTGCAATCTTCGGCCCAGTGGCCGGCACTCCTGCGCCTTCGGATCCCTTTCCGGGGAAAGAAGGTGCAACACCGATGGGGATGAGGGGAGGTAAGTTTATCAGTGTGGGAGGGTGGGTGGGGAAATGGGGTCAAATTAACGTCATGGGTGTAGGGGGTGGTGGGAAGGGATGTAGTTGAAAATTTGTGCAGTTTTGGGGGGATGGTCAGATGGTAAAGGTAAGTGTTTTGGGGGGAAAGGCCAAATAATGAATTTAATTGTTATTGGGGGCGGAGGGAGAGGTGCAAGTTTAATTCAATTTATCTTTAAATATTTAGCTGGTAGGGCTGACAACCCTTTAAAAATGGCGTCAGCACCTGCGCACAGGCAGTTGGCGACATTGCCGCGGACGGACAGCACCCCCTCCATGTGATCGGGGGGTGGCCCGCCACAGGGATACAAATGAGCCACTGCACAGAAGGTTGCGACTCTATGGCACCGTATGGGCTGCTGTTTTCTCATCGGCAGTGAGATTATAAAATCCAACCCATAGATTGTTTTTGGACTGCGTGTGCCACTCGCCAGAGCTGAGTCCAGGCCCAAATTAATTTCTGTCCCCTAGACTTGTAAGGGTTTCTGTTCCCTTCCTCCTTACAGTACTTCTTGGATCCCAGAATTACAAGAACAAAATACACGCGACAAAACAAGCTTTGGCTCAACCTAAATTTGTTGGTTTATTAGACCAACAAAATTACAGTACAAACCCCTCTCTAATTTGACTGAAACATACAATCACCCACACAGATGGTCATTACCAATAATATAAAAGCAAAATACTGCGGATGCTGGAAATCTGAAACAAAAAAAGAAATGCTAGAAATACTCAGCAGGTCTGGCAGCATCTGTGGAGAGAGAAGCAGAGTTAACGTTTCAGGTCAGTGACCCTTCTTCAGAACTAGCAGATATTAGAAATGTGAAAGGTTTTAAGCAAGAAAAGTGGGGGTGGGGGCAAGTGATAACAAAGGAGAAGGTGTAGAAAGGACAAGGTCACAGAGAATAACCGACCAGAAGGTCATGGAGCAAAGGCAAGCAATATGTTAATGGTGTGTTGAAAGACAAAGCATTAGTACAGATAGGGAGTTAATGTATTGAAAACTGAACAGCCACAAGCACAAGTTATTTTTTTATATATATTTGTTTGTGTTTATTTCATTTTATTTTATCTTAGTTTGTTCAGTTTGCCTACCCACTTTTTTTTCATGTTTGTGCTTATGGCTTTTCAGTTACAGTCCATTAACACCCTATCTGTACTAATGCTTTGTCTTTCAATACACCATTAACATATTGTTTGCCTTTGCTCCATGACCTTCTGGTCAATTATTCTCTGTGACCTTCTCCTTTGTTATCTCTTGCCCCACCCCCGATTTACTTACTTAAAACCTTTCACATTTCTAATATCTGCCGGTTCTGAAGAAGGGTCACTGACCTGAAACGTTAACTCTGCTTCGCTCTTCACAGATGCTGCCAGACCTGCTGAGTATTTCCAGCACTTTCTTGTTTTTAATATGATCATTACCAATGTTGATTGTAGGCCTGGATCTGGAGATGACCGGTCCCCGTCCGTCTTCACCTGACTGCAGTGTCCACATTACAAACCCCTTTATGATTTGACTAAAATTTACAATCACCAATGAGGCTGGTCGTTACCAATGTTGATTGTAGGCCTGGATCTGGAGATGACCAGTCCCTGTCTGATTTCACCTGACTGCAGTGTCCATGTTCCGATGTTGTCCTTTCTTATAGTGTTCCAGTCACACTGTCCCACACCTGGGCCTCAGCTGTAGTATCAGTTACCAGCGTGCTGAGCTGCCTGATTTTTCACACCTCTTTATCTTGGTCTTTTCAATCATAGAACATGGAACATAGAAATCGTCTGGGCTATGCAGAATTGCAAATTCAGAGACAACTCCTTATCTCCTCCCCCACTCTCTACACAGCATAAAGATAATATGATTTCCATCACATCGATGCACGCTTAGCTCATGGTGTTGTTCAGGTGTTAATGTGTCTTCCATTCTTGCCAGCAACTGATGATTTCAGTTAACTTTATGGCATTGTCCAGTTGTTAATATCCTTGCAGCTGAGTAAGAGTTTCAGTTACTTTATTCCTCCTGTGCCTCGTGGTTAACTGTTTCACGTCCTTCAGACTTCTAATCGCAGATATTGAATCGAAATCAAATAAATCTTACCTTTTGCTAACTTCCATGGGTAAGGTTTGCCAAATCATATTCAGGTAGCTAGATGCAATGCTGGACCATTACAAGATGTGGCACCCGGGACAGAGAGAGAGAGCTGCAAACAAGTGAGCAGACAAGTTCAAAGCTACAAGCTGCAGTTTTGTCACTTAATGTACAATGGACCATGACTATGTAGAAGATTCAAAAAGAATCAAAAGGATTTGGGGAAAGGGCAGAGGAACGGAACTACATGGGCTGTTCTTTCAGAGGGCCAGCATAGGTATGATAATGGACTTCTTTTTTGCCCCAGAGGGCTGTGGAGCTCAGTTGTTGAGTATGTTCAAGACTGAGATCGATAGAGTTCTACATATTAAAAGCAGGAAAATGGTGTTGAAGTAGAAGATCAGCAATGATCTCATTGAATGGTAGAATGGGCTTGAAGGGCTGAATGGCCTAATCCTGCTCCTATTTCTTATATTCTTATGTTCTTATGCACCGTCTGTTTACCATCATCACTGAAAGTTAAAATCAGCTCTTGTGAATATATTCGATGATTATAATAAAGGCTACCTTGTTTTTGTGGCTGTAAAATGCAATAAGCGGGAAGAGGGAAATGCAGTGGAAATATAAATTTTAGAAAAAGAAAGGTTGGAACATTTTAAGAAATAAAAGACAATGTCAAAAAGGAGCATAAACTTTAACAAACACTCTTTTAGTTGGCAGAAATCCTCAGTAGATATGCACAACTTCATTTACAGAGCTGTCAGACATGTTAATTAGAGTCTAATGAGGCACAGTGGGCATTTTTGGAGAAAATTAACACATCATGTGATTCAATTCACTGAATATTTGCTTGCATGTAGGCCTTCTTGTTAAGGAGCTGTTTGATTCTGTGATCAGTTGCAACAAGCATTGCAGGTTGCTTAAAAGAATTATACATGAATTGCTTCATCAGCTTTCAAGTCCAGTTATGCAGCACAAATGCCCAAGGCCTTCCCAGATCGTCGTTGTACGTACAAATTACACTTTGGGTTTTTATTTTGTACCACAAACAACACATTCAATCAAGCTGACATGTATATTTGTTAAACTGCAATCTCAATAAATGCTCAGCATCATTTCACTGGAAATTGTTTTTTATTATTAAAGTAGGCAGTTACAAGTAACAGACGCTATGGGCCAAATTTTCAAAGGGCAACAGTGTCGGGAATCCGATGCCTCCACAACAGTCCGCGATTTTCATTGTAAGGACGGGGGGTGGCGGGGTTTGTGGGAGGGAATAGGGAAAGCAACCCGCCTCCAGTTAAAGGCCGATAAAGCTCCGATAGGAACTTGTTAAGGGGTCGGGGCATTCAGGAAGGCAATTTTGAATTCTGGTTTTGGCTATCCCGACAAGTCTGGAGCACATTAGTACACAGCTGTCGGGATCGCCTTGCGGCCACATAAACTTTATCAGAAAATGTGATGGGTTGAGCACTGTATGGACACTTTCCATCCTTGTCACCATACTGGGCCTTTTGTGAGCTGCCTGCACTCCATACCAAGGTAGTGGCAACCCCCAATATTGCCACTGCCTGTCTTTGCCGCTGGCCCCAGGTAGGCAGCTCCCACTTCCTGGAGGCACTTGGCACCTCTAATCGGGCACCGCACTCGCCTCCTACCCAATTAGGGCATTTGTATTCCAAGATCATGTTACAAGAGCGACATTGCTGGAGAATGTGTTCGGGGGAGGGGAGGGGAGGTGATGGTGCAGTGGTAATGTCACTGAACTACTAATCCAGAGCTCAGGCTAATGCTCTGGGGACATGGGTTTGAATCCCACCACAGCAGATGGTGAAATTTGAATTCAGTTAATAAATCTGGAATTTGTCTAATGGTGACCGTGAAACCATTGTCGATTGTTGTAAAAGCCCATCTGGTTCACTAACGTCCTTTAAGGAAGGAAATCTGCTGTCCTTACCTGGTCTGGCCTACATGTGACTCCAGACACATGGCAATGTGTTTGACTTTGAAATGCCCTCTGAAATGGCCTAGCAAGCCATTCAGTTCAAGGGCAATTAGGGATGGGCAATAAATGCTGGCTCTGCCAGCGACGCCTACATTCCACAAACAAATAAAAAACGGACCCAGAAATGCTCTGGGGCATCAGGTTCCTGACCCCGGAAAAAAAATCCAACCCCTTATGTAGAAATGGCCATTTCCAATTCGGCTATATTGAATCTTTTACATTTTTATTCATCAAGTTGGAATTTGCCAGAGTAAAATGACTGATGTGTTCTTAATGGAATTTCTTCTCAAGTCCATGGGAAAAAAGCAATTTTAAAAGAAGGGCAGTGTGGGAATAAAATGGTTAACAAATAAAAAAATGTGTGGGACACTTCGAACACGGTTTAAAATATTTACTGTGGGTTACCTGAGGCAGTTTGAAGATTTTCAAGAAAGCCATTATACTGGAAATATGTCAGCCCCAGGATTCTTTCCTTAAAGGCACACATCAGCTATATATTAGCAGCAGTATCTCATTCAGTATGTTACCATATAAGCTGACTTTTAATGCCTATTTCTCACAAACAGAGCAAACTACATCATTGATTAAAACAAATCCGAACTTAACAGCATTTATTATACAATTTGGCAAGTGATTAATATACCATTAAACATCAATGACCGAGATATTAGATTGTCTTTGAATTGGGGTGCGATCTAAATGCAACGCATGTTAATTGTGTCTAATGAGGCTGGTGAAAGGACCATGGCAAACTGGTGTGTTGGCCTTACCAACACAACATAGCAACATACCAACATAGTACCAACAAGATGTAATTGCCATCCATGGCCCCCAGGGGTAACTCACCGGTCAGGGATTTAAGGGATGGGAAGAGGGAGAGGTCAGCTAGAGTCCAAGGGGAGTGAGACAGGCAAAAGGTCAATGTTATGATCGTCTCGTTCATGGTTTGTATGAATATTTTGGAGGTAACTTTTAATTTGGGAATTTACTTTTTTTCATGCAAGACAAATGAAAATACCTGGTTAAAGAAGCTGACAAACAAGGGAGGTTACAAATCAAAGGGTAGCTCATGTTAATTTAGTACGGTTATCGTGAGAAGTGTGAAGATGGTGAGCTGAATTCTATTCTCCCACTGCTAGGAACAGTGGCAGGCAAAAAAAAAATGGCAGCTCACCACCATGCCACCGTAATCTAGTGCACAGCAGTTTATTTAAATATGCAGAGTGATCCGCCGCCCCCCCCATCATGTGGTGGGGATGGGCTCTGCGACACTGGCAATGGCATCAGCTGCGTCTGCGCAGACGCTGGCACCATTTTTAAAGTACTGCCAGACCTGCACACTTGAGCCCCGTATTCACCCCCAATACACTGAAAATTAATTTCTGACTGGTCCTTCCCCCAATACAATAAAAATAAATGGATTTCCCATTCCCCCCACCACAAAACTCTTGATTTCACCTCTACCACCTCCAACTGTACAATGTGCAGAGGGCACCCCTCCTCCTTATGCACTAGAATGCAGAGTTGACCCCGTTCCCCTGCTCCCAACTTCACTAAAAATCCTACGTTTTCCCCTTCCCCACCTCAGTGGTGCCAGATTTCTCTGGACAAGAAAGTGAAGGCGTGTGAGTAATGGCTGTCACGCTGAAGACAGCTGGCAAGATCATGGTGAAAGGTGTGTAAATGTATGCCTATCCTTTATTTAAATATTTAGAGTCGGGTTCTGCCATGAGCGCCACAAAGCCTCGCCACCGTCGGGAAGATCAGGCCCGGAAATCCTGGCATTGGGCTCCGTGGTGAGCCACTGCCGCCTCGATCTTCCAGGCCTCCCCCCGTCCAGCATGGAGACCGACATCGGGAGCTCAACAAAATCCAGTTCGGTATGTCTACAGCTATTTCAGTCTGGGTTTAAATTATTCATATGATCTCCTAGAACAAAGAGATGATTTGGAGTTGGAAATGATTAGCTTAAATGGCTATCTGGGACATTCCAGATGTACCACATGCTATGGAGGTAGATGTTGCTGCAGAGATGCCTTTTGGTCAGGTACTTTTGATCTGTGGGCTTGCTGACAGTCAGTGAGTTGGCTTTGTTGTGTGATTGCCTTTAAGTGTGATGTCCCTTTAAAATCTTAGTATGCTAATGAGTTAAGTGCCAGGATGCAGTTATGTGACTCAGAGCCAGACTCACTCTGTAACTGTAACACCAAGAGGCAGCTTCTGTAAATAGTTAGCTCTGTGCTGTATATAGTTGTTAGCTGTTTAATAAATCTGTTTGAGATCGTCAATCAACTGAACGCCATGCATTTCATTTACGTTGCATCAGACAATATAAAAAGCTTCTCATTATATGGTGGCAGCTGCTGTGAGAAGACAAAATCCAAGATTGAAGACCACAGGAAAACAGCTTTAAAAACTACCTACAGCTAAAAGGGAGAAAGTTAAAAGAAACACCAGCCCAAACAGTGTAAAAAAAAACACTCATCTCCAGCAGTCAAAGACAGAGTTGAATGGCAGGCTGCAAATCAATCACTGTGAGTCAGTGTACTGTCCATACAGGAACCCCAGTTAAAAAAAAAGCTTTGAGGTGCTTACAAAATTGATTTTTTAAAGGCTCAGTAAAAGAAAAAAAAGAGAAAACCCATACCCTATCTCAGGTTGATTGATTGTTTTCAAAGGCTCCCCCATGCTGATAAGGTCTGAGTCATTACAGGAGGCACCCAACCTCATAAAGCGTGGGAAACCTCCATTCTCACAGCTGAAGCTATAAAAAGAAACCCATTAAATCGCTCCAGCATGAAGAGCTTTCATTCACTCAGCTAAAGTTTTAAAAACACTCATAAAACCACTCAAGCATAAAGAATTGCCTCTTGAGCAGCTGTATAAACAAACCTTAGTTAAAAAAGCACTTGATGCCTATTGCACAGCTGTATAGAAAGACAGACTAGAGTGTTGGAAGCTCAATGAACAGACAAGCCACTCCTGTCAATCAAACCAGCCCGTCTAAAGCACAGAGGTTTTTTTTTAAAGGGAAGCAGTACAGAGTCACAGAGCCAAGTTTTAAGCAAATGAACAGCAGAACATGGATATCAATTTTCCCAGCATTAACTGGAAAGCCTTGGATATCCTATCCGAGTTCAAACTGTTCCAACAGAGAATGCAGTTATGCTTTACAGAGCAAGTAATTGTAGAACTAGAAAAACAGGCTATAAAAATAATAAAAGCAATTGAAAATGAGGGAGTACACAGGATCAATACCTCAGGCATATCTGAAGAGAACCAGAAAGTTCCTGCAAAGATATGGATAGTGCTGGAAGATCAGCTCCGATTGAGAGTGAATTCTTCAATTCACCACCTAGAGTTGATGTCCTACAGGCGACAGCCACAGGAATCAATAGACCAGTTTGTCAGCAGATACTGCAGCAATGGCAACAAATGTGACTTCTCAGAAGTTGAGCTGTCAGACCGAATCATGGAGCTGGTAATTGTATCAACACCTCTTGAAGCGTTTCAGAAGGACCTCTTGAGGAAAAAGAAAGGTCACAGCATCGATGCACTGCTGGAAGATGGCAGGAAATACAAAGCCATTGTGGCTGGACAACAGCACATGCAAGCACTAGGTGGAGTCAACAGTATCGACTCCATAACCAGGTCGAAAAGAGCAAGCAAGCTGTGTGGTTGGTCTTACTCATGGCAAAGTTGTCCTGCATTTCGTGACCTGTGCAAGGCATGTGGCCAGACTGAACTCCATGCATCTCATTTATGTTGCATCAGGCAACATAAAAAGCATCTTATTACAGACTTCAGTCAGTCAGTCAGTTGGCTTTTGGATAGGCCCATGCTCAAGCTGGGAAATCCAGATTTGTGAAATGTTGAAGGTGAACTGGAGGATTTGCCTAGCTGAATCTAGAGGCAGAATTCCCAGGAAATCTCAAACTTCAAGAGACGGCTGAGAAATTAAGGAAATAAAAGTGAATTCCTAAGAGTTGTGGTACATTTTGGATTGGTCTCAGGAGAAGTGAACAAAGCAAGATCCTGTAACATATAGAAAAATTATTGGGGGTGGAAGTCAAAGTCAAACAGGAGTGTTCTGTAGGATTTTAAATTTAAAATATAAATGTCTCAAGTGTAGTGTTAAATTAGTAGCTTTGTTTAATTCTTATACAGTAAAGTTTTTGTTTAAAACTTGATATCTTGTGGCATAATTCTTTCAGTAATAACTGGGGATTTGATTTTTTCTTTCTAAATGAAAGTAATTGTAGAACTAGAAAACGGTCCCTAATGGGATGGTACCATCTTCAGCAAGAGTGCCTAATCACCTTCCATTGGCTTTAAATGATGTCACTATCGCCAAATATCCTACCATCAATATTCTGCAGTTACCATTGACCAGAAACTCAACTTGACCAGCCACCTAAATGCCATGGCTGCTGGAGGATGTCGGAGGCTGTTTATTCTGTGGAGATTTGCTCAGTCACTGACTCCTCACCATCTACAATGCAAAAATGTTATATTTTTAACTCTCTGAAACACAGAATCAACTGCAACATATCAGAGTATAAGGCAGGATATAACACAGTTGTTGAGCAGCAAAAACATACAATCATGATAAATAATGAGTACTGGTCCAGACCGGGCAAGACGGCTGGCAGGTATGAACAGCTCTTCTCTGCCTTTCTCTCTTCTTCTCAGTGCCTTGCTTCTTCTCAAAGACTGCCAAGAGTGTTACAGCAAAGTTAGCATGGATACACTCTTGAGAGTCCCCCTTTTCATCACTTAGTGCAGTGGAGCCCTTGCAAATCTTATCATATATATTCTTTTTAAAGGTGGATCTGTGGTTCATTATTGACAAGGTCTCATTCTCCTATTGAGGTTCCCTTTAACACAAAGTGTCAAGTTCTTTGTTCACACCATGGAGAGAAGCCCACCCTTATCATGTCCTTAGAAAATACTAAGGATTGTTTCCTCATGATTACATCTGTGCTGTTTCCCTGATCAGTTTCAGAGTCTAGCAACACACCAGTCTTCAAACTTAATCAGTCAACATCCTCATTCTTCGTTTCTGTCTGTTATCAGTTGTTTATGCTCAGAGCTGCTCTTAGGCCAGTCATCCAGTTTGATTGTTCTACTCCCTTAGCAAACAATTTTACCATAGAATGATTCACTATGTTTACAAAAACATCTCTTATTCTACTTTCACATACTGGTTAACTTACGCATTTTAGCAAACAGCATTGTTTAAGAAGGTAAAAAGGCAATCCTAACACAACCTTCTAATATGTTGTTTATTTAGATATCAACCTACTAACCGTTCCATGATTTCAGAGGCATCATCTGGCAATACTTGTTTCCTGGGTCATTGATTCCCCTGCACCTGGGGCAAATGCCATATATCAAAATACTCATTCCACTTGTTTCCAGCAGAACAAAATTTATAGCACTAATCTAATCGTCTAGCTTATTCCAAGCTAAATATCAACACAAGTCAGGAGTGTGATGGAATACTTTCTTTTTGTCTGGATGCGTGCAGCTGCAACAACACTTAAGAACACCATCATCTAGGACAAAGTCATCCCCTTGATATGCATCTCATCCACTAGCCTAAATAACCATTCCCTTCACCACTGGCATGCCATGGTTTCAGTGTGCACTATCTACAAGATGCACTACAGTAAATCACCAAGGCTTTTTCGACAGCACCTCCCAAACACACTGGGCTGTATTTTGCTGAGCTCCCGACATTGGCCCTGTGATGTGGGTGGAGGCCGGAAGATCGCACTTGCAGCTGCCCGCCACGGAGCCTGATGCCAGGAATGCAGGGCCCGATCTTCCTGGCGGTGGGGGAGCTCCGTGCTGGCACATTTGCTGCTCTGCGGCGGGACACAGATTTCAATATTCAAATCAGCTATTTAAATACAATCTGGAATGATGTAACCAGCAGTTCCTGATCTTCCGAGCAAACTCCCACGCCTTAACTTTCCCATCCAGGGAAAGGTGGCACCACCAAGGCGGGCATGGGGGAACTCTGCATTTGTAGTAAAGTAGTGGGGGGCGGGGGGGGGAGCAGGGGAGGTGGGTGGAAAGGGTCAACTCTGCATTGTCAGTGTCGTGGTGGGGGGATGGTTGAACTCTGCACTTAGGTCAGTTGGGATTGAAAAGGGATAATCTGGGCTTTTGTGGAGTAGCTGGGGAGACAGAGGGTGTGGCAAACTTTATTTTTTGCTGCAGTTGGGGAGGGTGAGGTGAACTTTGATATGTCAATGCAGGCCTAGCTGCCCTTTAAAAATGGCGCCAACGCCTATGCAGTAACAGGCGATGCCGTTGATGGTGTTGCCGAGGTCACCCCCGCCACAGGATTCGTGTGGTGGTGGGGGCAGCGACCCTGCATATTATGATGAGCCGCTGGGCTGAAGATTACGGCGGCATGGCGGCGTGCAGCCTGTTGGAGCGAGCAGCCATTTTTTTGCCTGGAAACAAAATTGAGCCCACTACCTTCACCACCTAGAAGGACAAAGAAAGCAGATCCATGGACTACTATCATATCCAAGTTTCTTTCCAAGTCACACAGCATCCTAACTTCCACATAACTCATCATTCTTAGACACCTGGAGCTCCCTACATAAAAGTATCTTCACCAGTTGTACTGCAGCAGTTAAAGAAGGCAGTGGCTCATCACCACCCGCTCCGGGTAATTAGGAATAGACAATAAGTGGCAGCCTTTCAAGCAATGCCCACATTCCAGAATTTTTCTTTAAATTATGTCATACTTTTGTCTGGTACAATTGGATAATATTGTGAATTCAGCAAATAATACGAGGAGCAAGGTTGAGATTAAGCTTGGACCACATCTTGAGTAAAATATCACTGAGAATAGGGAGAGCAATGTACATTTCACAATAATGCTTAAGGTATGTATTTACAATGTTCAAAGCTGCATTTTTACCTATGGATCCCATCACATATCAGTGTTTAAGCATTTATCATTGGAAATGCATATTGCATTTTAATTTAAATACATTGTCATGATTTTCTCACAACAGCAATAATCTTGGAAGTTGTCTATAGCCTTTTTCTGAGCAACTGTGATTTATTAAAACTAATATTATTTTGTTGACTCAATTGTTCAACTGTGCCAACAACAAATTCTCCTAGGTGAGTCACTGCAAATACTTTTGAAGATTTACTGATCTTTTTTTGCTCACTTTTCTTCCCCAAATTCTAATTTCAATGATCTTAGTAAAATAGCTCTCATTATTCTATTTCATTTGACTGATATTACAGGCATTAAGTTTTATCCTCACCATATCTGTCAGTTCTTCCAATCCTATGATGTGCCTCCCATTGGGCTGAATTTTGTGGCTAGGCCACAGGTCCTGACATTGAGACTGGAAGCAGATGCCGCTTCCGCTTGGGCTGGGATTGGCTGGCCACAAGTGATCTTCCGACAGCCGGTCAATTAATGGTGGGGAGGCACAGGGGCCAAACACTGAGAGTCCCGAGGCAGTGGAGGTAGCATCAGGTGATACTGCAGCAGGTCCTGGCGCCATCTTTAAAGGACTGCCAGTATGGGGACTACCTGGAAAGCTGACAATATTAAGGAAAGCTGCAGCCAGAATGACAGAAGGAAGACCCCAGGTGACCCCCAAGGTTCAGTGATGACTCCCAGCAGGCCTCCTCCAGTCTGCAAGGGCAAGGCGGGAGGCCCTTTTCCCAAGGGACAGGAGTAGGAGACTGGCCCGACTGACCAAGCAAGCCTGGATGGAGATCGCAGAGGAGGTTAGCAATCATGGGGACAGCCCCAGATCCCAGATCCGATGCTGTAAGTGCGTCAATGACCTCCAAAGTGAGTACTCCATACTTCATTTCCCTTTGGGGCTAGCATGTGGCAGCGCAAGAGGGTACGTTTGGTGGAGAGGCTGTGACAACTGAGTCAATGGCAAACGGGTCAGGCAGCAGCACATCCTGTTCGAGGCATGGCTACATCTGAGTGAGAGGCACCTGTCTGTGATTGCTGTCTCTCACCAGGTCTCTTGCATGCAGGAGGCATTTGTGTGCCCCCATCATGGGCCACTGGGCTGCCACCAGCATAACCATTGTGCTCATCTCTGGTGGGAGACTAACAGTGCTCACCTTTCTCCTTTCAGGAGAACAGCCCATAACGACAAGGAACAGTCAAAGACTGGCAGAAGTGTACCATTCCTGTCCATCCTGATCCCCATGGAAGAAGAGATCTTAGAACTGGCAGGGCAGCACGGAAGCCACTCCATTGCTGATGGCAATACAGGACTGCCAACCCAAGAGAGAAAGTGGAGTCACAGGGGAAAAAGGGTATATCTGATGTACAAAAGGTATACAGCTCATGTACCCACCACTGGACACATGGGGTGCCACAGTTGAGATAGTTGGAATGCCGCAATGGGAAGCTCATGACCCTTCAATCTATCTGCTCGCTAATGCAGCTCAGGCCGAAGAGCAGAGAGCTGGAGAGACTGGGGGACAGTCGGCTGCCTCTGAGGAGGAGACAGCTTCAGATAACACACTTTTGCATCATTCCCTTCACTCTGCACCAACGCAGATACTCTCACATCAGTGCGCATCCAATCACGCTTAGATTCGGGGACACAGCTTGATGAGCACAGCACAGACACACCAGAGCAGCTGACAGAGGCTGTGACAGCCGAGGCCATTGACATTCAGAGGACTGTCGGACACCAGGGCGATGCTGAGCCCCAGGCCCATGATGTGCCTCTGGAGTCATCGGCAACATGACAAAGTGTTGCATCTACAGCGTGAAGGTAAAGGAACATCCTGCAGAGCTTTCAGAGTTTATGAGCATCCATGTGCAGACAGTGGAGCAGTCCATACAGCCCTTGAGTGCTGTCATGTCGCTGATGGATGTGCACTTGGCTTCCACCTTAGAGAGATTGGCGATCCTCATCGAAAGCCAGATCGAGCAGACCGGTCAGTGGATGCCAGAGTTGCACGTAGACCTGCATACCATCACCTTGTCCTGGAGCTCTATGCAGCAATGCAAGGTGAGAGGGGACGAGGTGCCTGGAGTCTCCACCAGGTCCTTGCGCTAGTCAGGTCAGCAGAAATGTACGTAAGCCTTGTAAGGGAGGAGGAGCGGCTGCCTTCCTCATCTGGGTGCTCCGCTTAGGGCACTCCCAGTGTGGACAGTGTCTCCTCAGCACCTCTGCCAGTGACATTGGCGCCTCAAGTAGCCACGATGATAGAGGAGGGTCCTGTATCTGTGTAGCAGCTCCTTTGCATGCTGGGGCCTTTGAGGCCTCTGGCAGCCACAGGAGGCCACCACGGTCATCCCAAGCCACAGAGCAACAAGCCTGCCTCCACCTCAGCTGCAAGCATAGGGGGAGCACCACGTAGGAGCAGATATAAGAAATTTAAGAAGAGCACATAGCTGCACTTGGGGTTCATGGGTGAATAGAACATTAAAATGTTAAGCCTCACATTTGTTGTGCCACTTAATAAAACATTGCTGTATTTTGCCCTACACCTCTTTCCAATTCTTGCTGCCCTTTGGGACTTCAGTTACATCCTGACTTCTTCAAGGGGCTGGTTGAGAGGAACCATGCCACAAGTGGTTAACGCTGCCTTGGCATTCCAACTATCTCAACTGTGGCACCCCATGTGTCCAGTGGTGGGTACATGAGCTGTATACCTTTTGTACATCAGATATACCCTTGCTGCTTTGGGATATGCACCTGGGTGTTGGACAGTGGAGTGCTGAATGAAGGAGGCAACAGTAGGGCCACAGAAAGATCATGTTTTATTGGTATGGTTCCAAAAGATGTAAGAATCATATGAAATGTCTGTGCGTTAGTGCCTTACGAGCCTTCCTTGCGCATGTTTCATTGCGCCTTGCTTAAGGTCCCTGGGCCCTTCACCTTGCATCGCCTGGTCAGGAGCCTCTTTCACATCCTCGTTGGAGGAGGCATCGTGATTCACAAGCTCCTCATTGTTCAACAACTCCACCCTCTGCAGTGCCAGGTTGTGAAGTGTACAGCAGACCACCACGATATACAAGACCCTCTCTGAGGCATACTGAAAGGCTGCGCTCGATTGATCACAGCACCTGAATCACATCTTATGAAGGCCTATGGCCTGCTCAGTGGTGGCTGGGATTGCTGCGTGTTAGGTGTTGTACCTCTCCTCTGCATCTGTGCATGGGCTGCTCATAGGCATGAGCAGCCATGTCCTAACTGGGTAGTCCTTGTCTCCTAGTATCCATCCATGAAGGCGTATGGGAGCTGGAAAAGCTGTGGCACCTGAGATCGTTGAAGTATGTAAGCGTTGTGGCTGCTGCACAGGAACTGTTCACAGATCTGAAGGATACTTCTGTGGTGATCACTGACCAGTTGGACATTGAGCAAGTGGAAGTCCATACTGTTGATGAAGGCTGCTGGCTCATCTGTAGGAGCCTTGGTGGCCACATGCGTACAGCCACTCACACCCTGCACCTGGGGGTTTCCAGTGATGGCTCCGAAGCCAATGGACTTCTCGGCTTGACTGTCCGGATCCATGCAGAAATGGATATAATCACCGGCCCTCTTGTACAGGGCATTGGCCACCACCTTGATTCATCGATGTGACACAGACTGCGAGGTCCCACACATATTTCCAGTGTATCCTTCGCATGATCTGGAGGTGTGAAAATTCAGCACCTTGGTGACCTTCAGCGCCACTGGCATTGCATGGCCACCACCTCTCATGGGGCTCAGCTCATCCTCCACTATGGCACATGGATTAGTGATGGCCTCCCTGGAGAGCTTGGACATCTGCAGGACGTTGAGCTTCAGAAGGTATACCCTCTTTGGAGGGTATCATCTTCTATGCTCAGGGGGCTGGTCATATGCCCCTGTGCCCCCTTCTCCTGCATCCGCAAGTCAGGGCAGACCCTGCTATTGGCCCTGAGGTTGCTGATCCCCTGCTGCCTGTGGCTGGACCTCCCTCCCTCTCTGCTGCTCTTCCTCCTCACCAGAGGCCCCGATGCCTGGGTGACCTCTCTAAGTGCGCAAGACCTATTATGCAAACACCACCACCCCACCTCACCCCATCCCACCCTTTTCCCCACCCGTTTCTTCTGCTGAAGTGCCACTGCACCGATGGGACTCTAGCGGCATGCCCCCGCAGTGCTGGCACCTTATCCCCCACTCCTGGCTATGTTTGCTGCTGCCCTCACGGCTCCACCCACCCTAACATGTCACGTTGGCTGAGTTGATGGCAGCATTGAGCTGCCACTTGCTTGCCGCCTCCTTTTACCAGGCGACACTCTGAAGCCCGGTAACGTCAGGCTTCCAGTCCGATGTCTTCTGTCCCAATTTCCACCCCCACCCCCACCTCCGAGTCTGTTCCCAAAAGGACCCCAAAATTCCGGCCTTTGTCCTCAAGATATGTGTTCCTCAAACTACCCACGTTCTGTCATTCCTTCAGGTTCTCATGCAGATCAAATCTTAGCCATCTCCTCCATTTTCTTCTCTCTTCCTCCCAAATATCTTTCACTGCATACCGTTCCATTTTGGAGAGTTTTTTGGACACTTTTCACAGTGTTTCATTGCCTTAATTGGATACTTGAATCCTTCTTTGTTCTTTTACTCCCTTTTCACTGCCTCGCTGAGATGATATTTACATATCTAGTAGGTTTCTCCCTTAAAAATAATACCTGCCTTTATGAAACAGGTTCATGAAGCATGACTTGTATCTCCTATTGTTCTGCTCAATCTTCATTTGTTCAACCTTATAAAGAGACTTCATAATCACCCTGTTCCCACCTTTGAATCCTCAGCTTGTAACAGAAAACAAAAGGTTTTCACCTTCATCTTCTTAATATGAGGTGATTGGTCAAATTCATTTTGAAGTCGTATTAAACCTGTTAATGCAGTATTAACAGGCTCAGTCTACTGGAAATACAAACTTTTTTTTAATAAAGCAGTGACAGTGCTGATTTAAATGAATTGAACTTTAATGACATATACAGAACAGTTATTGTTTTAGTCTTCAGAATAAACAGCAACTGTCACTGGAAATAAGCGAGCCTTGACAGGACTATTTTACAGACAGCTTTCCAGACGGCTTTAATCAATAATTCAATTGTTTCAGCACATACTGTTTGCTGCCAGTTTGATTTAATTAAATCAGTAATTTAACACAATATTTTTGATGCTTTAATTGCCTTTTGTTCTACTTTGAGACCTTATATCTGGGCTTGAATTAGGGAGAGTTATCGCTTTGGAGCATCTTTTTTTTACATTTTTACTGCAGATCCAATCTCACAAACAACAGATCCACCAATATATCAAAAGTCTTAAGTCTGACAAATTTCAAGGTTGGGATGCTCTTTTAAAATATCCAGAAACCTATCTGAAGTGAAATAAGTCAAATGTTCTGAAGGGAAAAAAAAGTGCATTCGAGCCTGAAAAATGCAAGCTTCATTTTTCTGAGTTTATAAGCAGTACTAATGCTTTATGGCTTATCCTGTACACAAAAGACATGGTGTCCTTGGCCCTGCCCTTTTGAATCTTTGTAACCTCATCCAGCCCCATTCAATAGAGTCATAGAGAGATACAAATATAGAGAGATCCTTAGACAGCACCTTCCAAACCCGCAACCTCTACCAACTAGAATGACAAGGGCAGAAAATACATGGGAACACCACCCCCTGCAAGTTCCCCTCCAAGTCACACACCATCCTGACTTGGAACTATATCAGTGTTCCTTCACTGTTGCTGGGTCAAAATCCTGGAACTCCCTTCCTAACAGCACTGTGGGTCTACCTACCCCAAATGGACTGCAGCGGTTCAAGAAGGCAGCTCACCACCACCTTCTCAAGGGCAATTAGGGATGGGCAATAAATGCTGGCATAGCCAGTGACACCCACATCCCATGAATGAATTAAAAAAAGCACCAAAACAGGCCCTTCAGCCCAACGAGTCCGTGCCAACCATCTACCACCCATTTATACTAATCCTACATTAATCCTATTTTCCCTCTCACATCCCCACCTTCCCTCAATTCTCCTACCACCACTAGGAGTAACTTTTACAATGGCCAATTTACCTATCAACCTACAAGTCTTTGGCATGTGGGAGGAAACCAGAGCATCCAGAGGAAGCCCACATGATCACAGGGGGAACTTGCAAACTCCGCACAGGCAGTACCCAGAACTGCACCCAGGTTGCTGAAACTGTGAGGCTGCAGTGCTAGCCACTGTGCCACCCCTATCTTCCACTATCTTCTGATATCTCTGCACTCCTCTAATTCTGGCCTCTTGCACATCTCCGAGTTTCATTACTCCACCATTGGCTGCCGTGCCTTCAGCTGCCTCGACCTTAAAACTCAGCGGCAGAATTTTACGCCCCCCCCACAACAACCCCCCACAGGAGCCAGCTGGTGGCGGGGGCTGGTAAAATTGAGAGGAAGTTGGGGGGGGGTGGTGGGGGAGGTGGGGGGCGCACGCCACTCCTGATGCCTTCCCACCCCTACTGCAATTTTACGAGAGGCAGCGAGAAATGGCCCGTTGCCCCAGGCCAATTAAGGTCCTTAAGAGGCTAATTAATTGCCACATCAGGGCCTCTTCCCACTGCTGCTGGTATTTTACCAGTGGTGGGGTGGCAGCTCAGGCCATCCAGGTAAAACCTGACAGCCTCTATGTGGGCTGGTCGGGGAGTCCTCCTGATCGAGCACCCTGTGCCCCATGGAGAGTCACCCCAATGACCCAACTGCCCCCACTACACAACACTAACCCCCTGCCGCCCCATCCGACGTCCTTGCCTCACTGAGGCCCGGCCGAATGTCTCTGGCGAGGCCCCAGAGACATACCTGTCTTCCTCGGCCTTCATCCATGATCCTGCTGTTGGCTGGGTGCAGTCCCATCACTGGCCACCACTCCCAGTGACGTTGCTGGGACTGAGACCTGCTGGCCTCTATTAGGTGGGACTTCCTGCCTCAGAGGGATGGAAGTCCCACCCAAAGCAAATTAAGGGCCTGGGGAGCGTACAATCCTTGCGCAGCTCCCAAGGCCTGGCGGAAGTGGGCTCACCCCCGACCTTTTGGACGATGGGTGAGGCCTCCCACCCAACATAATTTCCGGCCACCACGTTTCTACTTGTCTCTCCTCCTTTATAGCTCTCCTTAAAACATCCTCTTTAGCTAATATCTCCTAATATAGCTTGATGTCAAAATTTGTTTGATAACGCTCCTGTGAATCACCTTAGAACATTTTACTATGTTAAAGAGAAACGACTGAACCAGAAAGAAAACAGTTGCCATGATTGAAGATTCTTGCTAATATTGCAACGTTTGGAAATGGCTACATTTATAACACCCAAACTTTTGTTTAGTATTTAATGAATAGACAGCACTTTGCTTTTTTATGCGAGAAGCTTTCTGACGGAATGTATGTTTAAAAGTATTTATAAAGGAATAACATAATTACATTAATACAGGATACTGATATAATGCATTAGGCTGTGTGGGCTGAATCATGTCAGGGGCAGGATGCATAGGCTGGAATTATGGGGGGAGGGGGTTTCGGTTGGGAAACCTTGGCGCTCTGGTTTCTCTGCATGCTATGGAGTTCTGACTGAGGGGGGAGTCATGTTATTATTTAAATTGAGTCCTATTGCATATGCATACCTAGGGCCCCGACTGCCAATATACACTTTAACTCTTGTTAAGGGATATAGATAGGTTAAGTGAGTGGGCAAAAACCTGGCAAATGGAGTATAATGTGGGAAAATGGGAAATTGTCCACTTTGGCAGGAAGAATAAAAAAGAAGCATATTATCTAAATGGTGAGATATTGCAGAGCTCTGAGATGCAGAGGGATCTGGGTGTCCTTGTGCATGAATTGCAAAAGGTTAATGTGCATGTACAGCACGTAATTAGGAAAGCTAATAGAATGTTAAAGTTTATCGCGAAGGGAATTCAATACAAAAGTAGGGAGGTTATGCTTCAGCGATACAGGGCATTGGTGAGACCACATCTGGTGTACTGTGTACAGTATTAGTCTCCTTATTTAAGGAAGGATGTAAATGCGTTGGAGGCAGTACAGAGAAGGTTTACGAGACTATTAGCTGGAATGGGCGGGCTGTCTTATGAGGAAAGATTGGACAGGCTAGGCTTGTATCCACCAGAATTTAGAAGAGCAAGAGGTGACTTGATTGAAACATATAAGATTCTGAGGGGTCTTGACAGGGTGGATGTGGAAAGGATGTTCCCCTTATGGGAGAATCTAGAACGGGGGGTCACTGTTTAAAAATAAGGGGTCGGCCATTTAAGACAGAGATGAGGAGAATTTTTTTCTCTCACAGGGTCATGAGTCTTTGGAAATCTCTTCCTCAAAAGGCAGTGGAAGCAGAGGGTTTGAATATCTTTAAGGCAGACTAGATAGATTCTTGATAAGCAAGGGGGTGGAAGGTTATCGGGGGTAGGTGGAAATGTGGAGTAAACAGTTCAGACATGAACTTATTGAATGGCAAAGCAGGCTCGAAGGGGCGAGTGGTCTACGCCTGCTCCTAATTCGTATGTTCATATGAAACTGGGCAGTGCATGCTCTCTGCGTATTCTCCATATCCTCGGCTGGCGGCCTAGCCAAAGAGGAGCCTAACAGATGGGCAATAATTTATGTTTTTGGGACCAGAAGTTGCAGGAGTTCCTCTAATTTAACCCTCAAGGGATAATTTTATCCTAACTTGGCCAGAGGTTAAAATTCTCCCCCACCCACCACCTGGGGGTGCTGTGGAGTTACCCTTCTGCCCCCATCCTATTTAAGAGTTTCAAACCATAGAAGCAGTGTTAACAAGAGAAAAATAAACTGTGGGATAATATTGACCTCATAGGATCAAGTAGAACGCTGTTTTTTGAAAATGTATTTGTTTCATGGGATGTGGGCGTCGCTGGCTAGGCCAGCATTTATTGCCCATTCCTAATTTCCCTTGAGAAAGTGGTGGTGAGCTGCCTTCTTGAACCGCTGCGGTCCATGTGGGGTAGGTACACCCACAGTGCTATTTGGAAGAGAGTTTCAGCATTTTGACCCAGCAACAGTGAAGGAACAACGATATTGTTCCAAGTCAGGATGGCACATGGCTTGGAGGGGAACGTGCAGGTGGTGGTGTTCCCACACATCTTCTGCCCTTGCCCTTCTAAGTGGTAAAGGTCGCGGGTTTAGAATGTGCTGTCTGAGGAGCCTTGGTGCTTTGCTGTGGTGCAACTTGTAGATGGTACACACTGCTTGCCACTGTGCATCGGTGGTAAAGGGAGTGAATAGAGTCATAGAGTCGTACAGCATAGAAACAGGCCCTTCAGCCCACCGCGTCCATGCCGACCATAATGCCTATCTATACTAATCCCACCTGCCTACATTAATTCCATATCCCTCTATGCCTTGCACATTCAAGTACCTGTCCAGATGCCGCTTAAATGTCGCTACTGTTCCTGCCTCCACCACTTCCTCAGGCAGCTCATTCCAGATACCCACTATTCTTTGTGTGAAAAATTTACCCCTTTGATCCCCTTTAAACCTCCTCCCTCTCACCTTAAATCTATGCCCTCTAGTTTTAGTCACCTCTACCAGGGGAAACATACTCTGGCTTTCTACCCTATCTATGCCTCTCATAATTTTATATACCTCTATCATGTCCCCTCTCAGCCTCCTTCGCTCCAGGGAAAACAGACCCAGCCTATCCAATCTCTCTTTATAACGCAAGCCATCCTAACCAGGCAACATCCTTGTGAATCTTTTCTGCACCCTCTCTAGCTTAATCACATCTTTCCTGTAGTGCGGCGACCAGAACTGCACACAGTACTTTAAATGCGGCCTAACCAACGTAATGTACAACTGTAACATGACATCCCAACTCTTGTACTCTCAATGCCTCGGCCAATGAAGGCAAGCATGCCATATGCTTTCTTCACCACCCTGTCTACCTGTGTTGGCACTTTCAGGGAACTATGTACTTGCACCCCAAGGTCTCCCTGCTCAACAACACTCCCCAGAGCCCTGCCATTCACTGTATATGTCCTGCCCTGGTTTAACTTCCCAAAATGCATCACTTCATACTTGTCTGCGTTAAATTCCATTTGCCACTCCCTTGCCCACTTTCCCAGTTGATCCATATCTTGTTATAACCTTAGACAACCTTCTTCACTGTTCACTATGCCACCAATTATGGTGTAATCTGCAAACTTACTAATCATGCCCCTTACATTCACATCCAAGTCATTAATATATATGACAAACAACAGAGGGCTCAGCACCGATCCCTGCGGCACACCACTGGTCACCGGCCTCCAATCTGAAAAACAACCCTCCACTACCACCCTCTGCCTCCTATCACCAAGCCAATTTTGTATCCAATTTGCTAGCTCACCCTGGATCCCACGTGTTCAAACTTTCTGGACCGCCTACCATGCGGGACCTTGTCAAAGACCTTGCTAAAGTCCATGTAGGCAACGTCCATCTCCCTGCCCTCGTCAATCCTCTTGGTCACCTCCTCAAAAAACTCAATCAAATTCGTGAGACATGATTTCCCACGCATAAAGCCATGCTGACTATCCATAATCAGGGGACGCAGTGGTTAGCACCACAGCCTCACAGCTCCAGCGACCCGGGTTCAATTCTGGGTACTGCTTGTGTGGAGTTTGCAAGTTCTCCCTGTGTCTGCGTGGGTTTTCTCTGGGTGCTCCGGTTTCCTCCCACAAGCCAAAAGACTTGCAGGTTGGTAGGTAAATTAGCCATTATAAATTGCCCCTAGTATAGGTAGGTGGTAGGGACCTTCTTCTGGTACCTCATCCATGGCTAACGATGATACAAAAATCTCTGCAAAGGCCCCATCAATCTCCTCCCTTGCTTCCCGTAGCATCCTAGGATACACCTGGTCAGGCCCTGGGGATTTATCCAGCTTAATGCACTTCAAAACCTCCACCAACTCCTCCTTTGTAATGTTGATATGCTCCAGGATATCAGTGTTCCCTCCCTTGAACTCAGTAGCTTCCATGACCTTCTCCATGGTAAATACGGAAGAGAACTATTCATTTAAGACCTCACCCATTTCCCGTGGCTCCACACATAGATTGCCACACTGATCCTTAAGGGGACCTACTCTCTCCCTAGCTACCCTTTAACTCTTAATATGTTTATGGAATGTTTTTGGATTAGGGCCGCACGGTGGCGCAGTGGTTAGCATTGCAGCCTCACAACTCCAGTGATCTGGGTTCGGATCTGGGTACTGTCTGTGCGGAGTTTGCAAGTTCTCCCTGTGCTTGCGTGGGTTTCTGCTGGGTGCTCTGGTTTCCTCCCACAGCCAAAGACTTGTAGGTTGGTAGGTAAACTGGCCATTGTAAATTGCTCCCAGTGTGGGTTGGTGGTAGGAGAATTGAGGGAAGGTGGGGATATGGTAGGGAATATGGGATTAATGTAGGACTAGTGTTGATGGTTGGCACAGACTTGATGGGCTGAAGGGCCTGTTTCAGTGCTGTATCACTCTATGACTCTTTTATCTTATCTGCCAGGGAAATCTCATTGCCCCTTTTCGCACTCCTAATTTCCTTCTTAAGTGTAGTCCTACATCCCCTATACTCCTCAAGGGACTCGCTCGATCCCAGCTGCCTATACCTGACATATGCCTCCTTCTTTATCCTGACCAGACCCTCAATATCCCTCATAAATCAAGGTTCCCTAAACTTGCCAGCCTTGCCCTTCCATGTAACAGGAACATGCCGGCCCTGAACTCTTCCTATCTCACTTTTAAAAGCCTCCCACTTGCCAGATGTCCTTTTACCTGTAAACAGCCTCTCCCATTCAACTTTTGAAAGTTCCTGTCTGATGCCATCGAAATTAGCCTTCCCCCAATTTCGGACTTCAACCTGAGGACCAGTCCTATCCTTTTCCATAACTATCTTTAAGCTAATAGAGTTATGGTCACAGGTCCCAAAGTGCTACCCCACTGACACATCAACCACCTGCCCATCCTCATTTCCTAAGAGGTGGTTGAGTGTAGCCCCTTCTCTAGTAGGGCCATCCACATACTGCTTCAGAAAACTATCCTGGACACACTTAACAAATTCTTCTCCCTCTGATCCCTTAGCACTAAGGCAGTCCCAGTCAATATTAGGGAAGTTAAAATCACCTACTATTACAACCCTATAATTCCTACACCTATCTGTGATTTCCCTACATATATGCTCCTCCACTTCCATCTGACTATTGGGGGCCTATAGTATAATCCCAAAGTGATCACCCCTTGCTTATTTCTTAATTCTATCCATGTGGCCTTGCTGGACATTCCCCCCGGGATATCCTCTCTAAGTACTGCCGTGATGTCCTCCCTAATCAATAGTGCAACTCTCCCTCCTCTCTTACCTCCACCTCTGTCATGCCAGAAAGATCGGTACCCCGGAACATTGAGCTGCCAGTCCTGCCCATCCCTCAATCACGTTTCCGTAATAGCTATAATATCACAATCTCATGTACCAATCCATGCTCTGAGTTCATCTGCCTTACCTGTAAGGCTTCTTGCATTGTGGAGCCACCTCCTCCTGTTAGATGTTTAATTGTCCACCACCATTCATGACTGGATGTGGCAGAACTTAGATCTGATCCATTGGCTATGGGATTGCTTAACTCTGTCTATAGTATGCTGCTTGGCAAGCAAGTAGTCCTGGCTTGTAACTTTACCAGGTTGACACCTCATTTTCAGGTATGCCTGCTGTATGGTCCTGGCATGCCCTCCTGCAATCTTTATTGAACCAGGGTTGGTTCCTCGGCTTGATGCTTATGGTAGAGTGGGGGATATGCCGGGCCATGAGGTTACAGATTGTGGTTGAGTACAATTCTACTGCTGCTGATGGCACACAGCACTTCATGTATGCCTAGTTTTGCATTGCTAGATCTGTTTGAAATCTATCCCATTTAGCACAGTGGTAGTGCCACACAACACAATGGAGGGTATACTCAATGTGAAGACAGATCTTTGTCTCCACAAGGACTGTGCAGTGGTCACTCTTACCAATACGAAAGATTGGGTTGAAGCATTTGCAACAATTGTCAGCCAGAAGTGCCAAGTGTATGATCCATCTCGGCCTCCTCCTGAAGTCCCCAGCATCACAGATGCCAGACTTCAACCAATTCGATTCACTCCGCGTGATATCAAGAAACGGCTGAAGGCACTGGATACTGCAAAGGCTATGGGCCCTGACAATATTGCAACAATAGTACTGTGCTCCAGAACTTGCCGCACCCCTAGCCAAGCTGTTTCAGTACAGCCACAACACTGGCATCTACCCTGCAATGTGGAAAATTGCCCAGGTATGTCCTGTACACAAAAGGCAGGACAAGTCCAACCCGGCCAATTACCGCCCCATCAGCCTACTCTCAATCATCAGTAAAGTGATGGAAGGTGTCACCAACAGTGCCATCAAGCGGCACTTGCTTAGCAATAACCTGCTCAGTGACGCTCAGTTTGAGTTCTTCCAGGGCCACTCAGCTCCTGACTTGGTTCAAACATGGACAAAAGAGCTGAACTCAAGAGGTGAGGTGAGAGTGACTTCCCTTGACATCAAGGCAGCATTTGACCAAGTATGGCATCAAGGAGCCATGGCAAAACTGAAGTCAATGGGAATCAGGGGGAAAACCCTCCGCTGGCTGGAGTCATACCTAGCGCAAAGGAAGATGGTTGTGGTTGTTGGAGGTCAATCTGAGCTCCAGGACATCACTACAGGAATTCCTCAGGGTAGTGTCCTAGGCCCAACCATCTTAAGCTGCTTCATCAATGACCTTCCTTCAATCATAAGGTCAGAAGTGGGGATGTTTGCTGATGATTGCACAATGTTCAGCACCATTCATGACTCCTCAGATACTAAAGCAATCCGTGTAGAAATGCAGCAAGACTTAGACAAGATCCAGGCTTGGGCTGATAAGTGGCAAGTAACAATCGCGTCACACAAGTGCCAGGCAATGACCATCTCCAACAAGAGAGAATCTAACCATCTCCTCTTGACATTCAATGGCATTACCATCACTGAATCCCCCACTATCAACATTCTAGGGGCTACCATTGACCAGAAACTGAACTGGAGTAGCCATATAAATACTGTGGCTACAAGAGCAGGTCAGAGGCTAGGAATCCTGTGGCAAGTAACTCACCTCATGACTGCCCAAAGCCTGTCCACCATTTACAAGGCACAAGTCAGGAGTGTGATGGAATACTCTCCACTTGCCTGGATGAGTGCAGCTCCAACAACACTCAAGAAGTTCAACACCATCTAGGACAAAGCAACAGGTTTGATTGGTACCACATCTACAAACATTCACTCCCTCCACCACTGATGCACAGTGGCAGCAGTGTGTATCATCTACAAGATGCACTGCAGCAACGCACCTAGGCTCCTTGGACAGCACCTTCAAAACCCACGACCTCTACCAACTAGAAGGACAAGGACAGCAAATGCATGGGAACATCACCAGCTGCAAGTTCCCATTCAAGTCACACACCATCCTGACTTGGAAGTATATCGCCATTCCTTCACTGTCGCTGGGTCAAAATCCTGGAACTCCCTTCCTAACAGCACTGTGGGTATACCTACCCCACATGGACTGCAGTGGTTCAAGAAGGCAGCTCACCACCACCTTCTCAAGGGCAATTAGGAATGGGCAATAAATGCTGGCCTGGCCAATGACACCCACATCCCATGAACGAATAAAAAAAAATATGGTCATGGACAGATGCATCTGTCAAGTATGTTTTTCCCTCACCACCTGCCACAGACCCAGTCAAGTACCTACGTCCTTTAGGACTTGGCCAGTAGTGGTACTACCAAGCCACTCTTCGTGATGGACATTGAAGTCCCCCACATTCTGTGTAGGTTACATTCTGCATCCTTGCCACCCTCAGTTCTTCCTCCATGTGATGTTCAACATGGAGGAGTACTGATTCAGCAGCTGAGAGAGGGCAGTAGGTGATAATCAACAGGAGGTTTCCTTGCCCATATTTGACCTGATGCCATGGGACTTCACAGGGTCTTTAGTCGATTTTGAGGACTCCCAGGACAACCCCCCCTCCTGACTTATCCCACTGTGCCACCACCTCTACCCTGCCAGTGATGGTGGTGTCTGCAACATTGTATGTAAAGTATGATTCTGTAAGTTTGGCTATGTCACAAGCCCCCAGATGTTGGTAAGAAGGACTTTGCAGGGTCTGCCCTTGTTATTTTCAGTGTCCAGATTGATGCCAGGTGGTTTCATTCTTTAGTGACTTTTTTTTTAAAGCAGTTTGGTGCAACTGAGTGGCTTATTATGCCATTTCAAGAGTCAACCACATTTTTGTGGGTCTGGAATCACATGTAGGCTAGAACATTTTCTTTCTTGAAGGACATGAGTGAACCAAATGGGTTTTTGCAACAGTGGTTTCATGGCCATCACTCGACTAGCCTTTTAAAGCTAGTTTTTTTTTTAATTATTTGAATTCAAATTCCACTTTCTACCATAGTGGGATTTGAACCCATGCTCCCAGAGGAATACCCTGCATTTTTGGGTTATTAGTCCAGTGACAATACAATTACGCCACCGCCTGATACAGTAATACTCTCCATTGATTTCAATTAAAATTGGGCGGGTTGTCATACCAACATTGCACCCACTTCTATCAGTCTCCTAACTGGTGGATCAGGTTAAAAAAGCCCCATTATGAGCATAATAAGGTTTGTTTACATTGGTTCAAAAATTGATAACAAATGTCATTTCATTTAAACAACTGCTTAGAAATTTCACAGTGCTGTCTTCTATGGGCCCTGCAGCACTTGCACAAATTTGAAGAATTCTAAAAAAAAACAGTGCTGGTAACCCCAAAACTACAGATAAGAGACTGGAAATTGGCTATATTTGTGGAGGCAAATTTAACACACTCTTATTGCATTTCTCTGACCACTGTTTCAATGGAGGCATTAACCAATTTCAAATAAATGGGCCTCAGTTACAATAGCAGACAGAGGAATGCCTTAGGAACATGTTAAGCATTTTCCTGCCAATATTGTCAACAACAATTTCTGGGTTAGGTTAACAAGAGCAGTTTTTTTGGAACACAGGATTTTAGGAAAAGCTATGATTTGGTCTAAAAATACATGACATTTAAAGAATAAGGGACCAACCAAATTCATGAGATGCTGGGAAGTGGATCGTGTTTTCATTTTCTTGTACAGGCTAAGATGTTAGTAACTCCACTGGAGACATCAATTAAACTGGAGTTATCACAGCAGTTATTCCCCAAATCCTTTTAGTATTATGATAGGGATTTGCAGCAACTTTTTCAGTGAGGTAAACAAACTACCACTGGACTGAAAATATGCCCAAGTTAGCAGCCTAGGAATCTTAACTCACTTGGCAGCCAGCTATGAGGCACAATGACTTTCATTCTATTTCATTTTAGATGAATCCTTAGTTGCTATCCCTTAACTGCTTTGCAGAGTAAAGTCAAAATGTTAAACAACTAGCAATGAGGCTGGACTTTTTTTTAAAACAACTATCCACCTCTCAAGTCGTTACTCACAAGTGGAAGAAAGGAACTTAGTGAGCAAGCATGAATGAAGAGGCTACAGTCAAAAGAAATCTACCTTAAAACATTGGCAGGAATTAATGCAGAAAATATATCTCAATAAGTCATTGATTTTTGACTTTACTCTTCAATGGTCTTGATTTTGCCTTTGCCAGCTCTACGTATCAGGTAGCAGGATTAATGTAGTTGGAGGGTCTTTTATTTTCCTGTATAATTGTTGCATCTTTACTCCCTTCTGCTTGATAAGATCAAGGCTAATGATTTTCCTTTTTAAAGTAGGTTACCCCACTCTGTTTCTGCAAATCCCATGTTATAGCTATGCCTCAGGTCTGCTCTGCTTGAAGCTAAAGGCTTTGGCTGCCTGCCGGCATCCCACCATGACATTGCTGAGAACAAGGCCCAGTGCAGCAAGAGATGAGAGTCAGAGCTACAGCACCACTGCTTGGAGGAGGATGCCTTTGCCAGGAAGGACCAAGGATCCATTTAAACCTAGCAGTGCAGAGGTTTGGAGTGGGACTTAGGTTTCCCAGGATGGGACTACCCTGAATGACTTGAGGCTGACACTGGGTTTGGGTTCAGTATCTTGTAAACTCCCCTAAGCATCTACATTCCTGACTGTGCAATGCAAACTCTTGGAGTAATTTCAACCTGGTCAGTCTATAGCCCGTCTGATGCTCAGTAATGCTCATCTACTTTTACATAGAACAAAATGAGCTTGAGGAACAAAAGCCAGGGGAAAGAATGTAGCTGTAGACAAAGAAGAAAAGTAGTTGCAGCCTTTGTTGATGAGATATGGTAGTGTAGGAATACAAAATATTATGCAGGTTAATCTATGGTAACATTCATGATTTGAGGAAGCACGAAAACATTTATGTGTGAGGTTATCTTAGAAATTATATTTTAATAGCTCATTATTTAGTTGAGTTCGAAATACAAATAATGGGTGGAATCATATTGGATAATAATTGGCAATAATGTGTTTGACTGAAATTTTAGTTTTGTAAATCATTGGTAGTGAGTTGCCTTCTTGAAACGCTGCAGTCCATGTGATGTAGGTTCACACACAGTGCTGTTAGGGAGGGAGTTCCGGCATTTTGACTCAACGACAGTGAAGCAACAGTGATATGGTTCCAAGTCAGGATGGTGTGTGGCTTCAAGGGAAACTTGCAGGTGATGTGTTCCCATGTGCCTGCTGCCCTTGTCCTTCAAGGTGGTAGATATGGAGGGTTTGGAAGGTGCTGTCGAAGGAGGCTTGGCGAGTTGCTGCACTACATCTTGTAAATGGTACACACTGTTCCCACTGTGCATCGGTGGTGGAGGGAGTGAATGTTGAAGGTGGTGGATGGAGGGCCGATCAAGTGGGCTGTTTTGTCCTGGAAGGTGTCGAGCTTCTTGAGTTTTGTTGGAACTGCACCTATCCAGGCAAGTGGAGAGTATTCCATCACACTCCAGACTTGTGCCTTGTAGATGGTTGTCAGGATTTGGGAGTCAGGAGGTGTTTTACTTGCTGCAGAATTCCCAGCCTCTGACCTGCCCTTGCAGCCACAATATTTATATGGCTGGTTCATTTAAGTTTCTGATCAATCAAACTCCCAGGATGTCAATGATGGGAGATGGCTAGGTTCTCGCTTGTTTGAGATAGTCATTTCCTGACACTTGTGTGGTGCGAATGTTACTTGCCACTTATCAGCCCAAGCCTGAATGTTGTCCAGGTCTTGCTGCAGACAGACATGGGCTGCTTCAGTATCTGAGGAGTCGCGAATGGTACTGAACATTGTGCAATCAGCGACCATCCCCACTTCTGACCTTATGATGAAGGGAAAGTTATTGATGAAGAGCTGAAGATGGTTGGGCCTAGGCCACTACCCTGAAGAACTCCTGCTGTAATGTCCTGGGGCTGTGATGAGTGGCCCCCAACAACCACAACCATCTTCTTTTGTGCCAGTTATGACTCCAACCCTGATTCCCATTGACTTCAATCTTGCGAGGCTTCCTTGATGTCACACTAGGTCAAATGCTGCCTTGCTCTCACCTCACCTCACCTCTTGAGTTCAGCTCTTTCGTCCCTGTTTGGACCAAGGCTGTAATGAGGCTTGGAGCAGAGCGGCTATTGGTGAGCAAATGTTGCTTGATAGCACTGTTGATGACACCTTCCATCACTTTGCTTATGACTGAGAGTAGACTGATGGGTGGTAATTTGCTGGATTAGTTTTGTCCTGCTTTTTATGGACAGGATATACCTGGGCAATTCTTCACATTGCCGGGTAGATGCCAATGTTGTAGCTGGACTGGAACATCTTGGCTCGGGTCACAACTAGTTCTGAAGCACAAGTCTTCAGTACTATTGCCGGAATGTTGTCAGGGGCTGTAGCCTTTGCAGTATCCAATGCCTCCAGCCATTGCTTGATATCACACGGAGTGAATTGAATTGGCTGAAGACTGGCAGCTGAGATGCTAAGGACTTGAAGAGGAGGCTGAGATGGATCATCCACTTGGCACTTCTGGCTGAAGATGGTTGCAAATCCTTCAGCCTAGTCTTTTGCACTGACATGCTGGGTTCCACCATCATTGAGAATGGGAATGTTTGTGGAGTCTCCTCCTTCAGTTAGTTGTTTAATAGTCCCCTGCCATTCACAACTGGGTATGGCAGGACTGCAAAGCTTTGGTTGGTTGTGGAATTACTTAGCTCTGTCTATAGTATGCTGCTTCTGCAGTATAGCATGCATGTAGTCCTGTGTTGTAGCTTCACCAGGTTGGCAGCTCATTCTTAGGTATGCCTGGCATGCTTTCCTATACTCCTCATTGAACCAATGTTGGTCCCCCTGCTTGATGGCAATGGTAGAGTGAGGGATCTGCCGAGACATGAGCTTACAGATTATGGTCGAATACAATTCTGCTACAGATGGCCCACAGTGCCTCACGGATGCCCAGTTTTCAGCTGCCAGATCTGTTTTGAATCTATCCCATTTAGTACAATGGTAGTACCACACAACACGATGGAGTGTGTCTTCAGTGTGAAGGCGGGAATTCATCTCCACAAGGACTATGTGGTGGTCACTCCTACCAATACTATCAATGTCAGATGCGTCTGCAAAAGGTAGATTGGTGAGGATGAGGTCAAGCAGGTTTTTCCCACTTGAACCATATATGATTCTGAGAGAGCTTGGCAGGGTAGATGCTGAAAGGCTGTTTCCCTGACTGTGAGCTTGGTTTGAGGATAAGAGAATGGCCATTTTGGAGATAATTCTTCATTCAGAAGATTGTGAATCTTTGGCATTCTCTGCCTGGATGGCTATGGATACTCAGTCATTGAGTATATTCAAGGCTGAGATTGATAGAGTTTTGGATTCTAACGGAATCAAGGGATATGGGGATCAGGCAGGAAATGGGAGTTGAAGTCGAGGATCATTCATGATCTTACTAAATCACGGAGCAAGCTCGGGATGTCCTATGGCCTACAGCTGCTCCTATTTCTATTGTTCTTAACTGCAATTGCTTTTGAAAAGTAAAAATGTGGTAATTTTGCCTTGACTTTCTTTGTTAGAAATTCTGAGCAACTACTGGGTTTTTCCTTTCATAATAAATAGGAATATTTTCCCCAGTGTCCAGTTACAGTAATGCTTACATTTATACAGCATTTCATTATATCAAAGCATCTTAAACAGCTTCACTATTCATGAAATGTTTAAGGTTAAGAATGCTTCATGTGGAAATAGAAATCTGCCCATCTTAAGCACACAAGAGCTCGAATTTTATGCCCCCCAAATAAGAGTGCTGGTGGCGTGGTGGTGGGGGGTGGGTGGCAGGGGGGCTTAAAACTGAGTGGGAGACGTGGGGGGGGGGGAACCGTTCCCGAATCCACCACCCCCCACCCCCACTGCAATTTTACACGGGGCGACGGCAGTGAGAAACTGCCAGCCCACCCCAGGCCTATCAAGGCCCTTAAGTGGCCAATTAACTGGCACTTAAGGGCCTCCGCCCACTGTTGAGTGTATTTTACCCTTGGTGATTGGACGGCTGAAGCCTCAAAAACCCAATCTGCTGAAACCAGGTGGCTTTCTTGTGGGCTGGTAGGTGGCCCTCCTGAACTGGCATCCTGTGCTGCACGGAGGGCTGCCCCCGAAGCCCCAACCACCCCCAACGCACAACACTCACCCAGCCCCCCTTAACCAACCCCCATTGCCTTTCCGGGGCCTGAATGATTGTCCCCAGTGAGGCCCTAAAAGCGTACCTTAGTTCTGGGGCCATCCTTCATCTTGCTTGTGATGGCTGGGTGCAGTCCCAGCAGTGGCCACTGCTCGTTGGACTAAGCACTGCCGGCCCGTTGATTGGCCAGCAGCTCCATTACGTGGGGCTTCCTGGCTCAGAGAGGCCTGGGGATTGAAAAATCCTGATCTGGCTCCCCAGGCTGGTTGACGGGGCCTCCCGCCCAACGAAAAATTCTGTCTAGTGTGTGAAATCCATTCGTGTAGTGCCACTTCTAGTGGCCTATGAAAGCCTATCTGAAGATTTGTAGTGCAGATTACTCCACTGGCTGCATCTCACGCAGTCTGCAGGGCATAACTCACCTGGAGTGGCGCATGCAGGTATGTCCCCTACATGCGCCCAAAGTTGCTGAACGTGCACGATCATGACAGCACTAGCGTCAACGGGTTGATGCAATGCCAGGGTACCAAAATTGATCAACAAATGTGCAGGCAATGTCTTCCTTATTCATTCCTGGAACAACAAGCATTAGAAAGTAAGATGGACCCTGTTCTAGGGTTATTTGAAGGGCCACTCAACAAGTTACAGGTCAGGTGCTTTTGACGTGCTCAGGTAAAGTTGGTGGAAGCATTTTGGTGAGTTTCTGAAGGAATTTGGAGGCTTTTTCCTGACCACAGAAAGACAAAGAATTACATAGCCTTGTATAGGTATGGGGGCAGTAGTTGCAGTGCCACTTTCTCTGCAACATGAGCAGGACATGCAGAGGAGGTGGCAGAGAGGGGAACCTCTGTGAGGATGGAGGAGAAGAAGGGCTCTTCTTAGGAAGCCCTATCCTTAAAGGGTCATCTGGGAGCACCACACCACAATGAGCCTGGAGCAGTGCATCAGGAAGCTTCACTTCACAAAGGAGGCG
Organism: Heterodontus francisci; assembly: GCF_036365525.1. NCBI lineage: Eukaryota > Metazoa > Chordata > Chondrichthyes > Heterodontiformes > Heterodontidae > Heterodontus > Heterodontus francisci. The sequence continues at coordinate 77,078,133 of NC_090384.1, forward strand.
GTGACAGAGTTGTGTCTCCTTCTTCATGATCTCCTGGAGCCTCAAACTAGGGCAAGGACAGTGCTCCCAGTAGCTGTGAAGAGCACCATTGTCCTTTCTTTCTTTGTCAGGCTATGCTTCCAGGTGGGAGCAGGCAACATCAGCAATGTGTTACAGTTCACCATCCAGAGGCCCCCCACTTCAACGGGGAGCGATAGTACAACTGCAAGGGCTACCACTCTGTCAAGTGCAGTTGGCATGTGAGCACACCAAGAAATTCATCATGGTGAATGCCTGCTGTCCTGGCAGCACCCATGATCCTTTTATCTTGCAACAGGTTGTAATCCCCATCACCTTCAGGCCTCCAAGATACACCATGCAACAAGGGCTACTCCCTCCACATATGGCTCATGACCCTTTTCCGCCATTCTACCAGGTGAGGTCAGAGGGCCTTCAATGAAAGGCATGGGGGCCATCCATAACACTGTGGAGCTAACCATCAGTCTCCTAAAGCAAAGGTTTTGCTCCTGAGATCGGTCATGGGCATTTCTGCAGTATACCTCTGAGAGAATCTCCATGGTTGTGTTGGTGTGCTGTAGGTTTGTGTCGAGGTGTCTGTGCAGCTGGCCTGATCGAAAGGTGTGTGTGGATGAGGTGTAGTACATGGATGTTCGGGGTGAGTCCTGAGTGCCAGGCTGTGCTGCTGGATGACCGATGGGGATGTGGTGCATTGAGTAACGTGAGAGATGTATGGTGTGCTGGGTGATAATGTGGGGCTGAATTTTAGCCTAGACAGGTTCAGGGGTCCCACAGAATCGTGATGGGAGGTGGGGGGGAGGGCTTGTCGCCTCCCCATCACAACGCAATTTTGTCGAGTACGGTATAGGCCGACAACAGCCTTCCCACCCAGATGCCAACTGAGGCCCTTAATTGGCCTATTAATAGCAATAGACCAGTAAAGCGAGGCAACCTCCCTGCAGGCTTTAGGGGGGACCTCCTTCATGGACAATCTGTGGCCTACAGAGGGCCCCCACCAGGAAAAAGTCTAACCCCATAAAAACCCCTCCCCCTGCTCTGACTACCTAACCTCCTCCCCCCCGCCTCCAACCAGATCGGGGTTCAAGCATTGGTCCTGGGTCCAAGGCCTCTTGTTGTACCGGCAGTGACCGTCGCACTGGGTGGCATTGCTGATACCACTGAGTTGCCAGTCCTGAGGTTGGCCAGCAGATCTTGGAGGCGGGATCCCGTCACCAGGCTGTTATTTGGCCTGGTGATGTAGAATCACTCCTGAGGGGCTCCAGCTGGCCGAGGCTGGACTCCCCCTGCCTTTTCGACCCAGTGCCGGCAGCTCCACCTTAGGCACAAAATTCAGCTTGTGATGTGCAATTGCATTCACCTAAGTGAGCTCATTAAACATTTTCCAAAACTGCTGCCAGTTTCTGGGAGCCACACTCTGTGTATTGACCACCATTGACACCTGCTTTCATTCCCTGCAGAGCCTCAGTCTGAGGGGATCCCTGCACCAACACCCCTCCCCCCCACCCCCCACCCCTGACCAGAAATGGCCTCCTTCCTGGTCTCGTCCTCTCTATATAGTGTGTCCAGAGTGGTATCTCTAAAATGGTAGCTCTGTCTCTCCCTTGATGAGTCAATATCCTTGTCCCCCAATAACAAAATAAAAAAAAGGCAGCATGAGCACCTTTCTGAAAACGGCTGTAGGACTAAATATGTAAATCAGGTCCTATCATGTTAATGTTCTAATATCTGCTGAGCCATCTGAGTGACTGAGTCTGCTATTACTATCCATTCAAGCTCAAACATCTTTGTTTTTGTGCTTGTAAATTCAATGGATTACAGTAATGCCAGGACAATGCAATAACTCTTCCGTTAACTTTTATTTTTATTCATTTCTAGGATGTGAGCATCGCTGGAAAGGCCATCAGTTGTTGCCCATCCCTAACTGCCCTTGAAAAGGTGGTGGTGAGCTGCCTTCATGAACTGTTGCAGTCTATGTGGTGTAGTTACACCCACAGTGCTGTTAGTTAGGGGTGTTCCAGGATTTTGACCCAGCGACAGTGAAGAAACCCTGATATAATTTCAAGTCAGGATGGTGTATGATTTGCAACTTATCAACCCACCAAGCCTGAATGCTGTCCACGTCTTACTGCATGTGGGCAGACTGTGCGGTATCTACAGAGTTGCGAATAGTACTAAACACAGTGTAATCATCGGCGAACATCTCCACTTCTGCCCCTATGTTGAACGGAAATGTTGTGTGACTACATTGGAGAAAGTGATGTTGATGCACACATGACCAGTTAGTTGTGGGTGGTGCTCGAGTTAGTAAGACATGTTCAGATGTGCTTTTGCAATGACTATTTATGTTCCAGTTCTGTTGTAATAAAATCCATGTTTATTTTAAATATTAATTATAGTCCTGTGACACAACAGATCACACACAAAAGCGTAAATAATATTACGTGTGGGCAGAGACGGGATCTATTTTTTCTGAAGACTACCGAACATCACATCATAGCAACTTTTCATTTTTCCCAAAGAATTCATCGAGAAAGAGAACAAGTAACAGCAAGCTCCCTAACTGAGTGGCTGAAGCTTCAGCAGAAGAACAGCTAGCAAGAGACGCTATAAAACTGCAATTAGCGAGGACATATCCAGGACACTGGGAAGTTGGAACTCTGTAAGTACAACAGGCAATTTGCTGGGAGATCAGAGTTTATACCTATCTGGCAGTGGGTTGTAAAGTTTGAAGGGCTGTGGCTGGCGCCATTCCTGTTTCAGCTTTCCTGGTTTAGTTCTCCTTCGTGGGCTGGCCCTAAGCCCAAAAGGAATGGGAAGGAATAGACAATGCCACTGGAAGGTCCAGCACAATGAGAAAAGCTGTGGCAGCTGCAGGTACTATAAGCTGCTGCAAGTTAGCACTCTTTGAAAAAAACTAACAGCTGTGTCAACAAACAGCACAGAGTGCCTGTGCAAATGTTCAGAGCTATTGGTTTTCTCTCTTAATGGGATAGGTACCATATTTTACTTAAAAAGGAAACAAAAGAACTGTTCCTGTGAAAAATACCTACCAAAGTCATATTTTTATATATAAACTAAAAGGATCATTGTGAAAATGGCTTTCAGATATGCAATAACGGACTGGCAGGTGTCGGACATAGCGTCTGCATTTAAACCACGGTTGTACAGCATACAGCCCATGGGCCAGATTCCGGTCCTCCAAAGGTTTCCATCCAGCCTGCAAATGTAAACTACCTGAATGTCAGGCACCTCGGCGGGCAGCTATTGGTTGGCACTCCCGCACCTTCGAATCCCTGTCCGGGGAAATGAGACCGAACACTTGTGGGGAAGGAGGTAAGTTTATCAGTGCAGTGGGTGGGTGGCGATGTCAAATTAATGTCATGAGTGTAGGGGACGGTGGGAAGGATTGCAGTTTAAAGTTTGTGCAGTTTGGGTGGGGGGGGGGGGAAGTCAGATAATTAATTTCATTGTTATGGGAGAGAGGTGGGAGAGGGGAAAAAGAAATGTATTTATTTAATTTAATTCAATCTATCTTTAAATACTTAAATATGCTGGTAGGCCTAACAGCCCTTTAAAAACAGTGAGCTTATAAAATCCAGCCCTTAGTCTTCTCATTTAAAACTTGTTCACAAAAATGCATGTTTGTTGTCATTTTGATAGTAGGATTAATTTTTAATGCCTTTATCTTTCTGAAATTGTCTCACCAACCTCCTTTGTAGGATAAAAATTGTAATGTGGCCCCTCACGCGAAAAGGTTGGACACCCCGATTTAAACTATTCCAACGGCAAATGTTTCCTAGACATGGAAGTCACTGAACCAGAGAAACAAACAACCAAGATTAAGATTGCACTGGGCAACAAAGGTCTGAAGAACCCTATTAAGATCTGGACATTTCTGGAGCAGCAACTGACGGTACAGGTAAATTTCCGCAGACATAGGCCAAAAGGATCGGTCATAGGGCCTCAACTGTTAACTATCTATATTAATGATTTAGAGGAAGGGACAGAGTGTAGTGTATCCAAATTTGCTGACAATACAAAAATAGATGGGAAGGCATGTTGTGATGAGGACACGAAGAATCTGCAAAGGGATGTAGATAGGTTAAATGAATGGGCAAAAAACTGGCAGATGGTGTTCAATGTGGGAAAGTGTGAGGTAATCCACTTTGGTAGGAAGAATAAAAAGGCAGATTATTATTTAGATGGAGAAAGACTACAAAATACTGCAGTACAGAGGGATCTAGATGTTCTTGTGCATGAAACACAAAAGGTTAGCATGCAGGTGCAGCAAGTAATTAGGAAGACAAATGGAATTTTAGCCTTTATTGCCAGGCAGGTTAGAGTTTAAAAATAGGGAAGCCTTGTTACAACTGTACAGGGTGTTGGTGAGGCCCCACCTGGAGTACTGCGTACAGTTTTGGTCCCCGTATACAAGGAAGGATATACTAGCATTGGAGGCAGTTCAGAAAAGGTTCACTAGGCTGATTCCTGGGATGGAAGGGTTGTCTTATCAAGAACGGCTAAACAGATTAGGCCTTTATTCATTGGAGCTTAGAAGAATGAGAGGTGATGTTAAGGGGGCTTGACAGGGTAGATGTTGAGAAGATGTTTCCACTAGTGGGGGAATCTCGAACTAGGGGACATAGTTACAGAATAAGGGGGCACACATTTAAAACTGAGATATAAAGGAATTTATTCTCTCAGAGGGTGGTGAATCTCTGGAATTCTCTGCCTCAGAGAGTTGTGGAGGCTAGGTCACTAATTGTATTTAAGGAGGAGGGAGATAGTTTACAGATACAGCACTGAAACAGGCCCTTCGGCCCACCGAGTCTGTGCCGACCATCAACCACCCATTTATACTAATCCTACACTAATCCCATATTCCTACCACATCCCCACCTGTCCCTATATTTCCCTACCTATATTAGGGGCAATTTACAATGGCCAATTAACTTATCAACCTGCAAGTCTTTGGCATGTGGGAGGAAACCGGAGCACCCGGAGGAAACCCACGCAGACACAGGGAGAACTTGCAAACTCCACACGGGCAGTACCCAGAATTGAACACGGGTCGCTGGAGCTGTGAGGCTGCGGTGCTAACCACTGCGCCACTGTGCCGCCCCATAGATTTTTGAAATCTCAGGGAATTGAGGGTTATGCGGAGCAGGCCCAAAAGAGGGGTTGAGGCTTGGGACAGATCAGCCATGATCTTATTGAATGGCGGGGCAGGCTTGAGGGGCTGAATGGTCTACTCCTGCTCCTATTTCTTCTGTTCTTATGTTCTTATTCCATGGCAAGGGCACCGTGCCCCCAATTTTAACTCCAACTGAATTTTGGGTGGGTGGGTGATTTGGAAATTCACACCCTGTTGTAGAAATCAAGCATGATTATTGTAACTACTCATTCCAATTTGAACATGCATTGCCATTCATTTATTGTCACTGAGTCAAAATACTGGAACTCCCTGCTTAACACCACAGACTATAGTTCAAGAAGAAGACCCACCATCACCTTCTTAAGCGTTGTCAAGAGCACCTCCAAAGCAGTGATCTCCACCACCTAGAAGGTCGTAGAAACATAGAAACATAGAAACTAGGAGCATGAGTAGGCCATTCAGCCCTTCGAGCCTGCTCCGCCATTCATCATGATCATAGCTGATCATTCAACTCAGTAATCTGTTCCCGCTTTCCCTCCATATCCTTTGATCTCTTTCGCCCCAAGAGCTATATCTATTCTTGAAAACATTCAATGTTGTGGCCACAACTGCTTTCTGTGGTAGTGAATTCCACAGGCTCACCACTCTCTGGATGAAGGAATTTCTCCTCATCTCAGTCCTGAATGGTTTACCCCGTATCCTTCGACTCTGACCCCTGGTTCTGGACTCACCCAAAATCAGGAACATCCTTCCTGCATCTACCCTGTCAAGTCCTGTTAGAATTTTATAGGTTTCTATGAGATCCCCCCTCACTCTTCTGAACTCCAGAGAATATAATCCTAACCGACTCAATCTCTCCTCATACGTCAGTTTCGCCATCCCAGGAATCAGTCTGGTAATAAAAACAAGAAATGCTGGAACCACTCAGCAGGTCTGGCAGCATCTGTGGAAAGAGAAGCAGAGTTAACGTGTCGGGTCAGTGACCCTTCTTTCGGTCACTGATCCGACACGTTAACTCCGCTTCTCTTTCCACAGATGCTGCCAGACCTGCTGAGTGGTTCCAGCATTTCTTGTTTTTATTTCAGATTTCCAGCATCCCCAGTATTTTGCTTTTATATCAGTCTGGTAAACCTTTGCTGCACTCCCTCTATAGCAAGAACATCCTTCCTCAGATAAGGAGATCAAAACTACACACAACATTCTAGGTCAAGGGCAACAGGTGCATTGGAACACCAACACCTCCAAGTATCCTTGCAAGTCACACACCATTCCAGTTTGGATATATATCACTGCTTTTTCATTGTTGCAGTCTCAATATCCTGGATTTCCCTACCTAGTAGAACTGTGGCAATATCCTCATCATATGGACTGCAGTACTTCACCGTGACCATCTCAGGGACAACTAGGCCTGGGCAGTAAATGCTGGCCTCACTTCCAATGCCCATAATCCAAGAATTCTTGGAGAATACCTACAGGAGGGAAAGAAGGAGAGGCCATGTCAGGGGTGGCTTAAACTTTCCTTGTGTGGCTCAAAGGAGCAAATCCTAATCATGTCAAGCTAAAATTACCCCCTCATAGCCCATCTGACCCAAGAATATAAGAACATAAGAAATAGGAGCAGTAGGCCATTCGACCCCTTGAGTCTGATCCGCTGACATTCAGTAAGATCATGAATGATTGTGACCTTAACTTCATTTTCCTGCTTGATCCCTATAACCCTCGACTTCCTTGTAGATCAAAAATCTGTCTAACTCAGCCTTGAATATATTCAATGACACAGCATCCACCGCTCTCTGGGGAAGAAAATTCCAACAATAAACAACCATCTGAGAGAAAAAACTTCCTCCTCATCTTCCTCTTAAAAGGGAGACCACTTATTTTGAAACTGTGCCCCCAGTTCTAAATTCCCCCACAATGGAAAACATCCTCTCAGCATCTACTCTGTCAAGCCCCCTCAGAGTCCTACATGTTTCAATAAGATCACCTCTCATTCTTCTCAACTCCAATGAGTATAGGCCCAACTTGTTCAACCTTTCCTCATAAGACAACACCTATATCCCGGGAATTAGCCTAGTGAACCTTCACTGAACTGCTTCCAATGCTTATATCCCTCCTTAAGTAAGGAGACCAAAACGACATGCAGTACTCTAGGTGCTGTCTCACCAATGCCCTGTACAGTTGTAGCAATACTTCTCTACTTTTATACTCCATCCCCCTTGCAATAAATGCCAACATTCTGTAAGTGCTTCCGTTCCTAATCCCCCTTACGATGGTTCTTGGACTTCAGGGATTACGAGAACAAAATGCACATTACACAGAGGTTGGCTCAACCATACATTTGTTGTTTTATTGAACCCACTAATCTCACTAGTGCAGACACATCTATGGTTAGTGAAATCAAACAAAACCATCCCCAGTACAAAGCCTTCTGTGGTTATCTAGAATTAGGGAGGTAGGGAAATTTGATAATAGAACAAACTTAAAGGGTTTGTGTCTGAATACACAAAACATTCGGAATAAAATAAATAAGCAGCGCAAATAGAGACGAATGGGTATGATTTAGTGGTGATTACTGAGATGTGGTTGCAGGGAAACCAGGTTTGGGAATTGAATATCCAAGGGTACTCAGTATTTCGGAAGGATAGGCAGGAAGGAAAAGGAGGAGGTGCAGCTTTGTTAATAAAGGAAGAGATCAGTACTGTCGTGAGAAATGATATCGGCACGGACTTTTGTGTTCCGTGTCAGTGCACCATTTTCCCACACTCTCTTGGCCAGTCTGGACATAGCAGCGGATGCCTTTCCCATGTGCTTGTTGATTTCTGCATCGAGAGACAGGTTACTGGTGATAGTTGAGCCCAGGTAGGTGAACTCTTGAACCACTTCCAGAGCGTGGTCGCCGATATTGATGGATGGAGCATTTCTGACATCCTGTTCCATGATGTTCGTTTTCTTGAAGCTGATGGTTAGGCCAATTTTGTTGCAGGCAGCTGCAATCATGTCGATGAGACTCTGCAGACACTCTTCTGTGTGGGATGTTAATGCAGCATCATCAGCAAAGAGGAGTTTCCTGATGAGGACCTTCCGTACTTTGGTCTCCGCTCTAAGATGGGCAAGGTTGAACAACCTGCCATCTGATCTTGTGTGGAGGAAAATTCCTTCTTCTGAAGACTTGAACACATGTGAGAGCAGCAGTGAGAAGAAGATCCCAAACAGTGTAGGTGCGAGAACACAGCCCTGTTTCACGCCATTCAGGATAGGAAAGGGGTCTGATGAGGCACCGCTATGCTGAATTGTGCCTTTCATATTGTCATGGAATGAGGCAATGATACTTCGTAACTTTGGTGGCCATCCGATCTTTGCTAGTAGTCTGAAGAGACCACGTCTGCTGACGAGGTCAAAGGCTTTGGTGTGATCTATGAAAGCAACGCAGAGGGGCATCTGTTGTTTGCGGCATTTCTCCTGTAGCTGGCAATGGGAGAACAGCATGTCAATGGTGGATCTCTCTGCTCGAAAGCTACACTGTGCCTGAGGGTAGACATGCTCAGCCAGCTTCTGGAGTCTGTTTAAAACGACTCGAGTGAAGACTTTCCCCACTATGCTGAGCAGGGAGATTCCACGATAGTTGATGCAGTCACCGCGGTCACCCTTGTTCTTATAGAGGGTGATGATATTGGCATCGCGCATGTCCTGTGGTACTGCTCCCTCATCCCAGCACAGGCAAAGCAGTTCATGGAGTGCTGAGAGTATAGCAGGCTTGGCACTCTTGATTATTTCAGGAAGAGACTGATTACTCTGTACAATTTACAAGAAAAACACCATTGATATAATACAATTAAGGAATTGTAATACAACTAAGGCCAACACCAGAGACAATGGTATTGGAATCTGGCCATTGTAACTATGATTGGTTCTTCTCAAGGAGAGAGATGGGACATTCACATCTTCATCAACCTTGGAGCCAGGTGCTTTTACTGTATTGTCTCAAAACAGCAGGAGACTGTTTAAATGATATGAAAGCTGATCATATTCATCTGGGCTATTTCTTCCATGGAATGACTGACTGTATTATTTCAACCTGTGTAAGATGATCATATTTGTCTGGACTATGCATGAAATAAACTAAGAGGTGTTAACTACCAGACATTTTGAACAGCACGAACAACAGGAAATATGTTTGATATGTTTGAGTTGAATGATTATAAAAAGAGGGCATATTGGAGTGACTGCGCTGCAGTCAGACGAAGAGGGACGGGGTCATCTCCAGATCCAGGCCTACGATCAACATCAGTAACAATCAGCCGTGTGGGTGATTATAAGTTTTTCAGTCAAACCCTGAAGGGGTTTATACTGTGGGGGCTGCAGTTGGAAGAAGGGTCAGGATTGGTCATCTTGACTCAGGACCTACAATCAACACTGGACAGACCAGCTGTGATGGGAGTTGTAAGTGTTTTCAGCCAAATCGTAATGATATTGGTCTGAGGGTTTTGTCAGGTTTTGGGACAAACGCATAGTGCTTTTGTTGGTATTTTGTGAGGGGTTTAAACCAAGTTGTAGTGACTTCGTTTGGGTAACTGGGAACAGCGGTTGAATCGCAAAAGGGTCAAGCTGGAAATTGGAGGAGGTCATAAGGTCATAAGAACTAAGAGCAGGAGTAGGCAATTCAGCCCCTCGAGCCAGCTCCACCATTCAATACGATCAGGGCTGATCTCATCTCAGCCTCAACTCCACTTTCCTGCCCATTCTCCATAATCGTTCAACCCTTTACTAATTCAAAATCTGTCTATCTCCTCCTTAAATTTACTCAATGTCCCGGCATCCACCGCACTCTGGAGTAGTGAATTCCACAGCCCCGACAACCAATTTTATCTGCAGCACCTGTGGAAGAGTCTGTCGCTCTAGAATTGACCTTTATAGCCACTCCTGGCGCTGCTTCACAAACCACAGACCACCTCTAGGCGCTTACCCATTGTCTCTCGAGAAAAGGAGGCCAAAGAAGAATCAGTCTCTTAATTTCATTAGCCAATGGCAGGTAATGGCTTTGTTCCATGATAGCAATCAGTCACTGTCCAAATCCTTCTGCTGAGCCACTGCCTTTAAATGCCCAGCCCTGTGCTTTAAATGCCCAGCCCTGTGCTTTAAATGCCCAGCCCTGTGCTGTTAATGGCTGTTTGGCTTTTGTATTTCATAGTTTAAAAACATGAGGTCAAAACATGTCCATGGGCCTGGATTTTTGTATTTCATAAACTTCCCAGTTGGAGAGGATTCCAATCCTACAATTCCATTTGCCTTCCTAATTATTTGCTGTACCTATGCTAACATTTTGTGATTCATGTACCAGGACACCCAGATCCCTCTGTACTGCAGCATTCTGCAGTCACTCTTCGTGTAAATAATATTCTGCTTTTCTATTCTTCCTGACAAAGAGAACAACCTCATATTTTCCCACATTATTCTCCATCTGCCATTTTTTTCCCACTCACTTAACCTATTATATCTCTTTGCAGACACTCTGTGTCCTCCTAACAACTTTCTTTCTTACCTATTTTTGTATCATTTGCAAATTTGACAATATACCCGGTCCCTTCATCCAAGATATTAATATAGATTGTAAATAGTTGAGGCCCCAGCACTGATCCCTGTGGCACTCCACTAGTCACAGTTTTCCAACTTGAAAATGCCCCATTTATTTCACCTTTCTGTTTTCTGTTAGTTAACCAATCCTCCATCCATGCTAATATATTACCCGCAATACCATAAGCTCTTATCTTGTGTAGTAACCTTTTATGTAGCACCTTATCGAATGCCTTTTAGAAATCCAAATACACTACATCTGCTGCTTCCCCTTTATCCACCCTGCTTGTCACATCCTCTAAGAACTATAATAAATTTGTCAAGCATGATTTCCCTTGCATAAAACATATTGACTCTGCCTGATTGAATTATGATTTTCTAATTGTCCTGCTACGACTTCCTTAATAATGGATTCTAGCATTTTCCCAATGACAGATGTTAGGTTAGCTGGCCTATAGTTTCCTGTTTTCTTTCATGCCCCTCCCACTCTCCATCATTCTTGAATAGAGCTGTTGCATTTACGATTTTACATCTGCTGGGACCTTTCCGGAATCTAGGGAAATTTGGAAGATAAAAAACAGTGCATCCACTATCTCTGAAGCCACTTCTTTTAAGACCCTAGGATGCAGGCCATCAGATCCAGGGGACTTGACAGCCTTTAGTTCCATTAGTTTTCCTAGTACTTTTTCTCTAGTGATAATGATTGTTTTAAGTTCTTTCCTCTCTTTTGCCTCTTGATTTGTGACTATTCTTGGGATGATTTTTGTGTCTTCCACTGTGAAGACAGATACAAAATATTTGTTCAAGGTCTCTGCCATGTCCTTGATTCCCATTATTAATCCCCCAGTCTCATCCTCTAAGGGACCAACACTTACTTTGGCTACTCTTTTCCTTTCTATATATTTGTAGAAACTTTTACTGTCTGTTTTTATATGTCTTGCTAGTTTACCTTCATACTATAATTTCTCCCTCTTTATTAGTTTTTAGTCATCGTCTGCTGGTTTCTAAAATTTTCCCAATCTACTGAGCTGCCATTAATCTTTATAGCATTATACACCATTTCTTTCAATTTGATACCATCCTTGAGCTGGATTTTAAGCAGCCCTCGATGTTGAGATCTTTGGGGGTGGGGGGGATGGTGGGGGGGGGGGGGTTCTGAAGATGGCTCCAGATGAGGCCTGACACAGACCTTGAAGCTGGAAGGGCCCGGCCCGATGCTCCTTGCGGCGGCGAGGCACCGTAGCATCCCCTCACCACCGCTCAGCGACGGGACCACAATCTCCATATTCAAATTAATAAAATTAATGCATTTACATATACTCATATCAGTTCTTGAGGGAAAGGGTGTGGCGACCAGCACTCCCATGCCTTCGGATCCCCGTCTGGGAAATGAGGTGCCACATTGGTCGGGAGAGGGGAGTAGGTAGGTTTAAGAGGGCATTAGCTGGAGCATTGAGCTACAAAATGGCATTGCAGGAATCAAATCAGTGCTACATGCTGAGTGATGTCATGATCTACCTACTCTTGATCTGTCCACTCTCCAGATGACACTCACTGTGCATGCGTAGCCGCCCTCACTTAAATGGCATCTGAAATTACTCACACTAGAAGTGTGCATGCTTGCCACTGAAGTCATTTTGGACCTCAAAGGGCAGTCAGAGAGCCTAAAACATAAGTGCTACTGATTCAAATTTTGTGCAAATTATATTTTAACCTTTGAAACATAAGCAGGAAAAATGTTATGGAGGTTGGAATGAGATTTGAAATATGTTGGCAGTTACACGATGGGTCTGATAGTGCTGTCTCAGTGCAGAGGAGCAATTTGGCTGCACCATAGGCTCTGCACATTGATGTCAGCTGACATTTCCATTCTTCCTCCTTTGGATCTACTCATGCTTGCTGATAAGTTCATGAAATGTAAAGCTACTCTGGCTGCTGTTTGAGCAATTTATGCAATTTATCCTCTCTCCCATATGCTGTCACAGGCATCCTCTCAATTTTCTCTTAAGCAATGTTGGCTTAGTCTACATTGCAGCTGTCCTAGTCCTCACTTCCACGTCATCCTTCATCTCATCTGGCACTTTAACAAAAGTAGGTTTCCCTCCTTTCACATGGCAATGATTGGAAATGAAAGCCACTCTTGAATATTAGCCAATTCCTGAAATCTTCTTTCTCTCCATTTTTATTTGACCCTCTTCATTCTATCATTGTGGTGGCAGTTTGGCTCAGTTAATAGCACTCTTACCTCTAAAGCAGAAGGCTCCAGATTTGAATCCCAATGTGCCAGGTCTAAGTCCCACTCCAGAGCTTGAGTGCAAAAGTCCAGTGTCGTACTGAAGGAGTGCTATCTTTTGGATGAAATGCTAAATCTGAGCCCCATCTGCCCTCTCAGATGGATGTAAGAGATCCTATGGTACTATTTTGATGAACAGCAGGGGAGTTATCCCTGATATCCTGGCCAATATTTATCCCTCAATCGACATCTCAAAACCAGATTATCTGGTCATTATTACATTCATGTTTGTGGGAGCTTGTTGAACTGATGAAAGGTCACGATCTGAAACGAAATGTTAACACCCTTTCTCTCTCCACAGATGCTGCCAGACCTGCTGAGTATTTCCAGCATTTTATGTCTTAATTTCAGAATTCCAGCATCTGCAGTGTTTTGGTGCTCCATTATTTTCCAAACTGTTAATAAACCCATCTCTTCTCAAGATCTTCCCTCACTGCCACTACCTTCAGCTTCATTGTTCCGGAACCACACGCAGCCATATCTCCTCTTCCCTTAGATACACCAGCAGAACAGCCCCAGGAGACTGCTTGTTTTAGCCTGTTCCTGTACTGCCAAATTCATTTCCTCCTAACTTCTGTCATGTTTTTGGACATTTTCCACATTTGAAAATGGGCTGTTATGTTTAAAAGTATTCTCAAAGGGTTAAATTCACAAGACAGCTGGGCTAGGAAGCAAAGTATTTCAAACAGAGCATCTGAAAGCAACATCCTGGAGACAATGAATGACAACATGATGCTCCCATGACTGTTGGCACTTGTTAATGGTGCAACAAACCGATTGATTTGAACTCATCAGATGTCATTACCATATTAGGCTGGTGATGAACTCTCCTTTTACAGAGTGATAGTTTTGACTTCAAGCTGCCACTGGAGTTGGGCAGGTACATTTTGATCTTCACTGCCTGGACAGTAATCTAGTGGAATGGATCACCCATCCTTTGTAAAACTCGCTTGACTTTCATACTACTGAATGAGCATTGTGTGTGTTCTTTAAAGTACAGACAATTCCTCCTCCAGATTACTGTCTGGATGGTGGAGCCAAACACCTGCCCAAGGCATTTTAAAAAAAGAAATAGATGCCAAAAAGGCAATTAGATGTAAAATGTTGTCAGAAGGTTAAAAACACAGGAGACTTCAGGAAGTTAAGTTCTCCCCCAGGCTTTAGGCCGGGATGCAGGGATTATTCTGTGTTAGTTAAGTATAATGACTTACTGCAATTACATATTCGTTATCATGTATCATTGCATGAACATAAGTTGTGCTAATGAGAACAAGCAACTCTGATCATTCTACACCTACTGCAGAATAAAGCTGTTTTTTAATTAATTCACAAGTCCTTGAAGGTGGCAGGACAAGTTGAGATGGCTGTTAAAAAGGTATGCAGGAACCTTGGCTTTCTTAATAGTGCCAAAAAGCACAAAAGAAAGGAAGCTATGCTAAGTTAGCATTCGATAGGCCTCAGCCTATCGAGTACTGTGACCATTTCTGGACATCACACTTTAGGGAGGATACCAAGGCCTTAGAGATGGTGCAGAGGGAATTTGTGAGAATGGTACCAGGGATGAAATACTTCAGTTACGTGGAGATACCAGAGAAACTGCGGTTGTTCAGCTTAAAGTAGAGAAGGTTAAGAAGGGATTTGATCGCGGTGTTCAAAATCATAAAGGGTTTTGATAGAGTAAATAAGGAGAAACTGTATCCAATGGTCAAAGGATCAGTAACCAGAGGACACAGATTCAAAATAACTGACAAAAGGAGCAGAATCAACACAAGGAAAAAAGAATTATGCAGCGAATTTCAATCTGGAAATCACTGCCTGAAAGGATGGTGAAATTAGACACAATAAAACTTTCAAAAGGAAATTGGATAAATACTGGAGGGGGGAAATTTGCAGGGTGAGAGAGAAAGAGCAGGGGAGTTGAACTAATTGGATAGCTCTTTAAATGAGCCAACACAGCCACGATGGATTGAAAGGCCTCCTTCTGTGCTGTATGATTCCAGGATTGTATGATGTAGGTCCTCAGTACCTTGCTCTACGGCAGCGAGGCCTGGACAACGTATGCCAGCCAAGAGCGACGTCTCAATTCATTCCATCTTCGCTGCCTTCGGAGAATACTTGGCATCAGGTGGCAGGACTA
This sequence comes from Heterodontus francisci, assembly GCF_036365525.1. Taxonomy (NCBI): domain Eukaryota; kingdom Metazoa; phylum Chordata; class Chondrichthyes; order Heterodontiformes; family Heterodontidae; genus Heterodontus; species Heterodontus francisci. Next base: position 77,093,307 of record NC_090384.1, read on the forward strand.
TATCTCCAACACAGAAGTCCTTGAAGCGGCCAACATCCCCAGCTTATACACACTACTGAGTCAGCGGCGCTTGAGATGGCTTGGCCATGTGAGCCGCATGGAAGATGGCAGGATCCCCAAAGACACATTGTACAGCGAGCTCGCCACTGGTATCAGACCCACCGGCCGTCCATGTCTCCGTTATAAAGACGTCTGCAAACGCGACATGAAATCGTGTGACATTGATCACAAGTCGTGGGAGTCAGTTGCCAGCATTCGCCAGAGCTGGCGGGCAGCCATAAAGACAGGGCTAAATTGTGGCGAGTCGAAGAGACTTAGTAGTTGGCAGGAAAAAAGACAGAGGCGCAAGGGGAGAGCCAACTGTGCAACAGCCCCAACAAACAAATTTCTCTGCAGCACCTGTGGAAGAGCCTGTCACTCCAGAATTGGCCTTTATAGCCACTCCAGGCGCTGCTTCACAAACCACTGACCACCTCCAGGCGCGTATCCATTGTCTCTCGAGATAAGGAGGCCCAAAAGAAAAGAAATGATGTAGGTAATAATTGCTCATCTCTAGTTGCACTGAGAAGGTGGTGACAAGAGGTTGTGATACAGCTGAATGGCTTACTAGGCCACTTCAGAAAATCACATTGGTGTTGGACTGAAGTTACATGTAGGCCAGACCCAGCAAGGATTCCAGATTTCTTTGCCGAAAGCACATTAGTGGACTCGTTTCTTTTTTTGCAACTAATCTACAGCTTGATGGTCACTTTTTCTGGTATTTTACCTTATTTAAAAAAAAATCTGAATTTAAGTTCTTATATTGCTAAGGTGGCCTTTGTCAAGTACATGACACTAGCACTGGCTCTGAAACACGACATTCCTGAAGCTGATAAGATGGAGCTTTGTACCCTCACAAGAGAAATATCTGCAGAAGTTTACAAACGATACCTAGCATGAGATAAGGTAAAAGACAACTTCGTGGGGCAGAGTGATGGACAAGGGGGGAGTGACCACCCCAACACCTCTGGTACCTGTCCTGTATTTATTGGTTAGAAGGGTTCGAGCAAGTGATTGACATAGGGTAAACTACTAGCTCCTAGAAATAAAGTACATAAACAGGTGCTTGGGAGGGAAATCATCAGTCTTCTTCAGAGAGAAAGAGAGCTTCCCGAAGCTCGGCTTTGGCTGAGTATTAGGCTTCTGTCTAACACTTTGGTTAGCTCAGGAAGACTGAGGACCCTGAGGACCAAAGAGACCACCAACACCTCACCGGCCTCATAAGTCGGGGAGACTGACAACACCATATTGCCCTACTGCACGATGTGGGATCGGTAATCCGGCTATTAATCAAAGTCTATACTAGAGGTACACTTGGCAGATTTGTCCTTTAAAAAATACATTAGGTGATGATGCAAAAACAAAAGGCATAACATTTGAATGATTTTTATTGCTAGTGCTCACCAATATACTTAAAAGTGCATTCCCACCATTGACAGCAGTAACCATGGTGCTTACGGGGTTGGGAATACAATTTAGAGGTTTATAAATTGAAGCTATCAATGCTGTAGCATAAGATTGAATAGTGTATAGACAGAGTGTCCATTACAAAGTGGTTAATGTAGAATATGAAAAGCTTTTTTTCACACCATAATCAACGTAAATCAAATTATTGGATGATACATATCCTACTCTGACTGATTCATACCTTTTACCTACATATCCAAGTGTAGTCTTCAAGTGAAATCCCAAAGGACAGCTTAGTTGCACAAAGAGAGACGAAGTCCGACTGTAGCTTTAAGAAACTTTATTGCAGTACTTCTTGTTACATCATCGGCAAAGCAAACAGCAACAACACCTGGGCTCTTCTCTCCTCTCCTCTCCTCTCCTTTTCTCTCCTGCCTGAGCAGGGAAATTAAGCCTTTTCTTATAGTTCTTCATACACCTCAGTGACACCCCCTTTATGTTCCCAATTGGTTTACAAACTCTGCAGTTTCTTGGTGTCATGGCCTGATTGGGGTACTACCTTGTCACCTTCCCCTCTAGCAGTTTCTCATCCCCCTTATCTCCTTGGACCGTTAGGCTGATTGCTATACAATAGGCTACTATGAAGCAGCTGCAGCTGTCCTGTTAGATTTTGCTTGTTAGTCTACTTCTACTGATAAGCTGTCTGTGCAGCCCTGAAACTATGAAGTCAATTCTGATAAGCTGTCTTTGCAGCTCCGAGGTTAGTTTCTTAGTAGTACATGATTGATTAATTATTTCACCTTAAATGTCCCCATATTATTCTGTCCCCACAGGAGGGAAATCAGTAGTCTTCTTCGGAGAGAAAGAGAGCTTCCCGAAGCTCGGCTTCGGCTGAGTATTAGGCTTCTATCTAACACTTTGGTTAGCTCAGGAAGACTGAGGACCCTGAGGACCAAAGAGACCACCAACACCTCACCTGCCTCATGAGTCGGGGAGACAGACAACACCATATTGCCCTACTGCACAATGTGGGATCGGTAATCCGTCTATTAATCAAAGTCTATACTAGAGGTACACTTGACAGATTTGTCCTTTAAAAAATACATTAGGTGATGATGCAAAAACAAAAGGCATAACATTTGAATCATTTTTATTGCTAGTGCTCACCAATATACTTAAAAGTGCATTCCCACCATTGACAGCAGTAAGCATGGTGCTTACGGGGTTGGGAATACAATTTAGAGGTTTATAAATTGAAGCTATCAATGCTGTAGCATAAGATTGAATAGTGTATAGACAGAGTGTCCATTACAAAGTGGTTAATGTAGAATATGAAAAGCTTTTTTTCACACCATAATCAACGTAAATCAAATTATTGGATGATACATATCCTACTCTGACTGATTCATACCTTTTACCTACATATCCAAGTGTAGGCTTCAAGTGAAATCCCAAAGGACAGCTATCATATCATTCATCTAACTGAAAGGAAGAATTGTCCTCTGGAGCTCTTAAAAAGCCAAGAGTGCCTTCTCAATTCAGACTTTAAAATTCTATCCATGGTGTTTGAAAAGCATCTGGGGAGTTGTTGGCAGCTTTCATCACTACAGGATTAAATGCATTTCTGAAAATAAAATTAGAAGTAGAATTCTTTGATAACCTTGAAGAAGATACTGTCCTGATAGTGATCTTTGATAGCTGAGTGGACTACCAAAAGGAATTTGCTGGTTATAATGGAAGATCTGGTAATATTTTTGCTTTGCAATTTTTGGAATGAGTAAAATCACTGCCTAACTTGCAAGCATTAAAAATGGGCAATTTTAGCAAAATAGAAGCTACCAATTTCAATAAGATATAGAACTGCACGAATGGATGCCTGATCCTTAACTAAAACACTGATCAAGCTAATTGTTGACTATGGGTCTCATTAGCATTCGTCAGTCTACCATTTTCTAAGCATCGAAAGCCTTTACTCCAGCTTGCTGTAAATTTGCTTAAAGCCACCCTTTACTGTCACCTACGGCTTTAATCCAGAATCTTTTCAATTTATTTTCACCCTATCAACATAAAATAATTCTTTCAACTCCAGTTATACATTATGGCCTGGAAATTACTTCTGGCATTAGCTGTAATACTTGTGCTACTCGAGGGTTACAGATCATTAATTTTAGGAATGTGATGTAGCACATGGTGCCGAACCATTAATCGCAAGCTGCCAGATTTCTGCTCAAAGGCAGTGACTTCAGTGTGCAATTACACTGAAGATGTGTGTTAGGGTAGTTAACCTTATTGTAGATGTAATAGGTATTTAAGTAAAAAGTGCATCACATTGCAAAGCTACAACTTTGTGCAGTGGTTGCTTGCCATCATATAATGCTTTAGTCTGTTCGCTTGTTTACGGACAGGTGACCAGCTATAAACTTTGAGCTGGATACTACTGGTGCTACTGGCTTCACTAGTACTACAATTGGTGACTAAAGCCAACAAAGAGTAGGAAAAGGTTTGCGCATGGCATTGGATGCCATGCAATTCATACCAACAGGTTCCATCAGTGCATGATCCAGATCCGATGTCCTCAGCACAGTTACCTGTGAACAACAAGGAGATGTACCAAAGGAGGCTGAGGCATAGCAAAGAGGTTATGGCTGAACTGTGTCATCTCCTTCAGGAAGACTAGCTGTTGGTGGTTAAAGTCACCACCGCCCTCAATTTGCATGCGTTTCGCTCCTTGTAGACTAGCGCTTGGGATATATAAAGTGTCTGCCAGTTTTCTGTCCATCTATGTATCAAAAAATTCATGGATGTGTTATTCAGCAGAGTGGCAAACAGCAGCATAGTAAAGCAACAGAATTCTCCAAGTGGTTATTGATTGTACCCATGTTGCCATTCACCCTTGTGTGCAATACTGTGGCCAATATAAACCAAAATGTTTTCATTCCTTTCGTATTCTTGGAATTTCATCAAGATGAAGTAACACCAATTTTCAACTTAGAAGACTGAGGAAATTGGGGTGTAAGGCACACCTAATTTTACGCTATCAGAAAATTTCTTCGATCTTTTAAGAAGGCCTGGCCTGAGGCCTCAGTTGTTTAGGTTGTTTTCTATTTGTTTATATGGTTAATTGCATTCTGACACATGCTAATGAGATTTGCAGGAAATTTCAGTTTCAGTACCAGCTGGCAATATTGGCATAAGAAAGGTTGAAAAGCTTGTATATATGTCAGCACTTGCATCGTTTGAGGAAATTCCGAACCTTAATATCAAGTTGGCTTCAAAAAATGATTTGATTTTAAATTCTCCAACTTGCCAGCCTTATTTGAAGCGTAAACATGAGTGTACATATGCTTCCTAGGTTACAAAGGTTCACTTTAAAGTTCTAACACATGACCCTTGTGATAACCACAGAGAGTAGCGAAGGTGCAATAATTGGAAAGGGCGGGGGGTGAGGGCGCCTTATAATAGAAATCCTTCAACATCTCCCTAATAATTGTCATCTGCTGCATTCTCCAAAGCTTCATCCTACAAATTGACCTTATCATGGAAGCCGGAGGATAGGATGGCATAACCATGGCAGAAGAGAATAAAAGTGACCATAAGGAATTAGTTGCCAAATCACCAATGCAACAAGGAAGGTGCATGCATCAGACTGTCACATCAGGGAGACCTCCATCACGGGAGGAGTGGTTTTGGTTACTTTTAGGTATGGTGCTTGCACCCATTGCTCGAGTGCAACATTAAACAAGACTGCTGAGTCTGTGTCAAAGTATTAATTCAAGATGTGTTCCTGTGTATGCCAGAGCTGCCTCATTTCTTTAAAGATGCAAACCACATCTGTAAATTAACCTTCCCAAACCATCTTGTCCTACATTGTTCAGCAGAATGCCTCAAATACCGTCTATTTGCATCTTTTGTTGTTCTCCTGCTTTATTCTAATTAAAGACGGAGAAATATTCAGCATATTGTTCAGTGTGGTTCACCATGGTGCTTCCCTTTTGTGGTTATGGTCTCTGACAAGCAACAGCTAACCTATCACTTCTTCTAAGTGATTCCCTTCTTGCGTGCAAGTGTGCTAATCCTTGTATCTTATCCAATATTGTGGTGGCTGCCTTGGCTTCCTTGTTTTCTAACAACTCTACTGCTAATTAGTGCAGGGATATTTGATGGCCTAAATATTCTGTCAGTTGGAAAGTTAGCCACCTCGTCTGTAATTGCAACAGACATGGCATTCTCAAACTGTTCCATTGATTTGTCTGAGAGCAGAACTGTGGGCAACTATGAGGTCTGTGATCCCCTGCTTCTAGATAGTCTCAGATTTATTGGCATGGCGAAACTGGCCAGAAAATCAACTTTAAGATATGAGCAGAAAGTCCCTATGATAACAGTATAAAGAGGAAGGGAAGAACTTGGTTCTGTTGTATAATGTTTGATATCAAATACTCTTCTCTTTGGCCTCCTTGTCTCAAGAGACAATGAGTAAGCGCCTAGAGGTGGTCAGTGGTTTGTGAAACAGCACCTGGAGTGGCTATAAAGGCGAATTCTAGAGTGACAGACTCTTCCGCAAGCGCTGCAGATAAAATTGGTTGTCCGGGCTGTTACACAATTGGCGCTCTCCTTGCACTTCTGTCTCTTTTCCTGCCAACTACTAAGTCTCTTCGACTCGCCTCTCTTTAGTCCTGCCTTTATGGCTCTCCACCAGCTCTGGCGTTCACTGGCAACTGACTCCCACGACTTGTGGTCAATGTCACAGGACTTCATGCCGTGTTTGCAGATGTCTTTAAAGCAGAGACACGGGCGGCCGGTGCGTCTGATACCAGTGATGAGCTCGCAATACAAGGTGTCCTTGGGGATCCTGCCATCTTCCATGCGGCTCACATGGCCAAGCCATCTCAAGCGCCACTGGCTTAGTAGGGTGTATATGCTGGGGATATTGGCTGCCTCGAGAACTTCTGCGTTGGAGATACAGTCCTGCCACCTGATGCCAAGGATTCTCCGGAGACAGCGAAGATGGAATGCGTTGAGACATTGCTCTTGGCTAACATACGTTGTCTAGGCCTTGCTGCCGTAGAGCAAGGTACTGAGGACACAGGCTTGAAACACTTGGACTTTAGTGTTCTGTGTCAGTGCGCCATTTTCCCACACCCTCTTGGCCAGTTTGGAAATAGCAGCAGACGCCTTTCCCATGTGCTTGTTGATTTCTGCATCGAGAGACAGGTTACAGGTGATAGTTGAGCCTATGTAGGTGAACTCTGCACAGATGTACAAACCTAAGGCTGAGTTTGCTGACAGCACAACCACTAGGTGGCACAGTACTGGCACATGCACAAATGCAGCCTCATTGACTAAAACATCTGCAACGTCTCAGGCAGCTGCCAGTAATAAAGATGGTGCTGCTTAAAAAAAAAGAATTGAACCCAAACCTCCACCCGCTCAACAGTACCCTCTCGTGAAATGCTGCTTCTGTTCCTTGTTCCCTCCAGCGATCGTCATGAAATTGCCGCATTCAGTTTCCTGCTCCCTCCCGTGCCCACCTTCTCATTGCTCCATCCCACCACTTCACAGTGCTTGCCACTCCATCCCGCAGTTCTATCCTGCACCCGACTGGTCGCTGTTCCTTCCCTCCGCTTGCTCCTTGCTTCACCATCCGGAGAAGCAGTGAGTTGTGGGGGAGGGGATGCAAGTGGGGTGCGAGCGCCGAGGCGGGAAGCAAGCGGAGGGATGGAGCAGCGACCAGTTGGGAGTGGCAAAATGGAGCTGTGAGCTGGTGAGCGCAGGCAAGAACGGCAGGACAGAGCAGGGAAGAGAAGCAATGATTGAGGCTGCTTTCCAAAACTCGTGCTGGAGGCTGACGTCCCTTTGCGTGATGATGTTTCTTTTGCATGCGAGCATTCTTACTGACAAGCTGGCAAAGCTCGGGTGCATTTTGCACGTGTTCAAGGTTGAAGGCATTCGACACATGTGCGCGGTTCGGACTGCAATGATAATGTCAGCGCTTGGCTGCATTCTCAGGAGACACTCCATAAACATAACACCACGAAGCAATTTAATGTAGGCTTTAAAAAGTTGCTGCTAATTCATAACATCAAGTGTGGATATTTAAGTAATTTTGGTAGTACAGCAGTTATGCAAAATAAGCCAAGTAGTGTTGCAGTAGTGTGTCTGGGTGACTACCTGATGCTGCATTCAAGGATGCTAAAATAAGGCAGATGTGATTGGTTAGAATGTAGAACTTCCTACCTCATGGAATAGTTGAGGGGAATAGCATAGATGAATTTAAGCGAAACTCGGTAAGAAAAGAAGGGAGAAAAGAACAGGACGTGCTGACAGGGTTAGTTGAAGAAGAGTTGAAGGAGGCTTGTGTGGAACGTAAAACAAAGGCATAGACCAGCTAGGTTGAATGGCCTGATTCTGCACTGTAAATTCTATGTAAATCTATGCCTCCACCATGCTTATGACCTGTGTTACTGAGAGCTTGCATGCTACACGCTCTATGATAGACTGAAGTATTGACAGCTAAACATGCCTGACTGTGCAGATCTGGGTAGTGGACTCCTCCATATTCACCTCTGAGTATATTCCGTATGGACACAAGTGTAGAGCTATTGAAAGTGTGTAGATCAGAGACAAATAACTGTATTAGGATTTCAAGAGTCTTCTCTTCCTACTAACTAAGGATTCAGTTTCCTTGTGAAACCCCTTTAAGAAACTCTCCACACATATGCACTTCTGATTCTAAATATACATATTTCGGTAAACATTTGAAACAGGAAGATACAATACTATGGGAAGAAATCAAGGGATGGAGTTAGGTTTGGATCATTCTAACAAAGAGTTAGCACAGATGATGGATCGAATAGCCTCCTTCGGTATTGCAAACTTCAATGGTTTTTATAAAGCACACGCTTTATGACCTCTCATTAAAATAAAGGACTATTCATCTCTATTCTATTATGCCATTCTTACAACTAGTCAATCTCTTCTTATTCCTTAACTTCTTCCAGCATGAAAGGAATATGTTAGTTGGGATGACTTTCTTGCCTGTATATTTATGGCACGTGCTTGTCATACATGGAGGATATAAAATAGACTAACCATTCACTGTCATCCATCTTGCGCTATTGCCCAAGACCAATTTCACCCCCGATGTGTTTTACCTCATATCCTACTAGCTCCAGCAAATATAGCAGTCATCCTTTTGGGTACCTCCTCCTATTTCTGCCACACCAGGCAGGATGGGGGCAGGGAAGTGGGACATGGAAGTGGTCATTTCACCCACACAGTCAATCTCTCCGCTCCCTGACTCCAGTGCTTGGTCAATAAACACAGCTTTTCTTTAGCTGGACCATACTATTCTTCAGAAAAATTGCTAAATTGATAGCTGTCCTTTGCTGCATTGTATTACTTCAGTGTCATAATTGCACTTCACAGCTGATTGTCTGGATTATTGATTCTGTTACTGCATTACATGGCCGAATGTGTGTGTGTGTTAAAGTGCATGCTTCAGCGCAAGTGCAAGAAACTGTAAACTGATGGGGACTGTGGAGGGGGGGGGGGGGGGGGGGAGGGGGGTGGTGGGGGGGAGGCGGGATTGTGGAACGAATTCACTAGTATGCTTTATAACTCTCAGAAATATTAAGTATCACTCAATCAACTCCTTCAAAATGCTGAAACAAGACTTCCTAGATCAACGATTCATTCTGATGCAATCCGAAAGGTACTTTGCAATATTTCTGTATCTAGTAGTTACAAAAACTCTATTGCTGTTGGCATTGCTCTCAATAAATCCTTGGGGTACAAGTTATATTTTGCAAAAGGTCTGTAGAGTAGATATACTTGTATTTCAACTGGCACTCAAGGCGTTACCCAGATGAATATTTTAATGAAACAAGAGCCCATAGGATAAAATCAGTATCATAAAAGATAAGGGGAGCCACACACAATGCATAAAATTGAAGTCAAATAAACGTTTACAATAAAGTTGCTTTTTTATATTAAAATAAAAATGCTTTAATTACAAAATAATTAGCATTTTTTTGGTGAAATAAACTGCAGTTACGCTTATTGCTAAACATCCATAAATTGAAAATAAATTAAACAAAATTAAAGTTCACATGCAGGCATATTGCTTGAAAGGCCATTCTCTTCACTTTGGGAGTCAATGCCATGGTACAGAATTGCAGTTGAGTTTGATGTTATCCTAAGAATGGTAGAAACTTAATTTTAACCACATTCATCCTCTCACTGCCCTGGGGTTAAGACTGAAATAATGGGCCTGATTTTGCTGTAACGATAATGGTGTGTTAAAAAGGCATGTCATTATTAAAGTGTAAATAGGCCAGAAAGTTCAGTGGATTAAGAGATATGATGTGATTGCACATTTCCAAAACAAGTTCGCCGATTTACACCGCTCTGCCTCTTGGCTTTGCACAAATGGCATCTTGCCCTTAATTTTCTCATTATTTTTAAGAACTTACTGGATTTTCGCATAATTGCCCATTAAACTCACCATAGTAAGTTAAGTATAATAATTAACCTTTTAAATGATGTTTATTGTTAATTGTTAACACAATATAAATCAACCTCTCTAGCCTAGAAATTGAACAACTTAAAGTGGAGTCTTATTCCCTCAGTTGACAAACTGTTCTGTGCGATTTTAAAAACATTATTTCCTTTCTGTCTCCGTGTTCTGTCTTTCTTAATCCAGTCTTTCTTTTCTTCTCTTCATTGCTCATTTTGGACTTTATTTGACTCTGATTTACCATCTTTCGCAGTTACTTTACTGTTTGTTTCACAATTCTTAAATCTCATTAGTTCAGGAGATACACTCTTGGTCCCATTGATCACAAAGATCCCAGATATCCTGTTGTATTCATTGCACCATTATCAGCTCGCACTTTAGCAAGGGCAGTACAAAAAAGAATTGGGCCTAAGGGTGCAGAGAAAGGTCTAACAGCGTGTCATACGATGGTGGGATCCAGCCCTCTATTATTGTGGTATTGCTCTAAAGATGAAAGTTTTTTCTTGTGGCATTGTTGTCTCAATGGTAAATGTGCTTGGGCTATATTAGTTTTTTTTTGCTGTGACCCCACTCAATCGAACCTGTAAGAACATTGAAAAATAAATCCATACAATGGCTTTATATGGTATTTCAGCATTATGGAACAATGGCAGCTTTAATTGGAAGATCAACCCGCATGATAGATTTCCTAAAAAAAGAGGAATTTAAAGATATTTATGGACAAAATTAACAAATGTCTGAGAGCACCAAGGGGAAATCAGAAAGGATAACAGACTATCCCTCCATTTAACCCCAATAGTAGCTATAATGACAGTGTTGAACATAGATAGAAGACTTTTCTTATTCTTTCTTGGGATGTGGGTGTTACTAGCAAGGCCAGAATTTGCTGCCCATCCCTAATTGCCCTTGACCTAAGTGGCTTGATAGACCATATCAGAAGGCAATTAAGAGTCAACCACATTGCTGTGGGTCTGGAGTCACATGTAGGCTAGACCAAGTAAGGACAGCAGATTTCTTTCCCTATAGAACATCAGTGAATCAGATGGATTTTTATAACAATTGATGATAGTCATCAGTGATGATGCTGGAAAACTATCTCACAACTCCAGATTTTAATTGATTGACTTTAAATCCCACCAGCTGCTAAAGTGGGATTTGAACCTGTGCCCCCAGAGCATTAGCCCAGGCTGCCTGGTTACTAATCTAGTGACATTATCACTATACCACCATCAGCCCCCTTCCCCCCCCCCCCCCCCTCAAGGGGGGTATAAAGATGTAAAGATTCTAGCCTCATATGTTTCATGCTAAAATCAGGACAGAATATATCAACAAGTGCTGCAAGGAGGCAATATTAATCAATCTCTTTAAAGCTAATTCATTTCTCTTTTGCTGTTGAAAATGAGTTAAACAACTATCCTTCACTAAAGTTCTTCATCCAAATGTCAATAGGGTCTTTTTTACTTTCTGTGACTGACCTACGATTTTGAGGCCTGGTCTCACTTAAATCTGGCAAGCAAACTGTGGGGTACCGAACAGGTTGAGGTCTTCAATCTGGCCTGTTCAGCCACTGATTGCTTATCCAACAATGTTTCCATCCAATTGATATAGACTCTAATCCCTCTAAAATGTACTATTTTCCAATCTAACACCTTTTTTCACTGTTCACTGATGATAGGTCACAGAGCTGAAACATTAATTCTGTTTCTCTCTCAATGGATGCTGCCAGACCTGCTGAGTATTTCCAGCATTTTCTGTTTTTATTTATTTTTCTATTTGCTTTATCTATTCTAATAAATGGCATGATCACTGACCCCTAAATATTCTCCTACCTTCAGGTCAATTAGTTCATTACCCAGACCAGGCTCATACTGCATCCTACATTGTTAGACTTGTTGCATACTAACTTGACAAGCCGTCTGAATGCATTTTGTAGCCGCACTTGGTTTTGCACATCATTGTTCATGTTGTCCCAGGTTAATTAATATTCCCTGTTATTATTTCTGTAAATCTATTGTTTTTTTTATGAATCTCTTTTTCATAATGATGTCAAGGCCACACAATTACTACCATGTGTAGCTTTAGGTCTTGTTGATCTGTCTTTCTGCCAGTCTCATCTTCGCTGCAATGCCAATGGTTCAAGTTTGTGGAAGCCTAGGAAGGAATAGACACCAAAAAAGTGTTTGATCTTCTTAGATTGTCTATTCTAAGTTAAACACCAGGGAATTAACAGGCTGGGCTGCTTTAGGTGGACTATGGAATCTCCATATCAATTGATTGTCATGGACTATTAAAACCTTGGTAATCTTATCATCTACAGTTCTTTATGAGGAAAGTACTCTGAAGGAAGCTTTTCTCCAATAAAATCCTTTTGTAACTTTTCTTGGATTAAGCAAATTATAAGGAACTATAAGAAACAACCACTATTTTATTCATGGAGTAAAATGCGATCGCATTGTAAAATACATCGGCACAAACCCGATGTGTCAAATAGTCTTCTACACTGTAATTCCTAAGATCATATAAAAATAATTGAGCCATTCTAGTTAGTAGTGGAATTGGCATATACTTGTACCCACAGCCTAAGAGAAACCTTAGCTTGCTAAGAGCATGCAATCATCAACACTGACAGACTTCATTTATATCATGGCAGATAATCTGCAGTTGGGTTCCATTTGCTTTTTTTTGGAATCAAGATAGGGATACTGCATAGAGAAGCATTAATTAAAAGAATCCCCAGCTTGAGATTTCCACCTGTTCTTAAATAAATCAAGTATTTCCCTATAGAAGCTGCAGCTATTTTAAAATCACTAATGAAAGAAGGTTCCCAAAGCGATTGACAAAGTTGTTTTTCTTGAAACACTAACAAGTCTATGTAGGAATTCATGGCTTTCATAGAAACATAGAAAATTAGAAACATATGGCATAGTTGTGTGCCAGCTGAAAAAGAGATATCCAGCCTCGTCCCACTTTCCAGCTCTTGGTCCTTAGTCCGATAGGCTACACCACTTCAAAGACATATCCAATTACTTTTTTTATATGTGATGAGGGTTTCTGCCTCAACAACCTTTCTTAGAAGATTAAAAATCATCTTGTCCATTGGGAGAAAAACAGAATATTTTAATTAAAATATCTTTTCTTCTTCAAACTATAAGACAAAATATATACATTAAAATAAAGAACAAGTGATCAGTGCAACCTTTCAGTTGTACTGTGAAAACAGTGGCAAAGATTTTCCCATGCAGATATGCTCGGGCTGGCTGGGCTTCGGTCTACCTGTCAAGTGCACTGCTGACCCTGGAAAATTTCACATTGCCAGCCTAATTAAAATATCTTGTGAGTGGTGCCCACCAGTAACGATGGGTTGAAAAATTTGTGCTGCCACTCTTTGGTACCTGCAGTAGTTTAAAGGGGCAGTCTTCTTCCAAGCTGGGTATAAGAGTAAATCTTATTAAAACGGAAAAGATTGACAACTTAACCTGTGTAGGGATGTACAATGAAAAGGGCAGCTTTATGTTGATGCTTCTTAGACATTTGCATTCTGGTACCTTCTTCTTCTTCTTCTTCTTTGGCCTCCTTGTCTCGAGAGACAATGGGTAAGTGCCTGGAGGTGGTCAGTGGTTTGTGAAGCAGCGCCTGGAGTGGCTATAAAGGCCAATTCTGGAGTGGACAGACTCTTCCACAGGTGCTGCAGATAAAATTGGTTGTCGGGGCTGTTACACAGTTGGCTCTCCCCTTGCGCTTCTGTCTTTTTTCCTGCCAACTGCTAAGTCTCTTCGACTCACCACACTTTATTCTGGTATATATGAAACAATTCACACATGCCTTAAAATAAACCACACATCGGAATTGGTAACAGCATTTGACAATTACAGAATTATACAGAATGCAAATTTCTTCAGAATAGCTGCAATCAAAACTGCTGAACAGTGAAATCCTTGCCACAAAGAAAAAAAAGCAAAGCTACAAGTATAGATGAAGAAACAACATGGACCATACATCACAATTACCACAAACAATGGAGAGAAAGGTTGACCAAGCTGCCTACAAAATAAGAGAAGCTCGTACACCAGGAATCTGCACCAGTAATACATTCATTGCCATTCACAGGCCCTTTGTCTGAGACTTTCGTGGGGTGGGGGTCTCCTACCCTCGCATTATAAATTTGGTGAAAGATCAATGGAATCCCTACATAAATTATGTAAATTGCGTAACTTCAGCAGAGGCTCTGGAGAAACAGTATAAACACCACTACAGCAGGATTTCTGTGATCTTCCACTTACAGTATAGTGGAATATCGGAAACCTCTACTCCACGTTGTCAACAAAGATGTCATTAGCAGCAACAACGAATACCAAGCCATAGAAATGTACCTATAAATGGTATATATGAAAAAGCTCCTCTACAACTGAAATATTTTGATATTAATAAGGTTGATGGGAATTCAAGCTAGCAGATCACAATTAATTAAGGAAATTAACCATAAGCGGCACCAAAGACAAGAAGCAAATATATGTATCACACTGGGGCAAAAAGAATTAGTGAAAATGCAACTCAGTGAGATAAATGGGAAATATTCTATAAAATATGAATTACTCGCTTCAGAATGCAACAATGAAACAGCGAGCATGTTGCAGATGAAGATTTGATACTTCAAGGGCTGCTTGCAGTTATTTTGGCTTCAGGAATAGAGTATTGTCTTATGTTTAGTAGGTGTAGATTTTTTGTTGAAGTGGGGAGAAAAAGTCGTAAACCAGTTTTGAAGGTCTAAGAACAAGTCCACAAGGAATGATTAACCTATTGGAATGCTCCAAATAAATACTCTGATACAGCTTTGTGAAAAATGAAGCAACTTTTAACTGGCCTTACCAGTATCAAAACTGTGCTTAAAAGCATTGATTCCATGGACAGCGATGGATGGAAAAGCAGTCAGCAGATTGCTAACACATTAAACATTTCTTGATATCTTTCACATAGGTAATAGCTACAGTGAAACCTGGATTATTAAATGGCTTTGGGACCAAAAATAACTCATTATTAAGCAGGTGGTTATTGAACATAGGTGAAAGATACTTTCCCCATCTTGCCTTAACTATAAATAATTAATACGCAATGCGGACAAGCTGCATCAAGAATGTAGACATTAGGAGAGGATTCACTACATGAAGCAATTAAATGTTTGTGAATCAAGAAGGATCTGATAAGCAACTTCAGAAATATATACTTTGCACTAGGGAAACCTTAAATGAATTGGCAATTTACCAGTTCCAATATAAGATACTTTCTTGAATTCATCATAACCCACAGCATTCTATTGTGAAAAATGAGTTTGCCTCAGTTTAAACCTGGAGGCTCAGTCCAGGTACTGTCCATTTATTTATAAAGAGCACTTGTCATATTCACTAGTGGCTGAGCATGGTGCATACTGGGTAAAAGCTGCTGACGCCATGCACACATCCTGGGCTGAATTTTGTGCAGGAGGTGGGGCTCCTGGCACTGAGCCAAAGGGTGGGGGGATCCCCACCTCAGTCTTTTTGTGCCCACCGCCAGAGCAATCCTCCAGTGTCTTGAAGCATAAGTCTCCTGCGCCGGGGTCCCTGTTCCTTTAAATATGCGGATCCCACCTCCAAAAGCTGCTGGCCAATCAGAGGGCCGGCGGCTCAGCACTATCACCACTGGGAGTGGTGGCTATTGCTGGTACTGCAGAGGCCTTGGACCCAGACCCAGGGCTGGAACCCTGGACCTCAGGTAAGTGAGGTGGGGTCACCGGGACCAATCATGAAATCCCCGGTGAGGTGGGGTGGGAGGGTGGGTGTGAAGTCCCGGCGAAGTGAGGTCCATGGAATTGCAGGTTTTGCCGGCGGGTGTCCTCCTTGGGCCACAGATTGCCCACGAAGGAGGGACCCCCTTAAGCCCACAGGGAAGTTGCCTCATTTTATAAGGTGCCCTCTCCGTGTGGTGGAAGCACCTCCTGCTGCAGGTTACATCACAGTGGCGGCAGAAAGAGGCCCTTAAATGGCCATTAATGGGCCACTTAAAGTCCTCAATTGGACTTTGGGTGCGAAGGCAGTCATCGGCCTATCCCTCACCCGGCAAAATCGCTTGGCAGCGGGCCCTCCACCCCTCACCTCTCATCGTGATTCTATGGGCAGCCTGCCTCAGGGGGCCCATAAAATCCAGCCCTATGGGTGGGATTTTGATTCAAATGTGAGGGCAGGAACAGAGGTGGGGGATCACTTAAACCTGCCTCTCAAGTCGGCATGACTGACAAGAAACCAACATGCACAAAGTTTAAATGGTTCCGAGGAGAGCAGCAAGAGCCAACCCACTTGAAATGGATTAATGGCCAGTTAAGGCTCCTAATGGTGTCAACTCATTAAGAGGCAGTTTCGAATTTTCTTTATGAAGCACGGAATCCAACCAGGGTCTCAACCACAACAGGGAGGAGGAGGCGGTAGCACAGCAGGGAGAAAGTCAGAACAGCTGGACAGCTATAGTAGGCACCAATGAAAAGGGAAGGCTCAGAGAAGGCCCTCATTTACAGGTTACCATTGGTACACCATCAAGAGAATTATCTGTAATATCCCTTCACTTTAACAAGGGCATTTTGGGGAGGTCCTTCTGCATAGAGGCCCCTTGGGTTCATGAGATGGGGGTTCTGGAAGACTCCACATTCCAATAGAAAGGAAGGAAGGACATAACAGGAAATGGGATTAAGCTACTCTGAGATTGCATCGACCAGTGATGAGGAGCAGCACCTGCAGGGGCAGGGGCAGAAGCAGACCCTAGGTCAACAGGGCAGGGGTAAGAAACAAGGGGCAGGAAGGCACCGAAGGTGATACCCTCAGCATAGGGTTTACCGCCAAAGGAGAATCTACCTGGACATGTCGAAGCATCAGTGCTGCAGAAGGCTGTGCCTGTCCAGGCGGATGTTTGTTGACCTGCATGCCCTTCTTGAGGGTCACCCAAGGGTTCGCAGGAACCATCGCCATGGTCTTCATGTGGCTGTAAAAGTCACAGTGGCCTTGCAATTTTTTGCAATCAGGTCCTTCCAAGGAGCGGCAGCAGACATTGGTGGTTCCTCACAGGCAGCAGAACATCAATGGAGGTGACAGATGCTTGAGATGTTTGAGCGGCTGGGGGATGACATTGAATTACTGATGAATAGCAGCTCTCAAGCTCAAAGGGCAGTGGAAGTTGCCTCCCTCACTGGACTCCCTCAGGTGCAGGGGATCATCGATTGCACCCAAATGGCCATCAAGACACTGACTGAACAGCCAGGGAGATTCCTCAATAGGAAGGGAATCCACTCTCTAAACTTTCATCTGATATGCGACCACAGCAGTGCTTTATGCTGGTGTGTGTACGCTATCCTGGAAGCTGCCATGACACCTTCATTGTCCAGCGATTGCAGGTGCCACGGCTCCATGGAACCCTCAGAAATATGTGGCTGGCTGTTAGTGGATAAAGCTTATCCCTTGAAGAGATGGCTGATGACTCCATTGCATTACCCTGCCACGGAGGCTGAGAGACACGACAACCGATGCCATCTGAGCACAAGGGTCATTATTGAGCAGGCTATCGGCCTCCTGAAGATGAGGTTCAGGTGCCTTGACCCGTTAGGTCGCATCCTCTAGTACACTCCCTCAAAGGTCTCGCACACCGTGGCACTCTGCTGCACTGTCCATAACATGACATTCCAGAGAGGTGTGGACCTTGAAGAGGGAGAAGTGCTGGAATGGCACAGTTCCGCAGAGAAGGAAGAAGGAAGATGAGGAGGAGGCTGAAGGAGAGCTGGAGAACGGCCTCCATGCTTTGCAGGGATGTCGCTGTGGTAGGTTCAGGAGGTGGGGTGCTTATCAGGGTGGCAGGGTTGCTAGGGCCACTCTGATCCAGACACATTTCACCTGAGTGAGACTCACTCTACAGGACCTTTGGAGAGGAGAATCTCCCTCATTTGAGTGAGAGAAAGTATCCATTAAGAACAAAAGCCTGCAACCTTCCAATGGTGCAAATACTGCAAGGCTCCAGAATCTCCATCTGACACTCTCTCCTTCCCAAGATACTCCTTTGCTTTACCAACCCTAATTTTCTATTCCCCCGCCTTTTGCCATGATGAAATGGAAACATACAAGTCAGCCTTAGTGCAACAACATGCCCAGTGCTTAATCGCATAGCAGTTTGATATAATTTTCAACAGAAACACCCAAGTGGCCCACAAAGTGACATCACTGATGCTTGGCCTCCGTTCATGGCCGCTCCTACGAGTTGCTCCCCCTGTGGCTGAAGATGAGGGGGAAGCAGACTTCTCGCTAGCGCCTGTCTGAGATACCTGTGGTGGTTAGCCTTGGCATGGAGGTGGCAGAGGGTGGGGTTACTGGCAGGGCAGTCACAAAGGGGGTATGAGGATATTGTGGGAAAAAGGCACTGAAGTGGAAGATCAGCCATGATCATATTGAATGGCAGGGCAGGCTCAATGGGCTGAATGGCCTACTCCAGCTCCTATGTTCCTATGTTCCTCCTCTGAGTCCTCCAAAACATGTTGGCGGGGTGTCAACACCTTCCCTTCTGCAACTGGCCCTGTGGGAGATATTAAGAGGTGGTCATGAGAAATTAGCACAATCAACAGATTCTTCTGCTGCTCAAAATAATAAAATGATGGCTTATGCATTGACAGCTTGTTGCATGGGGAGGATTGCCATGCATCCCCTCAACCTGGGGATATTGAGATCTTTTCATCCTGTCTATGTTGAACTCCTATTTTTCTGTCTCCAAAGTCCCAAGGGCTTATCACACCGGCCAGATCAAGGGCCAGCTACTCAAAATGCATGAGTGATGTGAGCTGGGACACCCCACTGTCCAGATGTACCATCTCCCTCTCCATGGTGTTGTTCTCCCATTTGGCCTGCAAGGTGAAGGAAGATGCCATGAGGACGATGCCTCTCTCCCTCACCACTTGCAGCTTTTCATTCGTATAGGATATTCTCTGTAGTCTACTGTCCAATAGCACTAGGATGATGGACTATGCTTAAGGGGCATCAATGTTGTTCTGCACATATCTCTCTTATGGTCAGGAGAATGCTATGCACCCTCAGGATGCCCCTCTCTTTTCCATTCTGTTTACTGCTGACCAGGTGGCATGTCATTTGGGTCTATCTTTGAACTCACCCTTGCCAGACATAAGCAGATAATTGAAATGTTTCTTGCACTGAAGCTAGTTCCTCCTCATCACTCCTCTGCTGCTGACCTCATGAGCCACCTCCAGTCACACCTGCTTGGTGTGCCTCGCAGGCTTTCTCATGCTGCTGACAGGGAACAGGATCCCTCTCCATGCTGTCACCACCTCCAGCAGCACCTCAAGTGAGGCATCAGAAATAGAGGTGGGGCTGCCCTGGCACGAGGGCCATCCCTACCACTGCCCTCTGCTCAGCTCCTCCTGCCATGTTTAAGATGATGGCTGTCATTCACTCTTGAAAGTAGGCCCGCTGCTTCCCGTGCCACACCTCCTTCCGGCACCCGCCACTGCTAATTGGACAGTGAATGCGACTCTAGGCCAATTAAGTTCATTTCCCATTAAAGGTGCAGCATGCACATTGCCAATGCTATGTAGGGCTGGGACCCAGTAGTGAACATGACAACAGAGTTCCGGTCCATAGAATTGAAATTCAGACCCATAATTGTGTTCTATAGGAGATGTACAGGATTTTCACAGAAAGTGTATGCTATTTTGAGACTTCTGAATCTTTTGAGATGCTGGTTAAACAATTCCCAGCAGGAGCTGGCATGGCTTGAAAGGTACTACAGTCTGATCTTATTAGGATCCTTTTTTTTTAAAACCAAAATAAATTAGAAATATCTTTCTTGTGATGTCAAAGCTGTCTAGTTAAGATATAGAGGTTTAATTAAATTAGGCTTTTTTGTGCATTGTTAGGTCTTACAGGTTACTGTACTATTAAGTTAAGATAACAATGGAAGAATGTGAACTAAAGCTGCAGAAACTGCTAAATACAATGATTAATTCTGTAGTTGGCACTTGCCTCTGATGTTTTGCTTGTTAATTTTATAATTGGTATGGATCCCATGATCAAAACTCTGCAAATGTGGGCAGGACATTCCCCGTGGGCTTCGGGACCAGGATGTAATGGTCAAATGGGGACCAGAAGCTAGCACTATGTGAGAAACACCCAGCAGTGATTTTCCCTGAATTGGCCAATTAGTAGCTAGAGGGCAGGCCCACCATCCAGCACTGAAGAACATACGAAAATACACATGAACGGACGAATTAAGAGCAGGAGTAGGCCACTCAGCCCCTCGAGCCTGCTCTGCCATTCAATAAGATCATGGCTGATCTGATTGTAACCTCAACTCCACATTCCTGCCAACCCCCAATAACCTTTCACCCCTTGCCTTTCAAGATTCTATCTATCTCTGCCATAAAAATATTCAAAGACGCTGCTTCCACTGCCTTTTGAGGAAGACAGTTCCAAAGACTTACGACCCTCAGAGAAAAAGTTTCTCCTCATCTTTGTCTTAAATAAGCAACTCCTTATTTTTAAACAGTTACTCCTAGTTCTAGAGTCTCCCACAAGAGGAAACATCCTTTCCACATCCACCCTGTCAAGACCCCTCAGAATCTTATGTGTTTCAATCAAGTCGCCTCTTACTCTTCTATACTCCAGCGGATAAAAGCCTAGCCTGTCAAACCTTTCCTCATTAGACAACCCACCCATTCCAGGTATTAGTCTAGTAAACCGTCTGTGAACTGATTCCAATGCATTTACATCCTTCCTTAAATAAGAGACCAATACTGTACACAGTACTCCAGATGTGGTCTCACCAATGCCCTGTATAACTGAAGCATAACCTCCCTACTTTCGTATTCAATTCCCCTCGCAACAAATGATAACATTCTATTAGCTTTCCTAATTACGTTCTGTACCTGCATACTAACCTTTTGCGACTCATGCAGTAGGACACCCAGATTCCTCTGCATCTCAGAGCTCTGCAATCTCTCACCATTTAGATGATATGCTTCTTTTTAATTTTTCCTGCCAAAATGGACAATTTCACATTTTCCCACATTATACTCCATTTTCCAGGTCTTTTCCCACTCATCTAACCTATCTATATACCTTTGTAGCCTTCTTATATCCTCTTCACAACTTACTTTCCTACCTATCTTTGTGTCATCAGCAACTTTAGCAACCGTACCTTGGATTGCCTTTCCAAGGTGAGAGACAGAGAGAGAGAGACTTCATCAAGGTGGAGGTGCCTTCTCTCCAACTTTTAAATTAAAAAGATCCCCTCAGCAGTGGGTCCAACATTGTGGAGCTGGAGTCCCTCCACAGGGCAGCCTGCAGCTGCAACTAAGGTCAGGCAGGCGGGAAGGGCCTCAAAACCTGCCTGGAGTGCTAGCATCACCCCATCCCTGGTCTGTCACCAGGAGGCCTCCACGACGCAGCTGGCCTAGTCCCCAATGCCTCAGGGGAGGGGCCTGGCATTAATAGGTTTATAAGTATCATTACGAGGCTACCCGTCACTTGCGGGTGGGTAGCCCTACCACATATCCTCCATCCCGCCTCCGGAAAATCCCAGAGGCAGGATGGGGGGGGGGTGTGGGATGGTGCCTGCAAACCAGCATGCCAGCCAATGTCATGGAATTCCACACCTGCCCTCCTCCGTGCTCGCCCCTGTTGGGGCCTAAATGTCTTGCACTGTGTGTCATCCTTGATCGAAGTAGTCTGCAGTCAATAGCTGCCAATTATTATGTGCTATTTCATCAATATGTTGCATTTTCAGCTTAAATCACTTCCATAATATGATGGATTTCGTGATTACATGCATTCTACACCATTTTATTTCTTTGATATTAAATCGGTTTTGAATGTTTCAAAACATTAAGGAGCCAATTCTCACTCTTAGCAGGCAGTAGTTGGGTTAAAATCAAGGTTGTCAACTTATTGGTGCCTTCGCACCTTGCTGCCATTTTACCTCAGGCCTTCCATGGGAAGCCTAGCTATCTGCCTGAATCAGGTGAGCACCTCATTAGTCTATGCAAATCAGGGTCTTGTGATGCAGTTCAGAGGACCAGCTGGGTGGCCCATGGGCTGTGGATCCTCCACTCAGTAAGACCTAACAGTCAGGAGGAAGAGGCCCCAAGTATTTAAGCCAAATATTATTCTTGTGGGGCCAGGAGAAGCTGGATCTCTGCTCCTCCAGGGTCTAGAAAGGTAATCTGGGCCATCACCACCCTAGGGTCCCTCTTCACCATTTGTTCCAACGCTCACTGCCCCCCGCACCCCCCACCCCCCCCCCCCCCCACCCACCCCACCCCCGCAGCTAGTCATACCTTTCTGCCATCTGATATTGTTTAGCCTAGAGCCGGGCAGCTCCAGCAGGACATCTATTTGGCATGATAATTAGGCTTAACAAGAACTACTCAGAATGGTCGAGGCCTCTCATCAGAGAAATCAAGCAGCTAGACCTTGCGTTCCAGTGGCCAGTCACCATGGTAATTAAAATCAGCCATTATGTATTTTGTGCTGGAATATTTACAACCATATTTCCAATAAACTGTAAATATTAAATTTCAGGAATAAATGACTGCAAATCAAAAAGTACATAATAATTTGCTAATGAATTCTGTAAATATAAGGAAGCCAAGAGAGATATTTAACAAATCGACATAGGGAGAAAAAGGTCGCAGAACTATAATGTTTGTAAAAAGCAGCTTTCCATTCTCTCCCACCATGCTGAACAAAAAAAAAACAGGCATTATTGGAAAAATATTATTACTTAACAAGGCTATATGTGGATATCCCTTCTCATACTTGTGCAAAATTAGAATCCATGAACTGTCAATTTTTACTAAACCAATTTATTTTACTACTCAACAGGTGTATAGAACAGTTAACACAATCCTGGGAGATTACAAGATTTGGCCTTTGAGGATTTTGAGATGAAGACCTTTGCACAGATAATTTATTCTTTTGAGCATCTAAAAAGCTGATGTAAGTGATAATGACAATACACAAACAGATCCATCATTCCATTCTTTTTCGATACTTCATAATATTTTTATTTGTTTTCCATGGAATGTACTACATTTCTGGCTAGAACTGCAATAAGACACATACTGCTCTTTGATTGGATCACACAGTTGCACGCTGTGATGCAGCTCAAGGTTATTATTATGTGTTTTAGGCATATTGTGCTCATGCCTCTCTGCATTCCCATGGCTTTGTTTATGGTCCTGCGCAGTGTTCCAAATAAAACGCCTTCGGCTAAAAATTGGATTGTTCACATTTTTGGGCACAGAGGTTGTGATGCACGATTATTCCGCACGCAGTCCCTTTGAGGCAGGTAAAACTCAAACTTCCTGCCGCCTCCTCATTTGAATGATTGTAGCATTCAGCAGCATGTGTGGGTAGCATTTGTTTCAGCTAGCCTCCAACTCTTAAAGGGAAGTTGCATTCATTACACAGCAACTGGTTCTGACAGCCTGTGGTGCAAGTGTCTGTAAGGAGAAGGACATCAAACGAAGCAACAGGTAAGAGAGAGGGCTCCCAAGTTCTCAGATGTGGTGCTGGAGGCCTGAGTCTAGGAAGTCAACAAGAAGAGAGAGGTCATGTTTCTGGAAGGGGAGTGCAGGAGGCCCTCAAGCAATATCTTGAGAAGGGAATGGGAGCAGCTGGCCATGGAGTTCAATTCCAGGAATCTGCCCCAATGACCTGGCAGCAAAGCCAGAAAAAATTCAATCACCTCAAACGAATAGTCAAGACCAGTGAATGCATCTTCACATAACATCTGCTACCCACAACGCCACCAAACTCTCACGCTGCTGAATGCACCACATGCCCATCACTCACCCGTTAACCCTTAGCCCTAACATTCAGATGCTCCACTTCACCCTCACACACATTCCAATGCTGCAGCCTCACATCCACCTTGTACAGCCTCCACATACCTTCAGCTTTTCAGCTATGGCAGGCACATTACCCAAACACATTGCAACACACTCACTGACATTCTTTCCTCTCTCTTGTAAGACAAGGTGGCTTATAACCACAGAGAGCAGAGCAGAACCAGAGGGGTACAGGCATGCGGGCATCACCTAAGCCCATTGGAGGAAACTGTGTTCTGTATCATGGGGCCAGCTGTGACAGAGGCTGTGATAAATTGTTATATTAGTCATAAAGAGATGGGAACTAATTAATTGTCACGTGTAAGTGTGTTCCAGAGCCACATTTCATTGTTGCATTGGAGTCATGTGACACATAACACTACATCGCTCTAAGCAGTCCCTACCAGGCAGCATGGAAGCTGAATGAAATAAACAAAGAGGTACGGTATTTTTAAGCTTAATGTGTGGTTGTTTCTAACTTATGGGAACCAGAAGACACAATATGGTGGCAGCAGGTGTCTGTGAGTAAGCCTAAAGCATTTTAAATGAATTTAGGGCTGAATTAGATTGAAATAAAATCAACCCAAATTAGTGCCAGAGAGAAAAAACTGAGTGAATCGTGCAAAAAACAAAATGACTACCGGCACAGCAATGATCACCTGTAATGAATTGAGAAGCTAATAATGTCGTAGAGGCATTTGAGAAGTTTAAACAAAGTTGCAGATTGACATTCTGCAGTTTTCTAAAAGGCACTAGCAAAGAGGAGAGGGTCAGCTATATCCTTCTGTGGGCAGGAGATAAAGGATTAAATTTGTTTAATAGCTGGGAGATGAGTGAAGAGGACTGCAGAAACCAACAAAACCTTTGAAAATTTCAGCAACCATCTCCAAACAAAATCAGATCATCGGAACTATAGATGTGAATTTCAAGGCCTCAGACAGGAATTAGGTGAGCCATTGACAATTTCGTAACAAGATTGAAAAATGCAACCAGAAAATGCAAATTTAAGGACACAGATGAAAGGCTGATAGATCAGCTAATTTGGGATTCAGCACACCCTGAAGTACAAAAAGCATTAATTGGAAAGGACTTGCTCACAATATCACAGGCTGTAGACACTGCCAGAGCACATGAAGCCAAGAGCAGACAGATGAAAACACTGACTACCCAAATGGCTAGACTTCAGTTAAGCCAAGAGAAAGACAGGTTGATGCAGTGAAAAAGCAACAAAAGAATGCACACCAAACAGGGAGAAAGATGTGCAGGAGCTGTGGATGACCACATGAATTCACCGACAGAGGGAAATGTCCCATATATAAATCAATCTGCACAGCTTGTGGAAAGGCCAATCACTAGGAAAAGTTGCGCAGAACAAAGAAAGAAAGTGGTAGACATGTCACCAGAGTCAGAGCAACAGGGCGAATGACAAGGAAAAGAAACCGAAACATCCACACCCTGGAAGATGACAATGAGTTTGAGAACATGGTAGAGCTAGGAACCATAGAACTGTGTAAAATGTCTGGATGCCACAGTTCCCAAAGAAATTCACACAACCATTCAGATCAGGAAGAGGATGTGAAATAAACCCACAACGATAAATCTAAAGGTGAAGCTTGATACTGGAGCACAGAGTAACATCGTGCCACTCAGACTAAACCAGAAGATCTTTCCTGAAAATTTGGGAAAAAATGGTTATCCAGGGAAAGGATACTGGCATAAGGGGGAACTGAGATTCGACAGCCAGGAACAGCCCAAATCAGAGGAACAGACAAAGACAAAGTTGTCAACTGGACGTTCTACATCACTGAAACAGATGGTCCTGTTATCCTGGGGTTGAACAGTTGCGAAGAGCTGCAGATTATCTCAGCAAACCATGAGGTGAAGGAGGTGACACTGAGGGTTGAAGACAGTACACCCATTGAAAAGTGCCCTCAGATCAGAAGCAAAGAAGATCTGGTACAAATGTCCCCAGAATGTTTGGATGAGATAATTGGATGTTTCGAATATTTTGAATATAACATCATTATTGACCCAGCGGTGAAACCAGTGATTCATCCCCCACATAAAGCATCAATAGAACTAAGAGGAAAGCGTGAAAGAAAGCTCCAAGAGTCACAGAACCTACAGATTGGGTAAATTCCATTGTGGAGAGACAGAAGCCAAATGGATGGCTAAGAATTTGTCTGAATCCTAAAGATCTTAATCAAGCAATCACTGCCCTAATCCAAAATTGGAAGAGATCACACCACAACTGGCAGGGGCCAACGTTTTAAGCAAGCTTGGTGCCAGAAATGGCTAGCGGAATGTAAAGTTGGATGAGGAATCTTCACCGTTGACAATATGCAACACACCATTTGGGCAGTACAAATTCCAACTTCTCCCTTTTGGCTTTAAAGTGAGCCAGGATGGGTTTCAGCATAAAGTAGATGAGACATACCGAGGATGTAAAGGAGTAGTCAGCATTGCAGATGATATCCAGATATATGGTGCAGATGGTAAAGATCATGACTACCATCTATATGAAGCCATGGAGAGAACTAGGAAAGCTGTGATCAAGCTAAATGCAGACATTGCGAAAGTGATAGAATGCCAGTTCTTTGGAATGGCGTACACACCTGACGGAGTCAAGCCAGGTTCTGAAAGAATCATGGCCGTGACTGGGTTGGATGCTCCAAGAGATGAGAGTTGAGAAATTTCCTTGGCTTGATCCAGTACACGAGCTCCTTCATACTGCTCATGTCGGAACACACAGCAAACCTGCAAGAGCTGATGAAAGAAGAAGTAGAGTACCAGTGGTCAGAGTCACATGACAGGAGTTTCAACTAACTCAATAACGTAGTATGCAAGGAGACAAGTCTGTCATACTACGACAGAAAGAAATTTGTCAATCTGCAAATAGATGCTTCTGCAAAAGAACGGGGAAAGCCAATAGCCAGGGATAGGCACCAACATGTTACACCACAGACGTTTGACAAAATAATTGACTCAGCCACGGACATGGGGGAAATTAATCTGTATATAAAGTTTATAGACAACCAAATACCATCAAAACATAGTCTGATTTATAAACACATTTCTCCCTATAAATAAAGTAGCTAAGCATACAGACATCAACGGAGAGCAGCACTACTGCATTAGCTAGCTAGTAAGCATGCAAAGGCCATCTGCACATTGGACATTTCCCATCCCATTAAGCAGCAGATGGTGCTTGACTTTGTAATGATAATTTGTGAATGGAGTTTGTAAACCATTTTTTCATTGACTTGAGAATATTGAGAGAAGGGAAGGTGTCCCTTCAACATTTACAATATCCCATGTTGTGATGTGAAGCATTTATATGTTCAGGGAATTAAAGGATGTCACTAAAGTTAACCTAACTGGGAGCCGGGTTTCAATCATTCATTTGCATTACAAAACTTTCTACACACAGGGTCACCAATAAAACACATTTCTCCTGCATGCTTCTTCAGCTAAATCAGCAAATTGAAAATATCATTCGAGCCAAAGTTAGCTGAAGGTAGCTTCAAAGCCTGTAGATATGTTTGTTTCTCTATGATCATTATCACTATAAACATCAAATCAAATAAACGTGAAGTAATAGAGCAAAGTCTAGTCAGCGTGAACCATCCGAGCAGTAACTGAGAAAATATTACCTTGTCTTTTGGCTAATAAATCTATTTTATATTTACAAGTTACATCAGATTGTCGTGCTTTTTACAATAGGGCATTCAATCATCGGGTTGTTGTGTAAGGGTTTTTTTAAGACATTTTTCAATTTAACCTTTATTTACATACAGCTAGATCAGTTTGAGACATTTACCATGACTGACATTTAATAAGAGAACAACACTCAAAGTCGGAGCTACAGGTGACCATATTTAAATGTGTGGAGACCCATTAACTCATCCCGAGCACAATAACATTCCCAATGTATTTAAAATTAAATCCTGTGTACACCTTGCAAATCTTTTGATCGATCACTGATATTAACACTAGGGCCGTGTTCCCCCCACCCCCCACGACCGTCCCCTCCCTCCCACCCCCCAACCCCCAACCCCCAACCCCAAGCGAATGATTAGGGCCGGAACCCATTCTGGATCATTAGGTTTCCATTAAGAAAGTTGTTGATGAAATGGCAATCATGGGGAATTTTAAGTAAATTAATCCAGCATAAAAACACACCATGAAACACCTCAATGCAACATTAAAACTAAAGCAAAGCAGTTAAATAAAATGGACTACAGTCTATGAGTAATACGCAACGTCTATATATTCCAATACTAAATAAAGTTGCGACATGGGCGTGTGGAATGATAAATCCTTTTATCAGCTTTAGGCATCTTAACTAAAATTACCTTTTAAATTTGGAAGTGGACTGAATGGCAGTGTCACTTATTACTTTTCTGATACCCTTTTAGAATGCTGTCCAATTGAATTCTCTAATTCTAAGAAAACCAGGAGATTGTTACGCCGTGGTTGTGTTCATTCACAAATCATCAGAAATGCACTTTGTAGTTCCATGTGGAGCTGTTTACTTCTAAATGTGGACTGCGGTTCCTATTAGGGTGAAATTCCCTCTGTTTAAAATGCCGGGTCAGGGGGTGAGTGGAGATACGGCTACCAAGGAGGAGTGAACGTAACACCACCAAAACTGAGTCAAATTTGAGATGAAAGCAACAAAGATGAGAAGTTACAGATGCACTCTCAGCAAGTGATCCAGGGATGGCCTGCTAAGTTATAGCAATACAGCAGTACTGGTCTATCAGAGATGACATCTCACTAGAAGATGGTGTTCTACTAGCTGGATCCAGAATAATCATACCCAAAACAATGCAGGAAGAACTTCTCCAGAAGCTACTTGAAGGCCAAATAGGAATGGAAAATTGTAAGCTCAGAGCCAGATCAGCTGTGTACTGGATAGGCAAATACAAAGATATTGAAAATATGATGTCTCCATGCAATGTATGCCAGAAGTGAAGAAACACACAGCAGAAAGAGGAGATGATAGCTACTGAAGTACTACCCAGAACATGGCATATTCACACACAATCAAGGATGTTAATCATATTTGCAGACTACTAGCCAGGGGTGAAATTTACCAGCCCCCCGACATCAGGGGCCGTGGCGGGGGGGCCCGGAAAATACCGCCAGGAGAGGCCCTGCCCCATATTACCGGGGGTGGCGAGGCCCCGTGGCAGCCCCTCTGATGCTCAGCGATGGGAGCAGGATTTAAATATTTAAATTAATGAATTAATGACCTACCTGCGCTCATCAACCGACTCACTGCCATATTCCAGCCGGTTGCCAGAACTCCCATGCCTTCGGATCTCCTGCTGGAGATCTGACGCGGGACACGGGTGGGGAGGGGGGAGAAGGTAAGTTTTCAGGGCAGGGAGGAAGCGGAGTGAAACCTTTTTGATTGGTCTAGGGGATGGTGGGAAGGGGCAAGGCTCAAAGTTTATAAACTTTGTCGGGGGGGGGAGGTTGGGAATGCAAGGTAGGTTTTTTTTGGGGGTGGAGGGCAAGTAATAATTTGTTTTGTCATTGGAGGGATGGGAGAGGGTATTGAAACTTTTATTGAGTTTTTCATTGTTAATTTCCACTTCCTGTAACTTAAAATGTTTTAATGAATTGGAAGGGCTTGAAGCCGTTTAAAAATGGCACTGGCGCCTGCACAGTGACACTGGATGCCATTGCCAGGGACGGAGCACCCGTCCCGTCCACGTCATTGGGGGAGGCAGTCCACCTCAGCCATGCAAATGAGCCGTCGCACTAAATATCGTGGTGGCTCCGCGGAGTAAATCTCACACGTGCGCCCCACTATTTTTGAAGGTCGCCGCCGATCATTGGTAAAATGCAGCCCCCAATGTTCCCTTTTATCTGGAAGGTGAAAGACTTGAGAGCTACAACAATCATCTCAGTAGTACGAGTTCTGTTCACTGAGCAAGGAATTCCTGAAAGATTAATATGTGACAATGGCACCCAATTCACCTCCAGCGAATTTAAGGAATTCACTGAACAGTATGGGTTCACCACCATCACTTCATCACCACACTATCCATGGGAACATGGGTTTATAGAAAGACATGTCCAGATGGTCAAAAGAACACTTATGAAATGACGAGAGACGAAGGAAGATCCAAACCTGCCCTTATTGTCACTCCGATCCACACCTCTCAAGTCTGACATGAAATCACCTGCAGAGCTGTTGAATGGAAGAAAGTATAAGACAAATTTGCCAAGCAAGATACATCCTCCAAGTGACCAGGAGAAATCGAGACAACAACTCACTGAAGCACAGATAAGAGGTTAACACTTCATCAAGCATGCTAAACCCCTACCTGAGCTGTTGAAAGGACAAACTGTACGTGTACAGGATCCAATTATGAAAATCTGGAGCTCGGCAAAAGCTGTTGCTGAAACTGAGACTCCAAGGTCATACATCATTGAGACTGAAACCGGTAACCAAATGAGAAGGAACAGAGTCCACATTCAACATACACCTGCACTGGAAAAACAGAAAAACCATCAACACCGGAAACATCACTATCCAGCGAGACAACACCAACATCACCAGCAAGTGACCCAACATTAGCATCAACAAGGACGGCTCCTACCACACCAGGAACAACACGCACAACATCCCCTGTGTAACGTGCCAGCTTATCACTGAGAGCAACGAATGCCAAGTCTACAAGATGGAGGCACAACATCTTTCCACCTAACTGATACCATGAATCATATTGTTAGAAAAGAAAACAAGCTATAAAAGATTCTAAAAGTTGAATGTTAATCTTTTTTAGTTTAGAAAAGAGTTAATGATTGGAAGAGTTCTATCGATATCGAGGCATTGTGTTTTTTAAAGAAAGAGGGATGTTATATATTGTCATATTAGTCATAAAGAGCTTGGAACTAATTAGCTATGAACTAATTGTCATGCATAAGTGTGTTGCAGGGGGCCACATTTCACTGCCCCACTGGAGTCATGTGATGCATAACACTGCACCACTCTAAGCAGTCCCCACCAGGCAGCATGGAAGCTGAATTAAATAAACAAAGAGCTCTAGTACTTCTGAGCTTAAAGTATGATTATTTCTGACTTATGGGAACCAGAAGACATAACAGAGGCCACTGTATCTGGCGCAGTCGAAAACATTCAGGACGATGGTATGTTCCTGCTTTATGGCATGTCTCAAATTCCACCTCACCCTTATCCTGCTATCTGGCATGAAGTGCAAGCTGCAAATCATGTAACCAAGACCTCTTGCTTTCCTCCCCAACCCCCTTCCCTCATCCCAACCCTCCTTTTTTGCATTTCTGCTTTCAGATGCCCAACAACTGCCACCTGACCAGCCATTGCAACCTCATGAGGAAGGCCAAGGGCTGCTGCAGGCCTCTAAGGAAGAAGATCTGATACTTGATCTGACACTCACAGCCATCAGCTCAGACACAGAGTACTGCTGTCCATGCCAAGGTAGTGTAAAGCAGGACCCGTGAAGCCTAGCATAGGAACATAGGAACATAGGAGCAGGAGTAGGCCATTCAGCCCATCGAGCCTGCTCTGCCATTCAATACGATCATGGCTGATCATCCACTTCAATGCCTTTTTCCCACACTATCCCATTTCCCTTTATGGTATTTAGAAATCTGTCAATCTCTACTTTAAACATACTCAATGACTGAGCTCCCACAGCCCTCTGGGGTAGAGAATTCCAAAGATTCACAACTCTCTGAGTAAAGAAATTTTTCCTCATCTCTGTCTTAAGTGGCTTTCCCCTTATTTTGAAATTGTGTCCGCTGGTTCTAGACTCCCCAACCAGGGGGAAAATCTTACCTGCATCTACCTTGTCTATCCCTTTAAGTATTTTGTAGGCTTCAATGAGGTCACCTCTCATTCTTCGAAACTCTGGAGAATACAGGCCCAGTTACCCCAATCTCTCTTCATAGGACAGTCCCGTCATCCCGGTAACAAGTAACAAGGTACCTTCGTTACACTCCCTCTACAGCAATAATATCCTTCCTAAGGTAAGGGGACCAAAACTGCACACAGTACTCCAGGTGCGGTCTAACCAAGGTTCTACAATTGAAGCAAGACTTCACTACTCCTGTACTCAAATCCTCTTGCGATAAAGGCTAACATACCATTATCCTTCCTAATTGCTTGCTGCACCTGCATGTTAGCTTTCAGTGACTTATTGACAAGGACACCCAGGTCCCTTTGTACATCTACACTTTCTAATCTCTTACCATTTAAGAAATACTGTGCACATCTATTCCTCCTACCAAAATGGATAACCTCACATTTTTCCACATTATATTCCATCTTCCATGTTCTTGCCCACTCACTAAGTTTGTCCAAATCCTCTTGAAGCTGCTTTGCGTCTTCCTCACAACACACATTCCCACCTAGTTTTATGTCATCTGAAAACTTGGAAATATTACATTTGGTACTCACATCCAAATCATTGATCAATATTGTGAACAGCTGGGCCCCAAGTACTGATCCTTGCTGTACCCCACTAGTCACAGCCTGCCAACGAGAGAATAACCCGCTTATTACTACTCTCGGTTTTCTGCCTGTGAACCAATCTTTAATCCATGCCGGTATATTACCTCCTATCCCATGTGCTTCAATTTTGCTAACCAACCTCTTGAGGGGGACTTTATCAAAAGCCTTCTGAAAATCCAAGTATACTATGTCCACCGACTCCGCTTTATCAATTCTGTTAGTAACATCCTCAAAAAACTCCAACAGGTTCGTCAAACATGATTTCCCATTCATAAATCCATGTTGACCAAGCCCAATCAGATCATTATTATCCAAATGTCCATTTATCACATCCTTTAGAATAGAATCTAACATTTTCCCTACTACTGATGTAAGGCTAACAGGTCAGTAGTTCCCTGTTTTCTCTCCCTTCCTTCCTAAATAGTGGGGTTACATTTGCTATCTTCCAATCTGCAGGAACCGTTCCAGAATCTATAGGATTTTAGAAGATGATCACCAATGCGTCCACTATCTCCATAACTACCTCATTCAACACTCTGGGATGTAGAATATCAGGTCCTGGGGACTTATCAATCTTCAGCCCCATTTGTTTCTCCAATACAACCTTCTTACTGATACTAATTTCCTTCAATTCCTCATTCTCTCTAGTCCCTTGGATCTCTAATCCTGGAAGATTTCTTGCATCTTCCTCAGTGAAGAGACAAAGTAATCATTTAACTTCTCTGCCATTTCTCTATTCCCCAATATAAATTCTCCTGACTCTACCTGTAATGGACCCACATTTGTCTCAGCCAAACCTTTCCTTTATACATACCTACAGAAGCTTTTACAGTCCGTTTCTATGTTTTTTGCTAGTTTACATTCATATTCTATGCTCCCTTTCTTTATCAGTTTCTTGGCCCTCCTTTGCTGTTTTCTAAAATCCTCCCAATCCTCAGGTTTACTACTATTTCTGGCAACTTTATAGGCCTTTTCTTTAAATCTTATACAATCCTCAACTTCCTTTATTAACCACGGATGACTGCATTTACTTTTGGGTTTTTTGTGCCTTGAAGGAATGTATAGTTGCTGTCAATTATGTAATAATTCTTTGAAGACTATCCATTGTCTATGCACTGTCATACCTTTTAATATATTTTCCCAATCCCCCTCAGTCAATTTGCCCCTTAGACCTTCATAATTTCCTTTGTTCAAATTTAACACCCTGGCTTCAGATTGAACTACCTCACTTTCATGGTGAGGTAGTTGAACTACCTTTTGGGCCTCCTTATCTCGAGAGACAATGGATACGCGCCTGGAGGTGGTCAGTGGTTTGTGAAGCAGCGCCTGGAGTGGCTATAAAGGCCAATTCTGGAGTGACAGGCTCTTCCACAGGTGCTGCAGAGAAATTTGTTTGTTGGGGCTGTTGGACAGTTGGCTCTCCCCTTGCGCCTCTGTCTTTTTTCCTGCCAACTACTAAGTCTCTTCGACTCGCCACAATTTAGCCCTGTCTTTATGGCTGCCCGCCAGCTCTGGCGAATGCTGGCAACTGACTCCCACGACTTGTGATCAATGTCACACGATTTCATGTCGCGTTTGCAGACGTCTTTATAACGGAGACATGGACGGCCGGTGGGTCTGATACCAGTGGCGAGCTCGCTGTACAATGTGTCTTTGGGGATCCTGCCATCTTCCATGCGGCTCACATGGCCAAGCCATCTCAAGCGCCGCTGACTCAGTAGTGTGTATAAGCTGGGGATGTTGGCCGCTTCAAGGACTTCTGTGTTGGAGATATAGTCCTGCCACCTGATGCCAAGTATTCTCCGAAGGCAGCGAAGATGGAATGAATTGAGACGTCGCTCTTGGCTGGCATACGTTGTCCAGGCCTCGCTGCCGTAGAGCAAGGTACTGAGGACACAGGCCTGATACACTCGGACTTTTGTGTTCCGTGTCAGTGCGCCATTTTCCCACACTCTCTTGGCCAGTCTGAACATAGCAGTGGAAGCCTTTCCCATGCGCTTGTTGATTTCTGCATCTAGAGACAGGTTACTGGTGATAGTTGAGCCTAGGTAGGTGAACTCTTGAACCACTTCCAGAGCGTGGTCGCCAATATTGATGGATGGAGCATTTCTGACATCCTGCCCCATGATGTTCGTTTTCTTGAGGCTGATGGTTAGGCCAAATTCATTGCAAGCAGACGCAAACCTGTCGATGAGACTCTGCAGGCATTCTTCAGTGTGAGATGTTAAAGCAGCATCGTCAGCAAAGAGGAGTTCTCTGATGAGGACTTTCCGTACTTTGGACTTCGCTCTTAGACGGGCAAGGTTGAACAACCTGCCCCCTGATCTTGTGTGGAGGAAAATTCCTTCTTCAGAGGATTTGAACGCATGTGAAAGCAGCAGGGAGAAGAAAATCCCAAAAAGTGTGGGTGCGAGAACACAGCCCTGTTTCACACCACTCAGGATAGGAAACGGCTCTGATGAGGAGCCACCATGTTGAATTGTGCCTTTCATATTGTCATGGAATAAGGTGATGATACTTAGTAGCTTTGGTGGACATCCGATCTTTTCTAGTAGTCTGAAGAGACCACGTCTGCTGACGAGGTCAAAGGCTTTGGTGAGATCAATGAAAGCAATGTAGAGGGGCATCTGTTGTTCACGGCCACATGAACTACCACATGCTCATAATCATCCTGGAAGGCCATCTAGTGTAATTCAGCAACCATGATGCAGCCACTAAGGTAGACACACTCCGACCAATATTGTAGGGCTCCCCTGAGTGGTCCAGCAGTACAACTGTTGCTTGAGAATGCTGATAGTCAGCTCCATGATGCTCCTGATGGCAACATGACTCTCGCAGTAGGAGCATTTTCCTCACATAGTCGGGTGGCGGATGGGAGTCATGCACCATGTGCATAGTGGGTACCCCTTGTCCTCAAGCAGCCATCCTCTGGTTATTCATGGTGGCCCAAAGACTGTGGAAACAGCAGACTGCCTCAGGATGAATGCATTGTGGCTGATGCCATAATACTGGGAATGCACTGAAATGATGCATGGTCACACACCAACTGCATTAATGGAGTGAAGTCTCTTGTGGTTCCTGTACTTCTCCCTATTTACATGTAGGGCCCACAGTACCACTGTGTGCAGTCGATGGCCCTCTGCACCATTTGGAATCCAGCTGCCCTGATAAAATGAAGTGCCCACTCCTCCTACTTCACTCTGGCTAGAGAGAAGATGAAGTCTCCTTTCCTGGCTTACAGGGCCTCCATCACCTCTCAGATGCAGCGATGGACAGCGAACTTGGAAACGTTGGCAATGTTGCCTGTTCCCACCTGGAAGGATCCAGTTGTGTAGAAGTTGAGCGACATGGTGACCTTCACAGTCACTTGCAGTGTCGCCCTGGCCTTGTTGTGGGGCTGCAGGTTCTTTCGAAGGAGGTGGCACAATCCTGTGACCAACTCTTTAGTGAATTGCAAGTGCCTTAGGCATTGCTCCTGGCTGAGGTAGAGGTAGGAGGAGTGTTCCTTGAAGACTCTTAATGGGTAGAGCCTTTTGGGGAGAACTCTCTTCCTCCTCCCTCTGCGCCTAGCTTCCCCTCACTGCAACATTGGCTTCATCTCCCTATCATGTTGCAGACCACGAGGGACTGCAGCTACAGTTCCTATAACTGTAGCAACCTTTCTCTGGACAGGACAGAAAGCTCCTCTGTCCTCCTTGTCAGGATGCCGCAACATTCTCTCCAAAACCCACAAGTCACCAAAACTCCTCCAAGAGCACACTACAGTACTTCTACAGACTTTGAAAAAGTAAAAGTCAAAAGGACCTCACCTGCAATTTAGATGGTTGGCCCTTTAAATAGCATTACAACAATGCAGTTGAATGCATGTCCAGCTAAGAGTGTTTAGGACATGACATTTACTGGACCAGCATGGTCCATATTGGCAGAACATATATCAAATCAGCTCGAGAGTCTGTTTGACACCACAATCTGCTAACTGTCAAAGTTTCTGGCACACACAGAGACATGTGCACTAGTGCCCTTCCAAGCATGAGGCACTGACCGGGCTGATCCGGAAGTGGCCAGAAGCACTGTGCCCACTATTTTAAGGGCCTCCAGCTCCATAGCGCTGGCTCCAGTGCTGCTGCAGTGCTGTATTTTGCAGCCCTTCTGTCTCAAAATGAAAGAGCTTGATTTTCCAATCTGGCTGCAGGTGATGGTACATCTGGAAATACAAAACCACATTTTGATTCAAATACTTCTGTTAGGGACCACTTGAGATTTTGTAAAGTATCTTTTTCTTAAATAATTGTTCAATGCTTTCAGCAGAAATTGACTAAGAATGTACAGGCCATGAAGCAGGACATCTGCACAACAGTTCTCAAGAATTACTACTGCAACTTAAAGGGAAAGCAACAATTATAAGCAGTGTAATCAAAAATGAAAATTTGTTGATTTGAAAGAGATGAACTAAAGGTGTTACCAGAAGCCAGAGAAGATAGATGACTGCTTTTACTGAAAGCCTAGGGGTTGATGCTAAGGGTGATTGAGGATTCCCATCTTTGTGTCCTGGGACACCCTTCTCATAAGTCATCTTACTCATGCTTCCTGAGAAGAGGCTTCAGGAGGAGAACAATGTGTCACATGTGAGGATGTAATTGGTACAGATTTTGAATGGTGTAAGCTAAGTGCTTTTGCAAGCTTCCATTTTAAAATAAAGCTTCCATTTAAGGATAAGGCTTTCTATATAAACATTGCTGTTTAATTAGGCAGCTAAAGCTTGAAACTTTGTCTAGTCAAGCATGTCCTTGGAGTACTCTAAATAAAGGAAGCATTCTTGTTATCTTGTGTTTTATAGGATGATTTTAGGGAGGATTGGGAGGTCAGGTACTTTGTGTGTTATCTCAATTGAGGTAATAGAAAAGATGGTTGTTAGGTTGAGACAAAAAAAAGATTGATGGGGCATAAGGAACATTTGGAATAAGGATGCTTTTAACAGTATATCAGCCTGGAATTAGAGCATAGATATTTGAACATTCTCAGAGCGAAATTGGGCACACTCAAGGCAAGGCGATTGAAGATCGATCACCTGGAAACCTTATATATATGAACAACTTATCCGTCTTTAACTGGCAATCTTTTAAGTGTAACCTTTGCATTTTAACTTCTTTACTGCTTGAATTGTAGTTTCTTTTGTAACTATATTAAACATATACTTTCGAACTAAGCTCCCTCTAGTCTCTGTGTATCACAGACCGAATCCAATATAAATCACTTACAAACACATTAAGGAAATTTGCCAAGGGAAATGTATCCTTAATATAGCTACCAGGAGGGTAATATGTGCAAGAAGTATTTGATTAGGTAGTAGGATTCACTCACAAATAATTACATAGAAATAATAACATGGAAACAGATCATTTGACCTAGCAGCTCTGTGTTGGTGTTTGCCTACCACACAAACAATAGTCCTAATCCCATATGCCTACCCTATTGCCATATCCTTTTATTCTCCCATTCAATCACCTGCAGCTCCAACAACACTCAGGAAGCTCGACGCCATCCAGGGCAAAGCAGCTCGCTTGATCAGCACCCCATCCACCACCTTCAACGTTCACTCCCTCCACCGCCGATGCACAGTGGCAGCAATGTGTACCATCTACAAGATGCACTGCAGAAACTCACCAAGGCTCCTTCGACAATACCTTCCAAACTCACAACCTCTACCACCTAGTAGGACAAGGGCAGCAGATGCATGGGAACACCACCACCTGCAAGTTCCCCTCTAAGCTACACACCATTTTGACTTGGAACTATATCGCCGTTCCTTCACTGTCACTGGGTCAAAATCCTGGAACTCCCTAACAGCACTGTGGGTATACCTACCCCAAATGGACTTCAGCGGTTCAAGAAGGCAGCTCACTACCACCTTCTCAAGGGCAATTAGGGATGGGCAATAAAGTGCTGGCATAGCCAGCAATGCCCATATCCTACAAATGAATTTTTTAAAAAATCACTTACATATTCTTAAATGTCAACGTGGTCTTTGCTTCAACCATTAATTCCAGTAATGTATTCCACAGGAGCTGCGGGACCCGAGAGAAGTCCTGTGAAAAGGTGCCCCGAACACCCAAAACATCCACGAACGGCCCCCCCGGCCGCAACTTCAAAGCGCCCGCGGGAGATGGCTCGGAGAGCATCTGCAGCGCACTGTCGGCAATGCTGCATGCCTTTATTTAAACCACTGCAAAAAAAAAAACCCTTAGCAAATGTAATCACCTCTAAGTCTGCCAAATGATGCTTCACCTCCCGAAGGACGTGGATGAGCTTTCCGGACGTCGATGGTGGGCACTGAGGAAATGGCTTATTACCTGCACCAGATTCCACCCCCCCTCCCCCCCCCTTTACCCCCCTTCCACCCCCCCCCCACCCCCGTCCCCTTCCCTGCTCCACCCTCTCAGCTCACCCCCTCACAACCCCGTCCCAGCCCGCCCCCCCCTCGCACCATCTTCACCCCGCACCCCCTTCCCCTGCACCCCCCCCCCCACCCCCTCCCTCTACCCCTCCCCCTTGCATCCCCTCCTCCCACCGGCACCATCCTACACCTGTGTAGGGGCCCCAACAACCCCACTGCCTTGTGGGCGTCTCGGGAGAGACCAAGGCTAAGGGAGTAAACCCTAACAGAAAATCCGGAGCGGAACCCCGTAGGCGGTCATGTGTCACCTTTGGCATGTTTCCGGCAGTTCCTGCAGCCATACTGGTGCCAAATGTCGTGTCCTGCACTCCTTTGGACCCCACCAGAAAGGCCGAGAGGGGGGTTTTGACGACTGGGCAACTCTCAACCTCCATAAATTTGCCCAGGCATGCGCCATGGAGAGGTCACTCCATAATCACTGACCACCTCCAGGCGCGTATCCATTGTCTCTCGAGATAAGGAGGCCCAAAAGAAAGAAAGAAAGAAAGAGAATTCCACAGACTCATAAGGCTGAATTTTCCCACCTTAAGTTTTTTCTCTGGATGGCAGGACCATTTTCAGGTTGTGAACCTAATGGCTGCAGCAGCAGGACTGCCGGTACAATCTTCCAGGAGATGTCCAATTACAAGAGCACCTCTGGAATCGCTGTCCAAATAGACCAATGGGGGGGTGAGGAGGTGGGAGGGCAATTCAGCATGTGCGATTACAAGGGCAGCCAGCAGCCTTCACTGTGTCTGCAGTGAGAGTGCTTCTGAGGTGAATGGAACAAGCGAGGGCTGGATGAAATGGAATCATGAAACGGCTGGAGGAAATGGCAGCCACTTCCTTGCCACCAGCACTGTCCATGACATCAGTCTCCAGGATGATTATGCAATCGTAAGCATCTCCCTGCGAATGACCTCAGGCTTGCCGATTTGCTCCTTTAATGTGCATACTGCATACCATTGTCATGGCCTTCCTACCTTTCGCTATACACTTACCTCCTGTGAGTTGATGAGCTGCAGGCACAACAGTAATTCTCGTGCGGCATCAGTAGAATTCCACTGTCTTTGGAAAAGGCCTGCTAATTGCTTCATTAACAACTTCTATTGGCTTCCTGTTGCTCCCAGCTGGGCTGCCATCAGTGCACAGAAGCTGCCTCGGGGAAATGTGGGAGGAGACGGGAACATGTTGACATTCCTGTCTCAGATTACTTTTTCTACTTTTCCTCACCACCTCTACCCCCAACCTCCAAAGCTGCCTCTAAGGGCCTGGTAAAATCCCACTCATAGATCCTGACATTTGCTGCAGTGGTCAGGGGAAGTGGAGGTTGGGGGGTGTTCTGATATCGCATGGGAAACATGGAACTACGTTCAGCGCAGCCACCTCATCATCATTTTACTTCCGGGTTTGCTGTCCAATCACCAGCAGTGGGTGTAATGAGGATCCTTGACCTATGACACAACCTCAACTCCATATTAAAGGACCAATCCAAAGTGCAATTTGGAGGAGCTGGAATTGAAAAGGAAAGCGAAGCAATTTCACCAATGGATTCAAGATGCTTAAAGGCTGTTGTGCAGTTTACTAATGCCTCTCTTGAGGTATTGTTGGGGGCTGTGAGAAGCCAGAGGGTCATACTAATTCCCAGAAATAAGGAAATAACCTATAGTGGAAATGAAGGAGTGGCTGTAAGTTGCACAGGAGGTGAGCACCAGTGCAATCCCATGCACTTGGATGCAGTGCAGTAAGCAGTTTAATGACCTAATCAGGTCAGGAAAGGTAAGTACAGTTGCATGTTCACCTACATTTTGCTGTGTGCATTACATCATTCCCCTCACAACACCTCAAGCGAGGCATCAGTAAACTAAACAGCCTTTAAGCATCTTGAATCCATTGGTGAAATTGCTTCTCTCTCCTTTTCAATTCCAACTGCTCCAAATTGCACCTTTGGATTGGCCCTTTAATATGGAGTTGAGATTGTGTAATAGGTCAAGGATCCTCATTACACCCACTGCTGGTGATTGGACGGCAAGCCCGGAAGTAAAATGATGATGAGGTATTTCTTAAGCCATTACATCTCTCCTCACACCCATTTACTTTGTAGATACACTATCCTTTGCTGTCTATGCCCTTCCTCACATCCCCATTTATCTATCCATCACTGCTACCCAACCCATCCTGAAGTAATCATGCCTCTACCTGATAGTCACCCTCACCATCCATCGAATGAACACATGCCATTACATTCACTCGTAGGTCTCCTCTTTCCCTCATTGCAGGAGAGAGCACAGACGAAAAGGAAGAGGGAGAGAACCGGAGGTGGTACTCCAAACATCTCCAAACTGACAAACGCGGAGGAGAAGGGGCTGGAAATCAATGCAGTTTTGGAACCTCTGGCTGTCAGAGATGGGGAGACGGGGACCTCCCAGCTACTTGGCGACATAACTAAACATCAGC
Source organism: Heterodontus francisci (assembly GCF_036365525.1). Taxonomy (NCBI): domain Eukaryota; kingdom Metazoa; phylum Chordata; class Chondrichthyes; order Heterodontiformes; family Heterodontidae; genus Heterodontus; species Heterodontus francisci. The sequence goes on from NC_090384.1 coordinate 77,134,567, forward strand.
AACCCACATGTCATATGACATTCTGGCTTGTTGACTTGATTTCAACAGCAAGTGAAGAATGATCATCTTCATAATGAATACTTTGCAACACATTCTATTTCATGTCCTTTATCTCTGACACACAGATGCAGAAGAAGTCAGTAGAGCTCATTGACAATGATTCCTCAGAGGAGCTCAGACTTTACCATTACAGGACTCATGCATACCATGTACCACTTGTACTTCAGTGGGATCAGCTAAGCCTTTTTTGCCTGTTAACTCACACTTCACAAGTGAGCAAGAACAGACAGTGGTGGCAGGGACAGCTGTGGTGAGTCTGCGTCAGAGGGCAAGCACTTTCCCATCTCTGCTCAGCTGGACACAGATGCTGTACGATGGGGGCCGTCGATGAAATGGAGTATGCAATGCACTGACAGTTCTTCCAAGCAAATTCACCATGATTGCAGAGCGAATAGAGGAATCCACCTCAAGCAGGTGGATTGATGCCACAGGGCATTGTGATGATGTCTTCTTGCATGGGTGGAATGCCAACTCCATGGAACATCAAACATGACTATTAGCTGAGTCCATGCACACCTTAAACATGCAGGTTCTGGATGTTACTATGTTATATAAGATGTCCGGTACTTTAGTCTTGGCCTTGCGATGCTAGCCATCCAATCAAAATGTTTCCATTTCTCACCCATTGCCCCAACTCCTCCCCCCTCACCATCCCCCCACCAACTCACCTGCTGCCTTGTATCCCGATAACCAAATATGTTCCTGCATGGTGCAGGTGGAGCAGTCTTTGGTGGGGCTCTCACAGTGTCAGCCAAGAGTATGTGTGCAGTCTGAGCAGCTTGCCACTACCTCTACTCAAGCCACAGGTTTTGCATCACATTGGAGCAATAAGAAAAGTAAGAGTAAGGCTTTATAGTTTCACAAAGGTATGCGCATGGATGTATGAGAAAATATTCTGTTGTTAAGTTTTGGTTCTTTCGTTAGGTCTCATAAGTATTATTCTTTTGCACCATTATCCCATCTTATCCATTCTTGTGTGCAGAAAAGTGGTAAAAGTGGTGAGTTAATTTCCAGCATGTCCATAGCAGAAGGAGGCTATGGAAATTTTAGGGGGTGGAATCTGGGATAGGCAAGAACTAAATGTAGTGGCAAGGTCGCACTGTCTCCTCATCAGCTGCTGTGAACCGATGAGCAAACATTTCTTCAGAGTTTGAAACAGCTTCTGCTTCATCAGACAATCTCCTCAGGGTGTGCACGCCCAGGCCAGTAGGTGGAGAGCACTGGGTTGAGACAGTTTTCAGCGCTTGGAAGTCCCTTCTACCTAATAGCTCGGAGATGGAGCCAGGGAGCCACAGGCAGCAGGCAAAAGAGGGGCAGGAGAAGAAGAAGCCAGAGGGAGTGGCCTAGGGTCTGTATCGGTGACTGGGAAATGGTGCCAGCAAGGGGGAATTGGGATGTGCATCCAGCTAGGGGGCATGGAGCCCAGCGATCGAGAAGCCCTGAGATGCTGAAGAGGCCTCTGGTGATCTGGATATCAAGGTAATCTGTGGGTCATGGGTTCAAGTGGAACTAGCAACAGGAGGGCCACGAGCGTGCCTACTCTCAACTTTGTCCTTGCAGTGCTTCAAGTACAGTATTTAAGTTTAACACCCAACCTCCTTGCGAAGTGTGGGGGTAAGAGGTCAAGAAAGAAAGGTTCAGGATCACAATCCTGCACTTGTGCTGATAGCGAGGCATTCCCGCATCCCCTCATTTAACAAACAAGTCTGCAACACTGCTGATCCGAAACAAGGAGTTGAACTCTCAATGGTTCTCCTGCTTTGGGGTGGCAAGCAATGATCGTTCACTGTAATGAGTTTGTTTCTTTAAGATAAACTTTTTTCTTCATGAGTGTACTTTCAAATTTGGTACCAGTGGAACAAAGAGTCACTGAGCTGGAACGTTCATGCGTTCAGTGTGCTTTTTCCTGCTGGTACCTCGAATAGCCCCTTTTGTTTCCAATCCTATTCTGACAGGTCTGTTTTCCCACACAGGCCAGAGTTAAAATTGTATTCTGGGCCAAATGACATCATGGAACTCAATTTAAATATTTAAAGAATGACCCCATTGGCTTTGGGTGAACAGCTTAACCACCCATCCAGAAATGCCAAAAGAAATCGCAAACAGCAGGATCAGCGCATGACGTTGATGGTTAAATCAACCGATAGGTTTTAACTGATAATCCACCTAATGCAAACAAATTGGATCAGGTTAAAATGTACCTTTAGACCCCTGTCCTGATACAAGTTGTTCCTTCATTATGACTTTGGCTTTAGCTATGGTAACAAATGGCATCCTCTGTGATTCAATGTGGTGCATTAACCTTCCTTTATCTCATTGTAACATTTACACAATTGACCATGCCATCCTCCTCCATTCTCTCTCCTCCATTATCCAGCTTCTTGAAAATGTCCTTGCATGGTTCCCCTCCTACCTACTAATCATAGCCAACACAAAGAAAAATAAATAGGGCAATGCTCTCCCTAGTTCACTTTACATTCTTCCTGGAATTCCTCCCTCTGTGTTATGCTAGACATGCATATCAGCTGTAATTTTCTCGGGATTGAAGTAAGGTTTAGCTGATTTTAGCATAAGATATGTGAGGCAGAGATTGAGACAAAAGCAGCAAACTGTTGAACATAATGGCTTCTTCTTTATTCTGTTTTACTTTCACTTTCCCTTTGCTAGCATGTGTTTTTCTACAGCAGCCCCTGGAGTACGCAATGCACAATGCAATTGCAATTTCAAAACACTACAACACTACACCCTCCCCTTCTTTGTAAATGAGGGACATAGCATGTAACAATGGCCTGTTTCCAAAAGAGTAAACAATAAAATTAAACATAAATAGCTCACTTTGTAACATAGGCACTTAAATATGGTGAGCATTTTCTCATGAGTAGGATATTGTCTGACATCAGATGTAGTTTCATTTGACTCATGTTCTTTATCTGAGGTGTTGGTATTGGAATCGGATTCCATGCTTCCGAGTGGTGTTTTCAGTGCTTTGAAGAATTATGCGTTTCTTGTGATAATTTGTGAATTCCACTTAGCAGTGATCATTGATCCTTTTGCATTGGTCACAACAAATGGCTGGATGTCATAAAGGGTTGTTCTTTTTCCCAACATGACCATCACATTTCACAAGTACTTTTTCTCCTGGCTTAAGCAGTGTAGCTCTAAATTTCATGTTTTGCTCAGCATTTATTTTCATTCCATCCTTTTGTTCTCGATTGCGTTCAGGTCCATGTTGATCATTAGCTCCGCAGGGTAGCACAGGAAAACATGTACACATAGGATGTGCAAAGATGAGTGTATCTGGAGGTTTTCCAGTAGTCGAGTGAGATGTCGCTCTGTAATTATAAAGAAAGAAACATAGTTCTTGCTTCCATAACTTGCTCTCGGCTGTAGTTATAGGCATCACCTTTTTCAAGGTTCGCATAAATCTCTCAACCTCTCCATTAGCTCTTGGCCAACAGGTTTTGATTTTTCAATGAGTGAACACTAGGTAGTTCGTGAATTTGCTGAACTCATCACAGTTGAATGGGGGTCCATTGTCACTTCTTACCGTTTGCGGGATTCCAAACAAGGCAAAGATCTAGTCAAGCTTTGGGATGATTGCTTTCATTGAAGCTGACATAACTAATTCCATGATTGGGAATCTGCTGTAGTCGTCAGTGACAACAGGCAGATGTTCACCTGTCGGCAAATCTACAAAGTCAATGCTGACTTCAATACGTGGTCCTGGAGGTAGTTCAGACATTTTGAGAGGATCATGAAGATTTAACATTGTGGTTGCTTGACATGACAAACACTGATTGATTTTGTGCTCTACCATGCGGACAATTCCTGGGAAGCATGCTTTTTCCTTAAGGAGTTGTTTGGTCTTGACTATTTCCTGGTGTCTTTCATGTGCTATATTGACAACACAGGCTAAGAGGGAACACCTAGACCCCGCTTACCTGGTTGTAACAGACACTTGGGGGCTGACATCTGAGATTTAACCCACAAATGAGAAATTGGAAGTGGGAAGCCAACTTGTTCCCAATCAAAAATAGAGAAAAGATTTCAATAGAGGTTTTCTTGTGTGTGTTAGAATACTTACATGTCTGCAACTAAAGCTGGTAGCTCCCTAAGCCAAGGTGAAGTAACTTAGGATAAGTTAAAAGCACTGTCTATGGAGGAGTTGAGGAAAATGGCTGAGCAGTGTGGGATCACTGTACGTGGCAAGGCTAGGAAGTCTGAACTCATAAGACTAGTGGCCAACCATTTTTCCCTTGAAACTGAAGAAGCAGAAACAAGGTTAGAAATAGACTCTGACAGGCTATTGCTAGCAAAGATACAATTCGAAAAGAGGAAACTTGAATTTGAGGAAAGAGAGAGAAAGAAAGAGCCTTCCAGAAAGAATGTGAGGAAAGCGAAAGAGAGACACAGCAGAAAGAAAAAGAGTGAGAAAATAGAGAGAAAGAAAGAACCTTCCAGAAGGAACGCAAAGAAAAAGAGAGGAGAAAGAAAGAGAGTGACAGGAGAGAGAAAGAGAAAGAATCTTCCAGAAATAATGCGAAGAAAGAGAGCTGACACGACTTGAGTTAACTAGGGGGCGACAGAGTAACCCCAGAGAAAGCATGGCCAATATGGAGGAGCATAAGTCAGGTCTGGGTACAGAATTGTTAAAACTTTCCCAATTGATCCCAAAATTCAATGAGGGAGATGTGGAAATGTTTTTTTGTGTCTTTTGAAAAACTGGCAAGGCAGTTAAAGTGGCCAGCTGAGGCTTGGACTCCATTGTAACAGAGTAAATTAGTAGGAAAAGCCCAATAGGTTTATTCCATGTTGCCAGATGAGAGTTCATTAGATTATGAACTGACAAAAAATGCTATCCTTGGGGCATATGAGTTAGTACTGGAAGCCTATTGCCAAAAGTGTAGAACCCTCAAGAAGCAAGCAGATCAAACTTACCTGGAGTTTGATAAAAATAAGCAGCTGGCTTTTGAACAGTGGCTGAGGGCTCTTAAAGTACAGCTTAGCTATGTAAACCTCAGAGATGTAATTTTGCTGGAGGAATTTAAAAACTCTCTCCCACTCTCCATAAAGACACATGTAGAAGAGCAGAAGGCTTATAGAGCCCGGCAGGCAGCAGCACTGGCTGCTATCAGTCAGTTTTTCAGGGAAAACCTTTCCTAATTACCCCCACAAATCCAGAAAGGACAAAGGGTGGGAAGGTGATAGAAGCCCAAGCAGTCCTGGGAGGGGAAGAAAAGCAGGAGACACAGAGGGCCCTCCTCCAGCCAAAAAGAAATGAGGAAAGAGAGAGAAAGAAAGAGCCTTCCAGAAAGAATGTGAGGAAAGAGAAAGAGAGACACAGCAGAAAGAAAAAGAGTGAGAAGATAGAGAGAAAGAAAGAATGAGACCCGGAGACCTGTGCACTTCCATTGTAATAAAGCAGGGCATTTAGGAGCTGACTGCTGGAAACTAAAGGGAAAACCTGTAGGGTTAATCAGGGCACACCCATTCAGTGAAGAAGAGACCCTGATGTAAAGCACAGCAGAACAAGCTGTGGCTTTAACTGCAGTAAGAGTGAGACTCAGGAAGCTTACGGCTGCAAGTGCAGGAAAATTTAATAGGATTCCTGAAGGTTATCAGGGTTGTGTGTCTGAAGGGAGAGTAACCCCAGACCCCTCGAGTGGGGCAAGCAAGCCCATAGTAATTCTCAGGGACACAGGGGCCACTAGATCCCTTTTACTGGGAGAAGGCCTGACCTATCCCCCAGAGAGTGCAGTGAACACTAGAATGGTGGTGAATGGTGTTGGAGGGCAGTGTTTGCCTGTATCTTTACACCGGGTGCTCTTGCAGTGCGACCCAGTTTTGGGACCAGTGACTGTAGGGTTTGTCCCTAGTTTGCTTGTGGATGGGGTTGACCTGCTCCTTGGCAATGGGATGAAGGTGGTGGCTTCCCCGGTAGTGAAAGAGAGACCGCAGGAGGTCAGAGAGACAGAGCAGTGGCAGGAGACGGTTCCCTGCAGTTTCCCTGAATGTATAATGAGTGAGGCCATGATCAAACCAGCTCCCCCAGAGGAGACTGAATTGACACTGTAGGAAGATGGCCATGAGGTCTGTATATCTAAGATTTTCTTCGGAAAGTTAGAAGACGCAGGGAATGAGTTAAATAAATCTTCCCTAGTTGAAGCTCGGCGAGCGAGAGTTAGCACAGGCTGCCCAGTCTGAAATTGAAGCAGAGGGAGTCCCTGATTGCGGCTATTTAAAGAATGAGGTACTGATGAGGAAGTGGAGTTCTCCTTGCAGACCTGAGAGTAAGTTCACCAGTTAGTGGTGCCACAGAGGTACTGGAGAGAAATATTAAGAAGGGCCCATGACATTGCAGTGGCTGCACATGTTGGTACACGAAGAACCAAAGCCTGCATTAGACAGCAGTTTGACTGGCCAAAGCTCCACAAGGATGTAGTGAAGTACTGTAGGAGATGCCACATGTGCCAGGTTGAGGGGAAACCCCAACTTTCAGTGAAATCTGCACCCCTAAGTCTTGTATCGGTGTTTGGAGGACCCTCCGGCGGAGGGCTGGTGAACTATAAGAGAACCCTGTCGAGAACAAAAGGGGACAGGTAAGCACCAGGCAGGCACACGTTAGAAAGGAACGACGAACAGGGTAGAAAATGGCAGGTTGGTAGTCCGAGAAGAATCCCGAATGAAAACCCCGACTGTCCAATTGCCAACCCCAAAATATTTGAAAAATTAGACCCCACATCCCACTATGTAAATGCAGACACTAGAAGCACCCCACCAGAGTTGCTAACAGCATTTCGAGGCACCTGCAGAGACAAAGAAAGACCTCAAGAGGGCAGAGAAACCATGAGAGTGATGCCTCACCTAGCTGAAGTGCCTCAGGGGAGTACGGTAGAATATGGATAAATACCTGCAAGCAGGAGTGTCCCAGAGGACAAAGGGAAGATTAACAAAGAATCCACCCCCACTGTCATGAAAAAAGGGAACTAGACATCCCCTGAGGGGAAAAGCCCTTGCATGACTCTTCAAAGCACTGAAAGAAAGTTCAGAGTGGAACTGCCCGCTGTCGCCACCCCCGAGCAGAACTACCACTTAGGGCTAATTAAACTTAACCCTCCCCCTGCAGATCTCAACAAAAACAAAGACCCTTAGGCAGTCATAGAAATATGCAAACTGAAAAAACTTCCCCCAAAACCACATGTTTATTGGGATGCTGAAAAGGGCCACTTACATCAGCACTGCTACCAAGAAAAGATAGGCTGCAACAACTGTTTGGGTTCTGAATGAATGAGGGAGATGCATGTGTGTTTTCCTGTCCTCATCTTCTCTCTTGTCCCTTTTAATGAAATGCTCTTTTTTAAAAATCGCATTTCATTCCACTGGGTGTGGAGGTGTCATGCAGACCCCCACTGCCAAGAATGAGGCATATTAATTTTGTCATATGACCATCGATTTTAAACTGTTGCTGGAGTGAAGAAATTACTTGTTTGAAGATCACCTGACACTCAACTGGAAGTACATTTGCATACTAAGAGACGCTGCTTGTGGAGACAAAGGACTATTCCTTGCTCCAATTAACCCAAATGGATTATGTGCACCAGACATTGAAGGTGTAAGGAAGCAAATTCCAGAGACTGCTAAGGTGCAATCCACAAACCTCTCAGGAGAGACTGTTCCAAATGAGGAGCTAGTCACATGACTAACCTGCTGGGCAAGCTGTGTTTTTTTGAATTGTGCCACACAGAAAGGAACAGAAGGCTGTTTGATCTGGAAGCTGGAACAAGGAAGCCTCGCTCTCTCTCTTTCACTTTCTCCCAGGCCACCGGACCCACGGAAGATACGTAAACCTCAAGAGAGAAAAGACTCCGACATAGAAACAAGTTGAAGCGGGAGCTGGGTCCCAATGAACAGCAGGACTGACCTGCAACCAAAGACTCCACATTGAACTTACAGGATTGTAACTATCGATTATAAAGGATCGAAGGGGCGAATGGCCTACTCCTGCTCCTATTTTTCTATGTTTCTAACCACCAGATATTGCCTCAAACTTTTCCCCTTTATTCCTTCTACTTTTTCTGTCTCTATCTGGGTGTGTGTTTATCACTTATGCATGTTAGCGTGGTCGGGTCACATATTTATAGTTGTTAACCGATTTAGAATTTAAGTTTAGTTTATGTTTTAGTTAGAGATACAGCACTGAAACAGGCCCTTTGGCCCACCGAGTCTGTGCCGACCATCAACCACCCATTTATACTAATCCTACACTAATCCCATATTCCTACCAAACATCCCCACCTGTCCCTATATTTCCCTACCACCTACCTACACTAGTGGCAATTTATAATGGCCAATTTACCTACCAACCTGCAAGTCTTTTGGCTTGTGGGAGAAAACCGGAGCACCCGGAGAAAACCCACGCAGACACAGGGAGAACTTGCAAACTCCACACAGGCAGTACCCAGAATTGAACCTGGGTCGCTGGAGCTGTGAGGCTGCAGTGCTAACCACTGCGCCACTGTGCCGCCCTTAAGCTTAATAAACTTCTACCTTTCTTGTTTAAGTCTAAGAAAGCCTGTCTGAATTGATTTCTTTGCCTTACAATTGGAAAGTGGTGAACAAGGATTCACTAAGGGCGAGCTAAACCACGTTTTTAAAAAAAAAGATAAACCCTGTTATGGTTGAACAAGACAAAGGCTGAAAGGGAACCCCTAGACCCTTCACACCTGGCCATAACAATGGGTTAATTGTCTTGTCTTTCTGCATGAGAACTGCACCTAAGACAACTGGGCTTACATCTATGACTAGCTGGGTGGTTTTCTCAGGGTCAAAATAGGCATTTCTGCAACTTGCTGACAAATATTGTTTTCTAATGAAACTAAGGTATAGTAGGCTTAATTATGTTGAAGCTAGATATAATTAATATATTATCCTTTTAGGAGTAAAGATTGAATAAATGGTCAGTTTTCAAGACTCACTGAAATTCCTCTTTAAGGGTAGAGTTAAAACATTCATTTCAAGGTCTTCCAATGTCCCTGTTACAATAGAATGTGAACCAGACACACATTTTAGGTTGGGAAATCCATCTCAGGGTCTTTGTTGTCATGGATTTGTAGGATAAACACACTGAAACATCTTATGTGACATTAGTAAGAGGTAGCTATAAACTTAATTAGTTGCTAGCGTTGGTGATGCAGACAGACTGACTCAAAAGAAGCATTCAAGGTACCATAAAAAACAATTACAGATAATAAAATAATAAAATGAAATGTTATTTACAAAAACGGATGTCAAGTAAACCCAATTGTAAACATTTTGACCAGATAAAAGCTCACAACTTCAAGAGCAGGGGATTTCCAGCAAAAACATTAAGTGTGGATGGTAGCTAATGATATTACCATATATGAAACTCAAAAGCAGGAAAAACATGCACAGAAAGGTAACACCAATATGCTAAAAAGTTAGATAATAGCTTAAAAACAGTATAAACATGAGAATTTTTGAAACAAGAAACTAAAAGTATTGAATTCCTCATCAATGCTTCTCAATCTATGGCTTACTTGGGGAATTTAAGGTAAAAGTTTACTTTAAATTTTGATGGATATTCTAAGATATTTTGCTGTAACATTATCAAGGTTAAACTTTTGGATTCTATTTTAGAAATATGATTATGTTTTACATCTCTTAGTAATCTTTGATATTGTGGTATACTTAGCCACTTAAAGTGTATTGCATGTTCAATTCTTGAATAATATATAAAAGTTAATAAATTGTCTCATGTAGCATTCTGTATACAACTACAAGAAACCCTTCTCTGTGTCTCTTTAAGTGGGGAGATACATATTGAAGAGAGTTTCCCAGACCCTTATAATATCTGGGATATTTATGACTTAGCCATAATTATTAAAAAAAACAAGCTATAGAAAGGATAGTAATATTCTCTGTTAGTTTTTTTTCCTTTGAAGGAAGACTAGTTCAGTTCTTTAGACCCAAGTAAGTGTCTGTAAGAATTTGTCTGGTTTGAGCTTGATTAAAGGAGATTCGTAGGGATATACACTTGATTTTGTTTAGTCCCTATAAGGGGTTAAAGTCATAAATCACTTCAGTTTAATCTGGTGTACTGCCTGTTTGTGTGAGTTAGTCCACTCCCAATTGGTGATCTCTTTTGTCTGATCGCATAAGGGGGCAGATAGCGTAGCGAGGTAAAAAAATGAAGTGACTGCAGTACATGACGAGTCCTATCAGACTCCAGAATTCCTGAACATTTTTAGGATCTGCAGTGTTTGCAATGGCTTCAACTTTCCACGGATCAGGTGATTCACCTTCACCACCACTTACATGACCGACGAATTCAGTTCTGCTTTAATTGAAAAAGCACTTGGCTTTGTTAAAGGTGAAGTTACATTCTCTGAGACATTGTAGAAACATAGAAAAGAAAATAGGAGCAGGAGTAGGCCATTCGGCCCTTCGAGCCTGCTCCACCATTCAACACGATCATGGTTGATCATCCAAATTCAGTACCCTCTTCCCGCTTTCTCCCTGTATCCCTTGAACCCTTTAGCCCTAAGAACTATACCTAACTCTTTCTTGAATATATTTAATAATTTGGCCTCAACTGCTTTCCGTGGTAGAGACTTCCATAGGTTTACCACTCTCTGGGTGAAGAAATCTCTCCTCATCTCAGTCCTGAATGGCTTAACCCTTATCCTTAGACTGTGACCCCTGGTCCTGGACTCCCCCGCCATCGCGAACATCCTTCCTGCATCTAGTCTGTCCAGTCCTGTTAAAATTTTGTAGGTTTCTATGAGATCCCTTCAGGCATGCATGTTGGCGTGTCTTGAGTTCCCTTTCAGTGCAGCCATAGATGAGAATGTCATCATTGATGTTCAGCATGCCCTCAAGACCTTGAAGTGCAGATTGAATCAAATGCTGAAATACCTCAGCTGCTGAGCTGTCTCCAAAGTTGAGTCTCTTGTATCAGAAAAGACCAATGAGAGTAGAGAATACAGTAAGATATCTTGATTCTTCTGCAAGCTCGATTTGATAATAGTCTGCATTGGTGTCAAGTTTAGCAAAGTGTTTAGCACCATTCACTTTCTCTATGATATCATCGATTGTTGGTGTCTTTCACATTGTATGGCTCGGTTTGGTAATCGTATATCAACGCAGATTCTAATCTGGTTCTTTCTTGCTCTTGGTTTCTTGATGACTTGTATGGGTGAGACCCAAGGGGTAGGCTCATCCCCAACTTTCTCAATAATGTCAAGGTCAAGTAGACATTGAAATTTCTTCTCTGTCTGTATCCTGACATGAAATGGTATTTGTGTGTTGATGTGCAACTGGGGCACATTAAGGTCTACATGCAGCTTGCATTCAGCTTGCTGATACCAGTGAATCAATCAGAACACTTTAAGAATGTTGTTGTTATGCAAAGGAATCTCATATCTGACTGCAATCATGTGCAGATCTGTTGCTTTGTGGAAGCTGATAAGCATGTTACATTCTCCAGATATGACATAGAATATAACATTTGTTCTAGTGCCTTTGAATGAGACTGGCATTTCAAAAGTCCTGATGATTTTCAGCAGTTTGTACCTGTTGTAAGGGAAATTTTTTGTATTCCCTCATTTTCAGGGAATGGGACAATCCTGAAGTTTGTTGAATGTTTTGTCTCCCATGACAAATTGTAGACAAGATAAAAGTGTATTTGGGACAATTTCTTGGAGCAGTACATTCTCGAGCCAACCAGGGACCTGATAAACCTGATAATGTGCAATAAGACAGGATCAATCAATATCTTCATGGTAAAGGAGCTCTAGGTGACAGCAATCATAACATGATAGAATTTCATGTTTAGTTTGAAGGAAGAAATGTGGGTCTAGGATTAGTGTTTTAAACCTAAATAAAGTTAATTTTAAAGGTATGAAGGCAGAGCTAGCTAAAGTGAACTGAGAAACTAGGTTAAAAGGTAGAGATGCAGTGGCAGACTTTTAAGGAGATATTTAATAACTCTCAGCAAAGACTTATCCCAGTGAGAAAGAAAGGTTCTTTGCGAAGGATGCATCATCCGTGGCTAAATAAGGAAGTTAATGATAGTATCAAATTGAAAGAAACACTGCACAAATCTGAAGAGATTAGTGACAGGTCAAAAGATTAGACAGATTTTAAGAACCAGCAAATAATGACTAAAAAAAAAAGAGGGGAAAGTAGACTATGAGAGAAAACTAACCAGTAATATAAAAACAGATAGTAAGTGTTTCTACAAGTATTTAAATAGGAAAAGAGTAAAAGTAACTAAAGTGAGTTTTGTTTCTCTAGAGAGTGAGTCTGGGGAATTGATAATGGAAAACAAGGAAATGGCATTGGCCTAGAACAGGTATTTTTTTTCTAGAATTAGAATTAGAACATTACAGCGCAGTACAGGCCCTTCGGCCCTCGATGTTGCGCCGACCTGTGAAACCATCTGACCTACACTATTCCATTTTCATCCATATGTCTATCCAATGACCACTTAAATGCCCTTAAAGTTGGCGAGTCTACTACTGTTGCAGGCAGGGCGTTCCACGCCCCTACTACTCTCTGAGTAAAGAAACTACCTCTGACATCTGTCCTATATCTATCACCCCTCAACTTAAAGCTATGTCCCCTCGTGTTTGCCATCACCATCCGAGGAAAATGACTCTCACTATCCACCCTATCTAACCCTCTGATTATCTTATATGTCTCTATTAAGTCACCTCTCCTCCTCCTTCTCTCCAACGAAAACAACCTCAAGTCCCTCAGCCTTTCCTCGTAAGACCTTCCCTCCATACCAGGCAACATCCTAGTAAATCTCCTCTGCACCCTTTCCATAGCTTCCACATCCCTCCTATAATGCGGTGACCAGAACTGCACGCAATACTCCAGGTGCGGTCTCACCAGAGTTTTGTACAGCTGCAGCATGACCTCGTGGCTCCGAAACTCGATCCCCCTACTAATAAAAGCTAACACACCATATGCCTTCTTAACAGCCCTATTAACCTGGGTAGCAACCTTCAGGGATTTATGCACCTGGACACCAAGATCTCTTTGTTCATCTACACTACCAAGAATCTTCCCATTAGCCCAGTACTCTACATTCCTGTTACTCCTTCCAAAGTGAATCACCTCACACTTTTCCGCATTAAACTCCATTTGCCATCTCTCAGCCCAGCTCTGCAGCCTATCTATGTCCCTCTGAACCCTACAACATCCTTCGGCACTATCCACAACTCCACCGACCTTAGTGTCATCCACAAATTTACTAACCCACCCTTCTACACCCTCTTCCAGGTCATTTATAAAAATGACAAACAGCAGTGGCCCCAAAACAGATCCTTGCGGTACACCACTAGTAACTAAACTCCAGGATGAACATTTGCCATCAACCACCACCCTCTGTCTTCTTTCAGCTAGCCAATTTCTGATCCAAAGCTCTAAATCACCTTCAACCCCATAATTCCGTATTTTCTGCAATAGCCTACCATGGGGAACCTTATCAAACGCCTTACTGAAATCCATATACACCACATCCACTGCTTTACCCTCATCCACCTGTTTGGTCACCTTCTCAAAAAACTCAATAAGGTTTGTGAGGCATGACCTACCCGTCACAAAACCGTGCTGACTATCTCTAATGAACTTATTCTTTTCAAGATGATTATAAATCCTGTCTCATAACCTTTTCCAACATTTTACCCACAACCGAAGTAAGGCTCACAGGTCTATAATTACCAGGGCTGTCTCTACTCCCCTTCTTGAACAAGGGGACAACATTTGCTATCCTCCAGTCTTCCGGCACTATTCCTGTCGACAATGACGACATAAAGATCAAGGACAAAGGCTCTGCAATCTCCTCCCTAGCTTCCCAGAGAATCCTAGGATAAATCCCATCTGGCCCAGGGGACTAATCTATTTTCACACTTTCCAAAATTGATAACACCTCCTCCTTGTGAACCTCAATCCCATCTAGCCTAGTAGCCTGAATCTCAGTATTCTCCTCGACAACATTTTCTTTCTCTACTGTAAATACTGACGCAAAATATTCATTTAACACTTCCCCTACCTCCTCTGATTCCACACACAACTTCCCACTACTATTCTTGATTGGCCCTAATCTAACTCTAGTCATTCTTTTATTCCTGATATACCTACAGAAAGCCTTAGGGTTTTCCCTGATCCTATCCGCCAATGACTTCTCGTGTCCTCTCCTTGCTCTTCTTAGCTCTCCCTTTAGATCCTTCCTGGCTAGCTTGTAACTCTCAAGCGCCCTAACTGAGCCTTCACGTCTCATCCTAACATAAGCCTTCTTCTTCCTCTTGACAAGCGCTTTAGTAAACCACGGCTCCCTCGCTCGACAACTTCCTCCCTGCCTCACAGGTACATACTTATCAAGGACACGCAGTAGCTGCTCCTTGAATAAGCTCCACATTTCGATTGTTCCCATCCCCTGCAGTTTCCTTCCCCATCCTAAATCTTGCCTAATCGCATCATAATTTCCTTTCCCCCAGCTATAGTTTTTGCCCTGCGGTATATACCTGTCCCTGCCCATCGCTAAGGTAAACCTAACCGAATTGTGATCACTATCACCAAAGTGCTCACCTACATCTAAATCTAACACCTGGCCGGGTTCATTACCCAGTACCAAATCCAATGTGGCATCGCCCCTGGTTGGCCTGTCTACATACTGTGTCAGAAAACCCTCCTGAACACACTGGACAAAAACTGACCCATCTTAAGTACTCGAACTATAGTATTTCCAGTCGATATTTGAAAAGTTAAAGTCCCCCATAACAACTACCCTGTTACTCTCGCCCCTGTCGAGAATCATCTTCGCTATCCTTTCCTCTACATCTCTGGAACTATTTGGAGGTCTATAAAAGACTCCCAACAGGGTGAACTCACCTCTCCTGTTTCTAACCTCGGCCCATACTACCTCAGTAGACGAGTCCTCAAACGTCCTTTCTGTCGCTGTAATACTCTCCTTGATTAACAATGCCACACCCCCCCCCTCTTTTACCATCTTCTCTGTTCTTACTGAAACATCTAAATCCCGGAACCTGCAACATCCATTCCTGCCCCTGCTCTACCCATGTCTCCGAAATGGCCACTACATCGAGATCCCAGGTACCAACCCATGCTGCAAGCTCACCCACCTTATTCCGGATGCTCCTGGCGTTGAAGTAGACACACTTTAAACCAGGTTCTTGCTTGCCAGTGCCCTCTTGCGTCCTTGTAACCTTATCCCTGACCTCACTACTCTCAACATCCTGTACACTGGCACTACATTTTAGGTTCCCATTCCCCTGCTGAATTAGTTTAAACCCCCCCGAAGAGCAATAGCAAATCTCCCCCCCAGGATAATGGTACCCCTCTGGTTCAGGTGAAGACCATCCTGTTTGTAGAGTTCCCACCTACCCCAGGAAGAGTAATTTTGTGTTTGTCTTCACTGTAGAAGATTTAGAAAACTTCTCAAAGATACTTGAAAATCAAGAGATGAAATTGAGGGAGCAACTTGAGGGGCGGCACAGTGGCACAGTGGTTAGCACCGCAGCCTCACAGCTCCAGCGACCCGGGTTCAATTCTGGGTACTGCCTGTGTGGAGTTTGCAAGTTCTCCCTGTGTCTGCGTGGGTTTCCTCCGGGTGCTCCGGTTTCCTCCCACACGCCAAAGACTTGCAGGTTGATAGGTGAATTGGCCATTATAAATTGCCCCCAGTATAGGTAGGTGGTAGGGAAATATTGGGACAGGTGGGGATGTGGTAGGAATATGGGATTAGTGTAGGATTAGTATATATGGGTGGTTGATGGTCAGCACAGACTCGGTGGGCCGAAGGGCCTGTTTCAGTGCTGTATCCCTAAATCTAAAAAACTTAAAACAATCACCATCACCAGGGAAAAAAGGGCTGGGAAAATTATTATACCCCAGGACCAGATGGCCTGCATCCTAGTGTTTTAAAAGAAGTGGCTGCAGAGATAGTCGAGGCATTGGCTATAATCTCCCAAAATTCCTTAGATTCTGGATGGGTCCTTGCAGATTGAAAAACCGCAAATGTAACATCTTTATTCAAGAAAGGAGAGAGTCAGAAAGCAGGAAAAAATAGGCCAGTTAGCCTAACAAGTGTCATAGCGAAAATGCTAGAATCTCTTATTAAGGAGGTTACAGGAGGATACTTAGAAAATCATAATGGGATCAGACAGTGTCAACATGGTTTTGTGAAAGGGAAATCATGTTTAAGTAATTTATTTGAGTTCTTTGAGGAAGTAACAAGTAAGTTGGATAAAGGGGAAGCTGTCGATGTGGTGTACTTGGATTTCCAAAAGGCATTTGATAATGTGCCACATCAAAGGTTACTAAACAAGATAAGAGCACGTGGTATAGGGGGTAACATTACCATGGAAAAAGGACTGGTTAGCTAACAGGAAGCAGAGAGTAGGGATAAATGGGTCTTTTTCTGGTTGGCATGCTGTAATTAGTGGTGTGCCACCAGGATCTGTGCTCAGGCCTCAACTATTAAAAAACATATATCAATGACTTGGATCAAAGGACCCGAATGTATGCCAGCTGAATTTGTCAATGATACCTAGATAGGAAGGAAAGTAGGTTGTCAGAGTGCCCAAAGCTCTAGCCGGCCAGCAGCCCTACCAGGAGAGGTGGGTGCTACTGAGGACAGGGAGGAGACCCCAAGGGTGCCTTAACATTGAGGCACTCACAGCAGCATTTTAAAAATTTAAAAATTAATCAGGGCCACAGCTGTCAGGCCACCAGTGTGGAGGGGCCTGTGGCCACGGCTGTGGCCCTCTCATCCCAGCGGCACTGTGCTGAGTTGATTAAGAGGAGGCGCTGATGGCCCCCACCCTACCACTAGGAGGCTGCCTCCATTTACTTGCTGGGCTCTTGCCTACTTAGGAGTGCCCAGCCACAATTGGGAAGATCATGCAGTGCCATAACCATGCCCTCAATAGGCCCCTTAATGGCTACCTGTCGCTGTCGGGAATTAGCCCCTGTCACATCAAACCTGACTCCGGCAAAATCATTTGAGGAAAGAACGTTGGGTATCCAACCTGCTGCACTAATTCCCAAGTTTGCTCCCTGTTCTGCTTCCTACCCCACCTCCGCGGGGCTGGGAAGATTTCACCCTCTGCATATATTAATGACTTGGGTGAGGGAACTAAATGTAACATTTCCAAATTTCCAAGACACAAAGCTAGGGGCGGGGGAGGGGGGCGGGAATGTGAGCTGTGAGGCACATACAAAGAGGCTCCAATGTGATTTGGACAAGTTGGGTGAGTGGGCAAATGCATGGCAGATGCAGTATAACGTGGATAAATGTGAGGTTATCTACTTTGGTTGTAAAAACTGAAAGGCAGATTATTATCTGAATGGTGATAGATTGTGAAAGGGGGAGGTGCAATGAGACCTGGGTGTCCTTGTACACCAGTCGCTGAAAGTAAGCCTTCTGGTGCAGCAAGCAATTAGGAAGGCGAATGGTATGTTGGCCTTCATTGCAAGAGGATTTGAGTACAAGAGCAAGGATGTCTTACTGCAGTTATACAGGGCCTTGGTGAGACCACATCTGGAGTATTGTGTGCAGTTTTGGTCTCCTTACCTGAGGAAGGAGGTTCTTGCCATGGAGGGTGTGCAAAGAAGATTTACTGGGCTGATTCCTGGGATGACAGGATTGATGTATGAGGAGAGATTGGGTCGACTAGGCCTATATTCACTGGAGTTTAGAAGAATGAGGGGATCTCATAGAAACCTATAAAATTCTAACAGGACTAGACGGGCTAGATGCAGGGAGGATGTTCCCAATGGCTGGGGAGTCTAGAACCAGGGGGTCACAGTCTCAGGATACAGGGTATGCCATTTAGAATCGAGATGAGGTGATATTTCTTCACTCAGAGGGTGGCGAACCTATGGAATTCTCTATTGCAGAAGGCAGTGGAGGCCAATTCATTAAATATATTCAAGAAGAAGATAGATATATTTCTTAATGCCAAAGGGATCAAGGGATATGGGGAAAAAGCGGGAACAGGGTACTGAATTAGACGATCAGCCATGATCTTTTTTGAGTGGTAGAGCAGGCTTGAATGGCCGAAAGGCCTTCTCTTGCTCCTATTTTCTATGTTTTCTATGTTTCTATGTATCTACGCTATCAAAACCTGATATAATTTCAAAGCCCACTATCAGGTCACTGCTCAACCTTTTCTGTCCAAAAGAAAAGAGACCCAGCTTGTTCATCCTTTCCTGATAAATGTAACCACACATTTCTGCGATCATCCTTGTAAATCCTTTTAGTACCCTGTCCAGTACTTACGTATCCTTTTTATAACATGGTGACCAGAACTGTTCACAGTACTCCAAGTTTCGATGCAAGTTCAGCATAACTTCTCTGCTTTTCAATTTTGTCCCTTTAGAAATAAACGCTAGTGCTTGGTTTGCTTTTCTTATAACCTTATTAACCTGTGTCACTACTTTTAGTGAGTTTGCTTGTCTTCCATGGATTACATTGCAGTAATCAAATATAATTAACACAATAAATAGATTTTCATAATCCATGCACTGACCTGGGAAAAGATCCAGCATCAATTAGAAATCTGAATCAATGCATGTATAGGGAATTCAAATTTAAATGGAAATATCTCTGTTCCTGAGTTGTTTTCTCCTCACCATCAGCAGTTGATCAGGAAGAAATCTTGTTAATGACATGTATACTTGATGCAATTAATGGGTGATTGGGTGCTTAAAGGAATTTTGAAATTGTAAGTGGCTGAATCTGAGTTAAAATTATATTGCTTATGCTTGCGAGTGGTTGCCAAATTAGGACATTTAATTTGTAAAGCAATTAAATGGCTTTGCTACCTCATTCACACTGAATTCCTGAAATTTCACTGGCATTCTGGAGTAATGGCAGGAGACCAGCAAAACTCCTGGGAAAATGGCAGAGACCAGGTTGCTCCTGGCCTCTGGTATTACTCGGAGTTTCCTGTATGCGTTGTAAAGGGCGGATCTCATTCACCCTATTAGAGGCAAATGGTGTCTTGGGTTAAGGTTGAGGTTGGAGACATTGGAAGCCAACCATTCCCACTCCTCCCTGGAAGGAGACGCTGTACACCAAATGCAAGAAGGCCTGCCGGCCTCCACAAGGGCATATATGGGCCCCACTGATGGGGTCCAGTCCAAGCAAATAGTCTGGACTCCCAAAGAAATTTTAATGTTTGTAAAAACATTATGCTTGAATAACTCACTTGCTAATGGGGCCAATAGGATCATGCTTCAGGTCAGAAAGGAGGATGCTTAGGCATTTTCCCTACTATGGGCAAGCAAGCGTCAGGGTGCCTGACAGTCATCGATTCATAATTCTCTTAGTAAAATACTGGAAGAGTTTCTTATTGTTGCCTTTGGCTTCACGAGCTATGTTAATTTCTAGTTCCCTCTTTGCTCACCTGGTACATTTCTAAACATTTTTAGAGGGTCGTGCTGTTCTGCTTCGGTTTCTACCCCTCATTCCCAGTACAAGGTCCTGCCAGGACTGGGCCTGTGCATGGGGCATTCCCAGACCATTCAAATAGCTCAGAACTGAATATTAAGCAGATTAAGTGAAGATTACATGCAATGCCTCTGTCTTGTGCCCAGTGCCAAGCTGCAAGAAAAAAATGGTCTCTTATAATTTTAATGAGAAGTTAAAACCATTTCATATCAAAACTGAACTAGGAGTGGAAATCAGATACAAAGGCCTGAAATAATGCTGAAACCAAACAAGATGAGGTGTTGTCCGCTGGGTAGTTTCACTTTGTTTCATTTCAGTGTCAGGTCAGGTCCTGAGATCAGATTCAGGCTCCAATCACAATATAACTACAGTGTCAGTGCAAAGCTAAACAGTTTCAGTATAAGTGCACTGTTAAGGTACTACTTAAATGCACTCTTTTATTTTATATTTTATTTCAATATAATGCCATCCTTAAAACTAAGCTGATACACTGGCATTTAAAGTACTATTTCCTGCCATTACCACAGTGGAAAATTAATGGACACTCTGGAGAAGCAGGGTGAACTGTAGGGTTTATGCAGATCTTCTACTGAAGTTCCAGCAGGATATTGGGAAAACTCCATGGAAATTCCAGCCCCATCTCTGCAGCTTTTCAAAAAGTTTTTTTTTCTGTTTACTTATGGACATACAGATGCCAACCTGCAGCTCTATGCATTAAAAGCATGCCATAATCTCATAATATCATCGACGTCATGGGTTTTTAAGAGATGCCCCTGAATGAACAAGTCTGCCTCTTCTTCAAAGAGGATTAAGTGCTGCATTGTTGACTTAGTGATGTGCACTTTGTTCAGGGAGATTGGCTCGGGACTTGAAGGAGCACGCAATCACTATCATTCATCTGTGAACTGCACTTTTAATATGGATGCAAGGATGGGTTTGTCTCTGTACTACTCACAGGTAATCCAATGTGTTACGATGCAGGAACATTTCTCCCTGTCTGGAGTTAGTAATGGTTTTTAAAAAGGTTATCTATATTCTTTTAAGTAAAGAAATCTGACTGCAAATGTGGCTAGTGGT
The DNA here is from genome assembly GCF_036365525.1 of Heterodontus francisci. Taxonomy (NCBI): domain Eukaryota; kingdom Metazoa; phylum Chordata; class Chondrichthyes; order Heterodontiformes; family Heterodontidae; genus Heterodontus; species Heterodontus francisci. Next base: position 77,155,208 of record NC_090384.1, read on the forward strand.
GCCAGTTGTATCTGTTGATGACGGATTACCATTTCCACTGCTTTAATGTCTTGCCTTAATCACAAAGTTTGTAGCCTATCAAGAGCCTTGAACCAGTTTGCTGTCTGCAGGAGTAGTGTGAAAAATGTCTCATTCTGCAGCCATGATGAGTGGCACACATGGACATATCACAGATACACTGTATATCTACTAACGAGAAAGGGCTTGAGTTAATCATGTTCCACTTCACTGCTTGTGAAATATGACAGGTTCAGGGTGCACAGCATAGAATCCTCACAGTTTGAAATAAAATGGGCAACATTTTTGAACTACATGTAATTTCAATACTGAAGTCTGTATCAAATTATCGGCTTAGTTCAAGCAGAAAACAAATTATAGCCAAATAATTTATCATGAACTCTCAGTGTATGCACCGTATTAGGACTGAAATAAATCAAACTTGAGTACAAACGGAATGGTTACCAGACATGCCATATCAAACAGTCAAATAAAAATATCATTGCAATGTTCATCTTGAAATATCAAATCATTTTAGCTCACATGGTGATTTCCATGTGATATCCAATCAAAGAATCACAGAAAAATACAGCACAGAAGGCAATTCAGCATTTTGTACCTTTGCTTTCAATTTAATTATCTAAATGAATCCCATTTGCCTGACCTATTTTTAACTATATATTTATATATTTTAAATTTTTTTTAGATTGTACTTTTATATTATGTTTTAATCAAGCTGTTGGAAGTGGAGCCATCAAACTGTAAACTTCTGACAGTTTCGGAGTGAAGAATGGAATGAAAGAGGATTGTGTTCTAGCCCCCACTCTGTTTGGCATCTTCTTCTCCATGCTCCTGATCTTTGCCTTCCCTGCAGATATGGAACGAGTTTACTTGCACGCTAGGTTAGATGACAAGCTCTACAATCTATCAAGGCTGAAAGCAAAGACAAAAATACATCGCGTCCTGATCAGAGAACTCCTCTACGCTGATGATGCTGTGCTAGTCACTCACATGGAAACTCAGCTACAAAGAGTCGTGGACTGTCTCTCCCGTGCCTGTAACCTGCTCTCCTTGACTCTCAGCATCAAGAAAACCATGGTCATGGGACAAGGTGTTGCATCTCTGCCCCTGATCACACTAAATAACACCCCACTGGAAGTGGTTAGCAAATTCTGCTACCTTGGGTCCACGGTGACAGACAATCTGACCCTTGATGCAGAGCTTGACGCATGCATAGGGAAAGCAGCTACCACCTTTAGCCCACTTGCGAAACGCGCATGGGATAGCACCATGCTGACCCTTAGGATTAATCTTCTGGTTTATAAGGCCTGTGTTCTCTGCACCTTGATGTATAGCTGTGAAACATGGGTGACTTACAGCTACCAGGAAAAGAAGCTCAATAATTTCCATCTTTGCTGTCTGCTGCGCTTTATGGGTATATCCTGGCAGGATAAAATCACAAATGTGGCAGTCCTCTCAAAGGAAGAGCTCCCAAGTGTGTTGGCTCTAATCAAACAGAGGCTGCTTCGGTGGATTGGACATGTCCGCAGGATGGAAGACAGTCGCATACCTGAGGACCTTCTGTATGGTGAAGTAGCCATGGCCAGATGACCAGTGGGGCGCCCATAGCTCCGCTTCAAGGATGCTTGCAAGCATGACATGAAGGCCCTCAATGTTGACTATCACACTTGGGAGTCACCAGCTGGTGAAAGAGAGAAATGATGGCACATCCTGTGGATTGGTGTGCACTACCACGATGAGCAGTTGCTACAGCAGCTTGGTAGCAGGTGCTAATGTGACTCCACATCAGCAGCAGCCCCTCACTGGGAGCCAGAACAAATTGTAACATTGGACCTGAAGATCTGGACATCAGTGGCTAAACCGTACTACATATCGTGGTGAAGAAATTTCAGGTTGTAAAGGAAGTTACATTACACGTCTAAAACTACATAATGAAAGGTTCCAAATCAAAAGTAAAAAGGAGACTTGCTTATTAGGGTCTCTACTCGTCTCAGAGTATCATATCACTGTCTTCACCTGGTGGGAAAACAACAAAGGTTTCTTGCTCAGACCGCAGTTAAAAGTGCATTCAGGGCCCAATGATGCTATTGGGCATTGATCTGCATATTTAAGGAAGGACCCTGCTGGCTTCAAGCAGATGTCCTTGCTGTCTCTCAGAAGAGCAGGTTAAAATTGATGGTAACAGGACCGGGACAGGACACTGGCAGGTAAGTCACATGGCTAATTTTAACTGCCTGCCTTCTCGGTTTCCACCAGACAGGTAGAATCAAAACTGTTCCAAAGCCTGGGCTATTTCATTGTAGCCCTATCTCCAACCTGTGCTTGTGTCCAGTGAGATTGTGCACGAGCACCGAATCTTCACAATTTCAGCCTTTTTCCTCATGTCAGGATTATGCTTGCATCAGGGTTTATAAGAAGTGCAGAGTAAAGTTGCTAATTAACAAATCTCTGCAACACAAACCATTCAATTATTCATGCAGCAATTTAATCTAAACTGAAACAACAGATCACACTTAAATACGACACGTACTTTACAAAAAGAAAACCAATTGTTTCTTTCTGAAGGTGAAATTTAACAGTGCATTGAATATGTTGCTGTGCATTGCAAAACATTTTCTGCTTGAATCAGGTTTTTATGTTTCAGTGTTATAACTGGATCAGAAGAAGAAGAGTTTTGATAATCTGAAATATCTATTCCATTCTCAGATTAAGTATGTGTTATCTGAAGTGGCCATCATAGAGATTTATGTGGAGACTACTATTTTACTTGGAAAGCAAAATAAATACCTTTCACCTGAACTTATGTGCGTTGGTATAATAGCCATAGCACTCATCATCAGTGCTGTTGCCATATATAGGCTATTGTTTTCTTCTCTGTAAACATTTTTGTCATATTAAACCTCAGTAATAGATCAGGGTCAGGTTATATTTTTGGGCAAGGCTGGTCATCACTCACAGATTAAATAAAAAGCTCACTTCTTAATATTGCAAAAGGGAATTGAATTCGGTCACAATAGTCACCTCCAGAGCATTTTTCTTGCTCTAAGTATTAGGCATTTTTCAACTGATGTTTCTTAAAGCATGCAAATGTGCTCTAATGTAACGCTGAAGTAGGTGTAAAGCTCTCAGGCCCTTTTCCACACCTGGTAGTTTCCAAAAGCTCAGAGATTTTGTTTAATTGGTTAATTTTGTTCATCTCAGTCAGTACTGGGGAATTAACCATCTTTCATTTTCATGACAAGATGCACAGTAAAGCTGTCTTGACTCTGCCCCAAAATGTGTTTTAATCCCAAACTCAGACTAGTACCCCACCATTGTCACGTCATGCGTAACCATCCTTTTGACAGTGAGATCACCAATTTAATGCTAATATATGTGGCAAATCATCTACAGTGCTTGCAAGCCTGACATGAAGGCTGTAAATGTCAACTATCGCACCTGGTGAAAGAGGGAAATGGCGACACATCCTGACACACCAGTGTGCACTACCACCATGACCAGTTTCTACAGCAGCTTGGCAACAGGTGCCAACGTCAAAAATAATAACCTACAGCGTCATTTGGCAGCTTCACGTGCAGCACTTGTGGCAGAAACTGCCTCTAAGGATTGGTTTTCACAGCCATCAGCAAAGGTGCACCAGGAGAAGACACCGCACCGAAATGGATTGTTTGCTGCATGTCCATCATCTTTTGTAGATGGAAGGATGCCAACCAAACCAACCATCTACAGTGGTGTTCTGCAACCTGTATAAACTAGAAAGTGGATTGAAATGGTCTAATCTGGCTTCATGCAAGACACAGCCAATAGAAAGAGAAACCTGTCAACCCATTTGTCTAAACTGGATTCAAATTTAGTTCATCGAGGTGAAAACAATATTGTTATATTTTGTGGCAATCTTTCTACCTTTAGTTCTAAATGTGGTCCCATTAAATCCTCTATACAACAGCAATATAACTTTGTGCATCTGGTTATTTAACTGTAACCTATGTTTGATTTAAAAATTATTATGTTTTATGGCAATATTTTCAGCGGTTAGTTTTTCTTTTTCTGCCTTGTTTGGATTCGAATACCTTCTTCACTACCAATGCCTGCTGCATTAGTATCTTACACATTATCATAAATACTTATTGAGGGCTAAATTGGATAGCTGCCAAATCTGGTCGTGGGGATCATGATTTGCGATTCTCCAAGACCCAATGGAAGGGATGCAGGCAACATGCAAACTTTGTGCTGCCTTCTCATTACCATGATTGTAGCATGCAGCCCAGCATTCAACATGCCTCAGCAGGTAGCCCAAGTTCATGTGAGGCTAGCACCAGTTAAAGTTAGCCTGCACTGGTTAAAGCTAGACTGTAGAATCATAGAAACATTACGGCACAGAAAGAGGCCATTCAGCCCATGATGTCTGCGCCGGCAGAAAAAAATAGCTGTCCATTCTAATCCCACCTTCCAGCACCTGGTCTATGGCCTTGCAGGTTACAGCAATTCAGGTGCAGGTTCAGGTACCTTTTAAATGAGTTGAGGGTTTCTGCCTCCACCACTGATCCGGGCAGCGAATTCCAGACACCCACCACCTTCTGGGTGAAAAAGTTTTTCCTCATGTCCCCTCTAATCCTTCTACCAATCACCTTAAATCTGTGCCCCTTGGTAATTGACCTCTCCACTAGGGGAAACAAGTCCTTTCGGTCTACTCTATCTAGGTCCTTCATAATTTTGTACACCTCAATTAAGTCACCCCTCAACCTCCTCCGTTCTAAGGAAAATAACCCTAACCTATCTAATCTGAAATTTCCCAGCCCTGGCAACATTCTTGAAAATCTCCTCTGTACTCTCTCCAGAGCAATTATGTCCTTCCTGACAGCCATCCCTGCCACCACCATCTGCTCTTGCTCATTTATAAAGTATGTCACCTGGTGAAAACCCAACCGACTGTCTAATTGGTCCCACTGAAGTGTGAGTATTTGAGCTGGTGCATGGTATGCATGAGTCCTGTGGTTGTGCACCCTCAAAAGAAATCAGCTTCTCTGAGGATTTGTCATCCGTGAGGTCCACGGACGCTTGCTGCACACATGAAGGCCCTGTAGAGAGAAAAAATATGACTTAGTACTGGCAAGGTTAGAATGTGGGTACTTATCATCATGAAAATGTTTCACTCACTGTTGAAATCAAATCAACATGACTGAGCGTTGTATGACATGTGGGCCACTGGGGTGTCCCCATCTCCACATTTCTGATGGCCAGGGACACAGAAATGCCACTGATCTCAAGTGCCTCCTCGGTTCCAGGCAGAGGTATGAAATTGCATAAGGATGATGGTGAGTGACAGTGGTTAATGGACAGATGGAGATGTGTGGAAGTGCATAAATAGAGAAAGCTGGGTGCAGCCGCTAGGTAAGTGGGCTTGAGGACTGATGTGATGGACTGGGCATGAGAAGGCAGAGTGAGGAGGTGTGGGGATATGCACAGCAGAATGTAGGTGAATGTACAATTGTACTCACCTTTCCTGACTTAGCTAGGCTGTTATAGTGCTTCCTGCACTGAATCTGTGACACAATGTTCCTGCTGACCACTTCCAACCACACCTTTATTGTGGCAGCAGCAAGTTTCTTCCTCCCATTGATGGGGAAGAGTACATCTCTCTCCAGTTCCTCCCAGCTCCCAGCTATACATCAAAGGAGGTGTCACCGAATTGAGGCACAGCCTTTGAGTGTCTCGAATACATTGTCACATCTTCTCTTGCTTCCAACTCCAACCTCCTCCAGATTTTATCTTTGGATTGGCCTTTTAAATACTGGAGTTGAGATTGCATCATGCAGGTCTTCAATAAATCTGCTGCCATTTCAAATCCAGAAGTACAATGATAATGAGCTGGCTGTATTAAAATGCTAATACAGACCCGCTGAAATGACATCTGTGTTTTCCATACGATATCAGCCGCCATTACTCCCAACGCACTTCAGTTAATATCTGAGCCTGTATCTTTGCAATGAAAGATTGTAAATGTCACCCATTATTTATGACAGGTGGGAGAAAGACTCCAGGCAACTACAGAACTGTCAGTTTAACATCAGGATCAGGGAATGATTGACTGAGCCATTCAACAAGTATCGCCAGGTCAAAGAGAGTCAGCAAGAAATTGTTAATTATAGCTCACGTCTAACAAATCTAGTTGAATTTTTTGAGACTCACTAGTATATGGATAAAAAGTGTCCTTGGATATTGTCTATATGGACTTCTAGAAAGCATTTGTTTAGGTTCCGTATGAACTGTTATAGGAAAAAAACTCACACAGTTGGGGATAAGCCTGTGACATGTATTGGTAATTGATTGGGAGGTGGAATTCATAAAGTCATAGATTCATTTATGGCACAGAAGGAGGCCATTCGGCCCATTGAGTGCATGCCGACTCTCCGGGGAGCAATCCAGTCAGTCCCACTCCCCCACTTGATCCCCGTAACCCTGCAAGTTTATTTCCTTAAAGTGCTCATCCAATTTCCTTATGAAATCATTGATTGTCTCCACTTCCACCACCCTCATGGGCAGCGAGTTCCAGGTCATTACCCGGCGGAGAAGCAGGAGAAGGTAGCGACTCTTCGGTGGGTAAGTGAAGGCAACAGGAGCTGTGTTTTAAAAGTTGTTTTAAAAGTTGTACTTACTGTTTTCCTTGTGTTCAAGTTACTTTTGGCGCGGGAGGAACCGGAAGCTGGACGGCAGCAAGGACTCCTGGGTAGGTATTTTCTTTAAAGGTGTGGAGCAGAGTTAACCCGAGACACTACACATGTAGTGTCTCACACCCATCCTCCTCCTCTAACCTAATAATAAGACCCTTTTTACCCTCCTCCTCTAGCCAAAAAGGACTGAACAGGTAAGCTATTTCACTGTTTTTGTTAATATCTATATTTGTACTTAATTAAGGGGTAATTGAGTAAAAGAAATGGCAGCCAGGGGAGTGCAGTGCTCCTCCTGCAGTATGTTCGAGGTGAGGGGAACCTCCGGTGACCCTGCCGACTTCACCTGCTGGAAGTGCATCCGTCTCCAGCTCCTATCAGACCGTGTTAGGGAACTGGAGCTGGAGCTGGATGAACTGAGGATCATTCGGGAAGCTGAGGGGGTGATAGATAGAAGCTACAGGGATGTCGTTACTCCACAAAACAAAGGCAGCTGGGTAACAGTTAGAGGTGGGAAGAGGTCAGTGCAGGGATCTCCTGTGGTCGTTCCCCTCAGCAACAAGTATACAGTTTTAGATACTGTTGGGGGGGACGGCCTATCGGGGGCAGGCTGCAGTGAACGGGCCTCTGGCACGGGGTCCTGCACTGTGGCTCAGAAGGGAAGGAGGGAGAATGGGAGAGCACTAGTCATCGGGGACTCGATGGTGAGGAGTACCGACAGGCGGTTCTGTGGGCGCAAGCGAGACGCACGGATGGTTTGTTGCCTACCTGGTGCCAGGGTCCGTGATGTTTGTGATCGCGTCTTCAGGATCCTTAAAGGGGAGGGGGAGCAGCCAGAGGTCGTGGTGCACATTGGCACCAACGACGTAGGAAGGAAGGGTGGCACAGATGTTAGAAGTGAGTTTAGGGAGTTAGGCTGGAAGCTGAAAGCTCGGACGGACAGAGTTGTTATCTCTGGTTTGTTGCCGGCGCCACGTGATAGTGAGGCTAGGAATAGGGAGAGAGCACAGCTGAACACGTGGCTGCAGGAATGGTGTAGGAGAGAGGGCTTCCAGTTCTTGGATAATTGGACTGCATTCTGGGGAAGATGGGACCTGTTCAAACAGGATGGGCTGCATCTGAACCAGAGGGGCACCAATATCCTGGGAGGGAGGTTTGCTAGTACTGTTCGGGAGGGTTTAAACTAGTTTGGGAGGGGGATGGGAACCGGACTTGTAGTCCAGGGACCAGTGGGTCCACTCAGAAAGACAAAGAGTGTAGTGAGGTATTGGGGAAGGTAGCACTGTCGCAGAGGACAGATGGGCACGGAGAAGGGTTAAAGTGCGTATACTTCAACGCAAGAAGCATCAGGAATAAGGTGAGTGAATTGAAGGCGTGGATGGGCACTTGGGACTACGATGTTGTGGCCATCACTGAAACGTGGATAGGTGAGGGGGAGGAATGGTTCTTGGAGGTACCTGGTTATAGATGTTTTCATAAGATTAGGAATGGTGGTAAAAGAGGTGGGGGGGTGGCATTGTTAGTTAGAAATAGTGTAACAACTGCTGAAAGAATTTTCGAGGAGGATCTGCCGACTGAGGCACTGTGGGTTGAGGTCAGGAACAGGAAAGGAGCAGTCACCTTGATGGGAGTTTTCTATCGGCCCCCCAATAGCAGCAGGGAGGTGGAAGAGCAGATTGGGAAACAGATTTTGGAAAGGAGCAGAAGTCACAGGGTAGTAATTATGGGGGATTTCAACTTCCCAAATATTGATTGGCAACTCTTTAGATCGAATAGTTTGGATGGGGTAGTGTTTGTGCAGTATGTCCAGGAAGCTTTTCTGACTCAGTATGTAGACTGCCCGACCAGAGGGGAGGCAATATTGGATTTGGTACTAGGTAATGAACCAGGGCAAGTGATAGAGCTGTTGGTGGGCGAGCACTTTGGAGATAGTGATCACAATTCTGTAGCATTCACTGTGGTAATGGAGAGGGATAGGTATGTGCAACAGGGCAAGGTTTACAATTGGGGGAAGGGTAGATATGATGCTGTCAGGCAGGAACTGAGGAGCATAAGTTGGGAGCATATGCTGGCAGGGAAGGGCACGGTCGAAATGTGGAACTTTTTCAAGGAGCAGATAGTAGGGGCCATTGATAAGCATGTCCCTGTCAGACAGGGAAGGGATGGTCATGTGAGGGAACCGTGGTTGACAAGAGAGGTTGAGAGTCTTGTTAGGAAGAAGAAGGATGCGTATATAAGGTTGAGGAAAAAGGGCACAGGCATAGCTCTGGAGGGATACAAGATGGCCAGGAAGGATCTGAAGAAAGGGATTAGGAGAGCTAAGAGAGGGCATGAAAAATGCTTGGCGGGTAGGATAAAAGAAAACCCCAAGGCCTTTTACGCGTATGTCAGAAATATGAGGATGACTAGGGGGACCGTAGGTCCGGTCAAGGACAATAGCGGGAGACTGTGTGTTGAGCCGGAAGAGATAAGTGAGGTTTTGAATGAGTACTTCTCTTCGGTATTTACGAATGAGAAGGGGTGTATTACTGAAGAGGACGGTGTGAAACAGACTGGTAAGCTCGAGGAAGTGCTCGTTAGGAGGGAAGATGTGTTGGGGTTTTTGAATAACTTGAAGATAGACAAGTCTCCCGGGCCTGACGGGGTATATCCAAGGATGTTATGGGAAGCAAGGGATGAAATTGCAGAGCCGCTGGCAATGATCTTTTCATCTTCTCTGTTGACGGGGGTGGTACCAGGTGATTGGAGGGTGGCAAATGTTGTGCCCCTGTTCAAGAAAGGGAATAGGAACAACCCTGGGAATTACAGGCCAGTTAGTCTTACTTCGGTGGTAGGCAAGTTGATGGAAAAGGTGCTGAGGGATAGGATTTCTGAGCATCTGGAAAGACACTGCTTGATTCGGGACAGTCAGCACGGTTTTGTGAGGGGTAGGTCTTGCCTCACAAGCCTGATTGAATTCTTTGAGCAGGTGACCAAGCAAGTGGATGAGGGTAAACCAGTGGATGTGGTGTACATGGATTTTAGTAAGGCATTTGATAAGGTCCCCCATGGTAGACTTATGGAGAAAGTCAGGAGGCATGGGATAGTGGGGAATGTGGCCAGTTGGATTAAGAATTGGCTAACTGATAGAAGGCAGAGAGTGGTCTTAGATGGTAAATACTCAGCCTGGAGCCCAGTTACCAGTGGCGTGCCACAGGGATCAGTTCTGGGTCCTCTCCTGTTTGTGATTTTTATTAACGACTTGGATGAGGAAGTCGAAGGGTGGGTCAGTAAATTTGCAGATGATACAAAGGTTGGTGGAGTTGTGGATACCGAGGAGGGCTATTGTCGTCTGCAAAGGGACTTGGATAGGTTGCAGTGCTGGGCTGAAAAGTGGCAGATGGAGTTTAACCCTGAAAAGTGTGAGGTCGTCCATTTTGGAAGGACAAACACGAATGCAAAATACTGGGTTAACGGTAGGGTTCTTGGGCATGTGGAGGAGCAGAGAGACCTTGGGGTCTATGTGCATAGATCGTTGAAAGTTGCAACTCAAGTGGATAGGGCTGTGAAGAAGGCACATGGGGTGTTAGCGTTCATTAGCAGAGGGATTGAATTTAAGAGCCGTGAGGTGATGATGCAGCTGTACAGGACCTTGGTAAGGCCTCATTTGGAGTACTGTGTGCAGTTCTGGTCGCCTCATTTTAGGAAGGATGTGGAAGCCTTGGAGAGGGTGCAGAGGAGATTTACCAGGATGTTGCCTGGAATGGAGAATAAGTCTTACGAGGAAAGGCTGAACATTCTAGGCCTCTTCTCATTAGAACGGAGAAGGATGAGGGGTGACATGATAGAGGTTTATAAGATGATCAGGGGAATAGATAGGGTAGACAGTCAGAAACTTTTTCCCCGGGTGGAGCAAAGCGTTACAAGGGGTCATAAATTTAAGGTGAAGGGTGGGAGATATAAGGGGGATGTCAGGGGAAGGTTCTTTACCCAGAGAGTGGTCGGGGCATGGAATGCCTTGCCTGGGGAAGTTGTTGAGTCAGAAACTTTAGGGACTTTCAAACGGCTTTTAGATAGGTATATGGATAAAGGAGAATGATGGGGTATAGATTAAATTGTCTTTGACAGAGGACAAAGGATCGGCACAACATCGTGGGCCGAAGGGCCTGTTCTGTGCTGTATTTTTCTATGTTCTATGTTCTATGTTCTATTACCACTCACTGCATAAAAAAGTTCTTCCTAACATTCCCCCCTGTATCCCTTGCCCAAAACCTTAAATCTGTGTCTCCTAGTACTTGGGTCATCAGTTAATGGGAACCGTTTTTCCTTTTCTAACTTATCTTAGTCTGTCATAATCTTGTACACCATGATCAAATCTCTCCTCAATCTCCTTTGCTCCAGGGAGAACAACCCCAGCTTTTCCAACCTAACTTTGTAACTAAAATTCCACATCCCTGGAACCATTATGGTAAATCTCCTCTGCACCCTCTCAAGGACCCTCACATCTTTCCTAAAGTGTGGTGACCAGAACTGGACACAATATTCCAGTTGTGGCCTAACCAGAGCTTTTTAGGAGACACAAGAGTAGGGATAAAGGAAATGCTGTCTGCTGACAGGATGTGACTCGGGGTGTCATCCAAGATTGTTACTGGGGCCTCAGATTTTCATCATATATATTAATGATTTAGTTGAGGAATTGTTTCGACCAGGTGAGAAAGGGGTCTAGGGGTTCCCTCTCAGCCTTCACCTGGTCTTAGCGTAACAGGGTTTAATTTTAAACATACGTTTTTTTAGCTCTCCTTTGGTGAATCCTGTTTTCCAGTTATAAGGCAAAGAAACCAGCCAAACAGGTTTTCTTAGGTTTAAAGAAGAAAGGTTGAAATGTATTAAACTTAAACTCTAATTCGGTTAATGCCTACAGATACAGGACGCGCCCACACCAGCATGCATACGTGACACACACATGCAGATAGAGACAGAAAAGAGCAGAAGAAATAAATTGGAAAGGTTTGAGATAATATGTGAAAATGGTTCTGGTTATTGTTTCCCGAGCTCGCTGTAGAGTCCTTGATTATAGGTAGGTCTTGCTTTTCGTTGGGGCCCAGTATTCTTTTTAAACCTTGTTCGATGTAGGAGACTTTTCTCTCTTGGGGTTCGCGTGTCTTCAGTGGGTCCAGAGGTTTGTGAGAAAGTGATGGGAGCAGACAGGAGAGGTCTTCTCAGTCCAGAAGCAAACAATCTCTCTGAGTTCAAACTGTCTGTACAATTCAAAAAGCTCCCCAAGTTGGCCAGCAGATTAGTCATGTGACCAACTGGTGTAATCACTTCTGTGTTTGTGGATTCTCTTGTCTTAGCAGACCCTGGAATGTCTCCTCTTACACGCAATACCTGGTGATCAAAGTCCATTTTAGGATAAGTGGATAAGGGAAGTAACCTCTCTTGTCCCTATTGGTATGCAAATGTCCTCCAGCCAAGTGTCTGAAAGCCCTTGTAACAGGCCTTCTCTTCTTCCCAGCAACAATTTGAAATCTAATGTCCATATGACGAAATTAATATGCCTCATACTTGGCAGGTGGGGGCCCAGCATGACAGAATAGAGAGGTATATATCCAAGTTTGAAGATGGCATTTAGTTAGGAGCATAGTAGGTTGTGCAGAGGAGAGCAGGAAATTAAAAAGGAACCTAGACAGACTAAGTGAGTGGGTAAAACCTTACCAAATTAAGTACAATGTTGGGAAGCGTGAGGACACTCACTTTGAACCCGAGAAAGGCAAATTGGAAAACTTTCATCGTGGTGAGAAACTAAGAGCAATTGAGGAGTAAAGGGAGTTGGGTATCCATGCAAACAGATCACTACATCTGGTGGATATGTATGGGTGCATATGTATGGAAAATAATTAAAATAGTTAATGAAATATTGGCCTTTCTCTAAAAGGGATTGGAATACAAAAGTGAGGAAGTGATGCTTTAATTGTATAAAGCCTTGGTCAAACCCATGAGAGTACTGTGTTAAGTTTTGAGTACCAGACCTCAGCAAAGTTATATTGGTTTGGAAGGAGTACATCACTGTTACACCAGAATCATACCAACCTTAAAGAGCTAAATTATGAGGGCAGGTTGCATAAATCTAGTTTGTATTCCTTTGAGTTAACATGGTTGATGGGTGATCTAATTGATGTGTTTAAAATAATAAAAGGATTTTAAAAGGCAGATGTGGAGAAACTATTTCTTCTGGTGGAGGAATCCAGATCAAGGGGGCATCAATGTAAAAGAGAAATCCGGAAACACTTTTTCACAAAAAGGGCAGCAGAAGTCTCAAACCCCATCTCTTGAACCATTGGATGCTGGTCAATTGAAATTTTTAAGACTGAGATTAATAGATTTTTGTTAGATAAGAGTAGTAAGCAACATGGAGAAAGGCAGATTAATGGTCTTGAGGTACAGATCAGCCATGATCTGCTTAAATGGCAGAACAGGCTTGAGGGACTGAATGGTTCACTCCTATTCTGTGTTCCCCTGTTCTGATGAGAGCAATTTTTATGCTTATACCTTCTTAAAAAAAATCAGCAATAGGTATCTGCCATCCAACATAATGATGTGAAAACATATGCATGCGTGGAGAAAATGTTACCACAGATACATGGAATGATCGGTTGTGTCTATTTACATATCAGATTTAAGCTAACCCAAACCAACCTGGCCTGAAATGACCAAATTTCAGGTCTTTGCCCTTGCCAAGCCTCCTTCGATAGCACCTTCCAAACCCGCGATCTCTACCACATAGAAGGACAAGGACAGCAGACGCAAGGGAACACCACCACCTATAAGTTCCCTTCCAAATTACACATCATACTGACTTGGAAATAAATCGCCATGCCTTCACTCTTGCTGGGTAAAAATCCTGGAACTCCCTCCCTAACAGCATAGTGAGTGTACCTTTGCCACATGGATTGCAACGGTTCCAGCAGGCAGCTCACCACCTTGTCAAGGACAATTAGGGATGGGCAGCAAATGCTGGCTTTGTCAGTGACACTCACATCTCAAGAATGAATAAAAAAACATAAAATTGCCTTACTCAGATCACTTTAGTTTGCTAACTCTGATCTGGGTCATGTTGACAAGCATTGTAACTGGTCTAGAATCATCAAAAGAGTAATTGATCACCACCTGAATAATTTAAATGTTTCTTTAAAGATAAACATGACTTGCTACAGTATAAAGGAAGTTTGATTTATAGCTAGTGACTAACCATAAAAATATATTAATTTTTCAACATGCAGTCAATAGAACATTCTGAGTGCCTTCAGCGATAATTATAAATGAAGCCAGCTGTTTTTAAAAAAAACATTTGTTGCAGGGAAAACAGTTTACATCTATGTCGGAAATGACTCAAAATGAGGTATTGAAGAATAAACCATGATTACAAGACAAAGGTAATCACAGCACATTGAAAAAAATAATGTTAATAAGATGCAAATTACAGAGCAGCAGGCAGGGAAAGTACAATTTCTATTGCCTCCAAGGATTTAAAACCATTCCCAATTATTGGGATGGAAGTTTGCTTTCTCATATAGCTATAACGTTGTGTAAGCTTTAAGGTGAAATACTTTTGGGCAGACTCAACCCAGAATCTGTTAGAAGTGAACATCATGCTTATTGTTCCAAACTAGCTAAATTTACTATCTGACTCCCAGGTGGATGACAGGCTGTGGGAATTGGAAATTATACACTGGGATAATATATTGTGTTCTGTAGTAGTTAGGGTAAAGCTGCATTCATTGGACAGATGAGAATCTTACTGTCTTTGAAAATTTTATGCAGTTGAGAACAAATGTGAGTCCTGATACTAATGGTGTCAGCTGATCACAGGGCAGCACAATTTTATGGGAGGCAGCCAATTGAAAGCATTGAGTTCCCCAGACGGAAGGCCTAGTCAGTGGGCCCAAAGCTCTGGATGGCTAAAAGCCCTACCGGGTGAGGTGAGAGCTGCTGAGGCAGGCAGGATGGCCTGCAGCTGTGGTTGTGGCTCTCTCATTCCAACTGCACCGCGCTGGGATGATTAAGTGGAGGCGCTGATGGCCCCACCACGGCCTGCTGCCAGCAAACCAGCTCCATTTACTTGCCAGGGTCCAGACTCACTAGGGGGCCTGTCCAGCATTGGGAATATCCCAGCGGTTCCATAACCATTCCCCCAGTTGGTCCCTTAATGGGCCTAATTGGCTAAATATGCTGCCAGTTTTGTAGCCACTGCTGCATTGACTCTGCCTCCAGCAAGACTGTGTGGAGGTGGGAACATGTCAGGTCGCCGATGCAATGCATTAATTCCCAAGTTTCCTCCTGGTCCCGCCTCCTAACCCACCTCCGTGGGGCCGGCAAGATTCTCCTCAGAGTATCCAGCGTACACTGCACCTAACATGAAATTCTTGATCTTGATAAGTATATAATGACAGAAATATTACATTTCTTAGGATTGCTAACTCTCCTTGAATGCCCAGAAATTTATTCAAAAGGAAAGGTGTTTTTTGCATCTAATTTATGTTCAGGATCACTTAAAACTGAATCCTTCCATGTATGTAACATTCACCAAAATTAGTAACAGCTTTTACTTTTTAGGTTAAATTTTGTTTTAAAATATTAAAACTGAAATTGGTAGAGTTGTATTGAATACTGATAGAAGTCTATCCTTTCACATCTGAGAATTGAGTTTCATTTAATATAACCCTGCTGTGACAGTTGTTAGAGATCCTAAGAATCAGGGCTGAATTTTACTAGCCCTCTGATGTCTGGGGTCGTGGCCGGCAGGTGCTGGGAGGGCCTGGAAAATTTTTCCGGGAGAGGCCCGTCATGACCCCCGACACCGGGAAGGCCCCGTTGCATTTTACCAGTGGCGGCGAGGTCTCGGTGCGCCCCCACCCCTGGCTGCTCAGCAACAGAGCCTTTATTTCAATATGTTAATAAAGGTTAATGCATGCAAATAAACTTATCTTGTCCCGACGGCCATCCCACGCCGATATTCCGGCCGCTGGCCGGAACTCCCGCACCCTTGGATCTCCTTTCGGAAATCCGAGGTGAGACTCTGGAGGGGAGGGGAGAGGAGTGAAATTTTCAGGGCAGGAGGTGGAGGAGTGGGGAAATCTCTTTCGATTGGTGGGGGGAAATGGTGGGAAGGGGTTGAGGGTGAAAGTTATTAAAGATTGAGGGGAAGGTCAGGATCTGAATAAAAGCTTTTTTGGGGGGCGAATGGGTAATTAATGAATCAATTATTCCTTGGGGATGTGGGTGTGGGGAGTGAAGATGTTATTTTATGTGTAACTTTAATTTTAAATGTTCTTTCCCTTTAAAAATTCAAATGCTAGTGAAGGGCTTGAAGCCCTTTAAAAATGGCACCTGTGCCTGCCCGGTGGCACCGGACGCCATTGCCGGGGATGGAGCGGCTGGCTCCTCTTTGTTATTGGGGGCAGTCATTCTGCCCCCTCCATTCAAATGAGGCCCAGCGTAAAATATCGCAGGGCCTCAGTGGCACACAAGTTGTGCGCTGTGCCTTCTTTCAAGCTCGCCACCGAGAACACGAGCTTATCAAATTCAGCCTCCATTGTCTGTTTGGCTTGTTTGGCAGCATTCTCATCTCTGGGCTAGTAGATTGTGAGTTCAAGCTCCACTGCAGGATGTTAACTATTATCCTAATGTAAGAGGATATTGACAAATTATCAAAATGGTCAGATTTAACACACGAAGTGTGAGCTAGTACATTAGGGAGGTAAAGCAACGAATGAAAGTATGTACACGTTGGAAAGTGCCTGAGCACCGTAGAATTGTGCCGGAGGGGCTCCGAAAGGCCGAGGTGGGGCTATCATTGCTTTCTCAGCCTGGCGCTGGGAGCCCTACCAGCGCAACTAAATCCAGCCCATACTGTGCAGGAGAATGCTCTGCAAGTCAGAGTGTGGGGTTTGGCCTCTGGCAGTGTTACTCCACTCACCTGCCATGCCCTCCTGAGGTGCTGGATACACCTGGTCCACTGTCTGCAGGTCAGAGGGACCACATTGCTGCTCCTCACATCCTTGGCCACTTCTAACCATGCCTGCTTGGTTGAAGGTGCCCTCTACCACCTGCCCTTAGGAAAGCTCACCTCGCTGCAGCCTCTTGGCTCCCTCAACAGGACCTCCAGGTAAGACCCAATGGCCAGCATCCCAGGTCGCCTCACCATTCCTGTGGGTGCTGCAGCCTAAAAATCCAAATGCTGCTGAGCTTCTCTGAAGCACGTTGTGGCCCCTTTAATTGGAAATCCTTCCTCTGACAAAATGACTGCGTCATCCCGTCCACCTTACCTAATTGGTCGGGAAGCCTGGAGGTGGACTCTGCTCTGGCAAAGAGCAACCAGAAGGCCAGCAAAAATGGTCCCAACGTCCAAAAAAATCCAAGTCTGAAAAATTCAGCCTGTGATGTGGGATCGACTCATATATAAATAATTAAAGAGAATGATAGGATTGAGTATCTCCCTTTCCTTGGGGCTTCTGAGTTCCATAAAACGTGATGATTCAATATGGGAGGCAGCCATGATTTTCAGATGTGCAAAGAAAAATGTATTAATTTTCTATGCATGTTGATTCAGAATTTAATGTATACTACTTCCCCTTAGACTAACGATATATCCTACAGCCACTGTCAAGAAACGTCTGTCACAACCTCTGTGAATTACTGACCCTGTGAACAGTCCCATTCCATTGTATCAAGAATACAGGATGATAACTCATTCCAGAAATACTACAAGAACCCAAAGCATTGAAGCTCAAAATCAAAATCTCAACTTATCTTTACAACTTTATGGAGGATACATTTTAGAGAAAGAAACAAAATACTTATTTTGAAAACTGCAGAGGTTTTTCAGTAGCTAAAGGAATCGTTTGTTTGTCAAAACTCAAATACAGTAAAAATATCACAAAAGTCACAATACATCAACAAAGTCCATCAACAAAGATTGTCAAAGACTGATTTCTAATTTTGCAATTTGGCATAAGACTGAAGTTCATAAATCTTAGCAACTATTAATCATCATATATATACTCTCATTATTCAGTTTAATTGAAAAATGGTATTCGACTTTGGGTCCTCTTATGTGCTCGCAGGACCTGTTGCTGCAGCGATAAGCCATCAAAGCTCTGTACCGACATGCATTATTACGCTCATTTTGGAGGATTAATAATTATGACCACAGGATTATTAATACATGATTTGCAATTAGTTACTGGGGAACCTCTATGTCCAATACAAGTTTTACTTCATCACATTGTGTTCAATATACAAAATAATCATCTCGGCACTGTCACACTCACGAGAAGTGCAGCAATGAAAATGCAGAACCAGACTGAAGAGTTATAAAAAATTGACTTTTCCTTGAAAAAGTGAACAATGGGCTGGAAATTGCCACTGAAGTACAGCTGACATGGCCTATCTATTCAAAGGCTGCGTTTGCTGACAATGCAACCACTAGGTGGTGCAGCACTGGATAATGCAGCCTCATGGACTGAAACGTCACCGTCTGCAATGTCTCAGGCAGCTGCCAGTAATAAAAATGGTGCAGCTCAATTCGACACAAAAAAATGAATTGAACCCAAACCCCCTCAGCCCTCAATGGACGTGATTGCCGCCTCTACTCCCCCGCTGAATAGTACCCCGCTCCATCCTGCAATCACCACCTCAATGTCCGCATTCAGTTTCCCACTCATTCCCGCGACTGCTGCTTCACTTTGGTGTTCCTCCTGTGCCCGCCTGCTCACCGCTCCACCCGTCATTCTCTCCCGTGCCCATCTGATTGCTGTTCCCTCCTGGAGAAGCAGCCAGTGGGGGGGGTGGGGAACCGGAGGGGGGGGGAGCGAGCAGGGTGTGAGTGATGAAGGGGGAAAGTGGCAAGGCGGGAAGCAAGCAGCAAGGAAGTAGGAGCGGTGGGATAGAGTGGAGAGCAGATGGACATGGAAGGGAGCAAGGAAGAGAAGCGGCGATTGAGGCGGAAATTGCGGGAAGGAGCGGGGTATTGTTGGGGTGTGGAGACGGCCACTAAGAGGTGAGGCAACACTTGGACGTCATTAAATCTGACTTCGTTACATGGTGACATCGCTGCACACATACGCAGATTCATGCTGGCGAAGTGGCAAATGTTCGGATGCACTGATGCCGTCGGCTATTGCTTTGCATGTGCTCTGCATTGTCAGGAGACACTCCGATATTTAAACTGTCACACTTTCTATTAAGGACAAAAGGATGCATTCCAGGGTAAGAGGTGTCGATTACACCAATGCTGAAACCATCAAGAGACATTCCTGAAGTGAATGGTTTTTTCTGAAACAAAGAAGGTGTGAAGTAGCCACATTCTAATCCATTGTGCGGTCACAACAAGGAGAGGGCCATGCATCTCCTAACAGAAGCTAATGTAAGAGATTTTTATGTTAAAAGTTTATCTCTCTCTCTCTCTCTCTCTCTCTCTCTCTCTCTCTCTCTCTCGAGAGAGAGAGAGAGAGAGAGAGAGAGAGAGAGAGAGAGAGAGAGAGAGAGAGAGAGAGAGAGAGAGAGAGAGATCACAGCAACCTCACAGAAGGCAGTCCTGTGGCCCTGGAAAGATGCTCAGCCAGGCAAGAATGCAGCCCTGCTGCAATTCTATATTTTATCTTTTTTTATTCTTTCGAGGGATGTGTGCGTCACTGGCTATGCCAGCATTTATTGCCGATCCCTAATTGCCCGTGAGAAGGTAATGGTGAGCTGCGAACGTCACTTGCCACTTATCAGCCCAAGCCTGTATATTGTCCAGGTTTTGCTGCTTTTCTACATGGACTGCTTCAGTGCCTGAGGAGTCGCGAATGGTGCTGAACATTGTGCAATCATCAGCGATCATCCCCACTTGTGACCTTATGATGGTTAGATTCTCTCTTGTTTGAGATGGTTATTGCCTGTCACCTGTGTGGCGCGAATGTTATTTGCCAATTATCAGCCCAAGCCTGTACATTTTCCAGGTTTTGCTGCATATGTAAATGGGCCATTCAGTATCTGAGGAATTGCGAATGGTGCTGAACATTGTGTAATCATCAGTAAATATCCCCACTTCTGACGTTATGATGGAGGGAAGGTCATTGATGAAGCAGTTGAAGATGGTTGGACCTAGGACACTACCCTAAGGAACTCCTGCAGTGATGGCCTGGGATTGACCTCCAACAAACAGAGCCATCTTCCTTTGTGCTAGGTATGACTCCAACCAGTGGAGAGTTTTCCTTGATTCCCATTGATTCGTTTTGCAAGGGCTCCTTGATGCCATACTCGGTCAAATGCTGTCTTAATGTCAAAGGCAGTCACTTTCACCTCACCTCTAGAGTTCAGCTCTTTTGTCCATGTTTGGACAAAGGCTGTAATGAGTTCAGGAGCTGAGTGGCCCTGGCAGAAGGCAAACTGAGCATCACTGAGTAGGTTATTGCTAAGCAAGTGCCACTTGATAGCACTGTTGACGACACCTTCCATCACCTTGCTGATGATCGAGAGTAGACTGATAGGGTAGTAATTGTCCGGGTTGGATTTGTCCTCCTTTTTTTGCACAGGAGATACCTGGGCAATTTTCCACATTGCCGAGTAGATGCCAGTGTTGTAGCTGTACTGGAACAGCTTGGTTAGGGGTGCGGCAAGTTCCGGAGCACAGGTCTTCAGTACTATTGCAGAAATGTTGTCAGGGCTCATAGCCTATGCAGTATCCAATGCCTTCAGTCATTTCTTGATATCATGTGGAGTGAATCGGATTGGCTGAAGATTGGCATCTGTGATGCTGGGGACCTCAAGAAGAGGCCAAGGTGGATCATCCACTCGGCACTTCAGGCTGAAGATTGTCACAAATGCTTCAGCCTTGTCTTTTGCATTGATGTGTTGGGCTCCACCATCATTGAGGATGGGGATGTTTGTGGAGCATCCTTCTCTTGTCAGTTGTTTGATTGTCCACCACCATTCATGACTGGATGTGGCAGAACTGCAGAGCTTAGATCTGATCCATTGGTTGGCGGATCGCTTCGTCCTGTCTATAGCATGCTGCTTTTGCTGTTTGGCATGCAAGTAGTCCTGGCTTGTAGCTTCACCAGACTGACACTTAATTTTTAGGTATGCCTGATGCTGCTCCTGGCATGCCTCCCTGCAATATTCATTGAACCAGGGTTGGTCCCCCAGCTTGATGGTAATGGTAGAGTGGGGGATATGCCGGGGCATGAGGTTACAGATTGTAGTTGAGTACAATTCTGCTGCTGCTGATGGCCCACAGCACCTCATGGATGCCCAGTTTTGAGTTGCTAGATCTCTTTGAAATCCATCCCATTTAGCAAGGGGATAGTGCCACACAACACGAGGGTGGGTACCTTCAGTGTGAAGACGGGACTTTGTCTTCACAATGACTATACAATGGTCACTCCTACCAATACTGTCATGGACAGAGGCATCTGCGACTGGTAGATTGGTGAGGGCGAGGTCAAGTAGGTTTTTCCCTCTTTTTGGTTCCCTCACCACCTGCCGCAGACTCAGTCTAGCAGCTATATCCTTGAGGACTCGGCCAGCTTAGTCAGTAGTGGTGCTACCGAACCACTCTTGGTGATGGACATTATAGTCCCCTACCCAGAGTACATTTTGCGCCCTTGTTACCTTCATTGTTTCTTCCAATTGGTGTTCAACATGGAGGAGTACTGATTCATCCGACGAGTGAGTTGTGGGGAGTGGTGGTGGTGGCTGGGGGCGGTGTACGTTAGGTGGTAATCAGCAGGAGATTTCCTTGCCCATGTTTGATCTGAGACCATGAGACTTCATCGGGTATGGAGTCAATATTGAGGCCTCCCAGGGCAACTCTCTCCCAACTATATACCGCCTTGCCGTCTGGTGGGTCTGTCCTGTGCTGGAACAGGACATACCTAGGGATGGTGATGCTGGTGTCTGGAACATTGTCTGGTGGCGAGGGTATGATTCCATGAGTATGACCAAGTCAGGCTGTTGCTTGACTAGTCTGTGGGGCATCTCTGCCAATTTTGGCACAATCCCCCAGATATTAGTAAGGAGGACTCTGCAGGGTTGACAGGTTTGCTGTTGGCATGCTGGGTGGTCTGTCAGGTTTCATTCCTTTTCTTAAGCTTTGTAGCAGTTTGATACAACTGAATGTCTTGCTAGACCATTTCAGAGGGCATTTAAGAATCAACCAACATTGCTGTGGGTCTGGAGTCACATGTAGACCAGTCCAGGTAAGGATGGCAGTTTTCCTTCCCTAAAGGACATTAGTGAACCAGATGGGTTTTTATAACAATCAACAATCACCCCCAGCCTCGCTTTTTAATTCCAGAAATCTACAATACCTCAACAAGTCAAGACTACAAACAACCCAGGCCTGCATCTTTAATAGTGACTGTCCGACTTGGAAGACTCAACAGGTTTACCGTACATGAACACCTACTACACCTTGAATTCTTACCCTTTACCTTCTATCTATCTTCTCTTGAGAGTGCAACGGCGGCAAGCTTCAAAAAGTATGTGGCACACGCTCAAGATGTGTATCGCCGAGCCACCACGATATTTCATGCGGTGGCTCAGTTACATGGAGGGGGCTGACTGCCCATCCCTGATTAATTAGAGGGGGTGGACACTCTGTTCCTGGCAACGGCATCCGACGCCATTTTTCAAGGGCTTCAAGCCCTATCAGGTGATTAAAATTTTTGAAGAGAAATGGAGGGAACATTTACATTTATAAATGTAATAAATGATCAGAGCCCCTCTCCCACCCCACCAATGTCCAAACACTTCATTTATTGCCTTTTTCACACAAAAAAAATTTCTTCCCATCCCGAACCTTCCCCCCAAACTTTATGACCTTTACCCTTCAACCCCTTCCCACCATCCCCATAGCCAATAATAGATGTTTTCCCTGTTCCGTCCGCCTCCCACCCTGAAAATTTCACTCCTCCCTCCTCCCCATCAGTGTTACGCCTTGGATCTCCAAACGGAGATCCGAAGGCGCGGGACTTTCAGAAACTAGCCGGAATATCGTCATGGAATGCCCATCGTGTTGAGGGAAGTAATTACTCTGTAATTATCATTTATCTAAATATGTTAATTCAGTTTTTTTCGCCGAGTGGCAAGGGGCGCCCGTTCTGAGGCCTCACCATCACTGGTAAGATGAGGCGGGGCCTTCCCGGCATCGAGGCCCGTAGCAGGCCTCTCCCAGAAGTTTTTCTGGGCCCCCCTCGCATGACTCCCGACATTAGGGTAGGCTGGTAAAATTCAGCCCAATGTGTGAGCAAATGGTGTTGCAAACATTTCGGGGAATGAATATTGTTCAATAAATAGTTAATCTTCTATTTAAAACCTACAAGAAAACGTGTCACTGTCTGCTTATTTGGCAAGTAAACCGCTCAAGAGCTAACTCATCATTTTGAACAAAACACAATTGCGTTCAACTGGAAGGTGAACAGTGGGAACCACTCACAATCCTTACCAGCTGGCCGTTACTTAAAATTTATATTATACTATTTGCTGCACTCTGCCAATTTTACAATAACAAATTTTATTAAATTAAAACAAATTTTACTATCGTATTTCAAAACTGTTTTCTTTCCTGCAAAAAGAAATTTGCTGTATCTCAATTAGTTCTAAATGGAATACAGTAATTAATCCATATATGTGTATATATATATATATATAAGACAAGTAAAATATTTTGTGTTGCGAGAGTTTCTATTTGTATATGCTGAGGTTACTTAACCTCTTTTACCAGTGTTTGGGGAAAATAGTTATTAATAGAAATCTACGGTAGAAATTCAAGTTTACCAATGGGAAGGCCCACGGCTGGGCCACTCTAACCTTTGGTGGCTGAACACAGGACTCACTTCAATATGAAATCAGTTACCTGTGTGCATTGCTGCCCTTTCCAGAAAAGTTTGATAAATTGGTTAAAAATAGTCAAAGATACTTTTCCAGCCTCTACAGCAGCCTAAAGCAAACACCTTAGCAGGACCACTGGGGGCTACAGAAGAAGCCTGCAGGTAACTTACCTTAAAGTAGATCCAGGCAGAGCAAGGCTGCTCTTACTGTCTCCATATTAAGACTGCAGTCGCTGCCACCTGTGCTCACAAACCCCTTTCACTCGCCTCCTCTCCACCAGAGCTCGTGTCTGGCCTGAGCTGGCATAAGAAGTGGCCAAAATTAGTAAGCCCCCATTGCAATTATGATGATGAGGCCCAAGGATTAATTTAGCACAAATTTTCATCCCCTCTGTTCTGGCTCGCCTTGACTGCAGAACTGCACTTGGTTTGCGAGCTGATGAACTTCGGCCTCTGTGTATCATTTCACAACATTATTATCAAATAACTAGCATGGAACACAATTTTGTTGCAAAACCTAGAAGTTTTCACTTTACAAATGAACCTCTCGTTCATTCCTCATCAGTTTTCATTTCCACATCACTATTCTGGTTCTCGGTTCACTTTAGTGTTCTGCCACTTGATTTTCTCACCAGATTTGTAAATTGGCCTTTGCTTTTCCTAATCTTGTTTGATTAGCAGAAGGCTGACATATGCCTTCTGAGCATGCTTCAGTCCAAGATTCTTCCATTTGCGAATTGACGACCAACTGTCTCATGTTCCTAGGCCTACCTTTCCTTGTTCATTGGTAAAAATAAATGAACTTTTAAAGCTCTTTGTTATTGTTTTACTGCTTTCCCTGCCTACTGGCATTGCTGTGATTGGGAGATGAATGCTCTACACATTTTAAATATAGGACTAACTGTCAACAAATTCAGAACAATACCTTGCTAAAAAAGTGGCTCATTTCAGAGTGATTTCTGGATCAATCAAGTTGTTTGAATGCATTCTGATCATTTCCTTCCCTAAATATAATAACCTATAAAATAATCCATGCAGCAAACATAATAGCGCAGTATAACTACCTGCCCGTAGACAAATATGAATTCATTAATATAACTGTGCTAGATTAAACACAAAAGAAATCATGTTACAATTCCAAATCTTGAGTGGTCTTATGTATATGGTTGTTTATCTGTATGGTATCTGGTTAGAATCCATTAATTCAAGGGAGGCATTTTGAGAGACTGACCTCATGAGAGACTCTGAGAGAAAAGTGCTAAGAGAGTGATCTCATGACAGATGCCCCTCCACCCAACCCACTAATCCTCCAGGAAGTATCCAGGAGATATATTTTCATCTTATTTTGGTAACATGACTAAAACTCCAAGATTAACACCATGGGGACAAAATTCAATAGCCCCTGGAAATGAACACAGGGATTGTGATGCGTGATTAACCCATGCTCATTGCTTCCAATGCAGGAAGCAAGCCAAATTCGTGGGGCCCATGTTTGTGCAAGAGTAGCACCACTTAAAGCTAGCCTGCACTATTTAAAGCCAGTCTACACCTCTTAAAGGGGAGGCACATTCTGGCTGATGCAGATGCTGGAACTGTTTGTGGAAGAGAGTCTGAGCAGGAAGAAGAGTGAATTATGGTGTAACCGGGGAGACAGCATGCTGCAGGGTTCTCTAATGTTGCACTGGGCACCTTGGTAAAGGAGATAGCAAAGAGGAGAGAGGTGATCTATCAATAGCTCATGATCACTTTAAGTAGCACTGGTAAGGGTTCCTTCCTGCGGCCGAATGTGTGTTCAGGTATGTGTATTTAAGAAACAGGGTTAACTAGATTGTTTAACTCCAAAATGGCAGCACTAGTGTCAAATCAGCATTGCACACTGTTTGGCGTCACAATCTGCCTACCCTGCACACTGCTGGCGGAAGCTCCCTGTGGGCAAGGTAACATCCATCCAAAATGTTGTCTGGTGCAGCTTGTACCAGAAGTGTATGTGTGCACCTCAAATACCATTCTGGAGCCAAAACAGCATTCTTGGTGCTGAAAAAGCAGGCACTATGCAGACAAATGTTGAAGCCCAGGGGAGGAATGAAGACAACAACAAATCTGATAGTAAAAAAAAAAATCGCACTGGCATTAGGGTATCTGATGCCCTACAATGACAATGTGAAAGGAATTTGTATATATAAACTGAATGTTTGAAGCATAAATGTATATCTGTGAATAAGAGGATTTGTAGAATTTTGACAAATATCCTTGTAACAAATAAAAAGTCACATTAAAAAAAAAATAAGATTGTTAATTTGGCATTGAAGTAATGCGTGTTATGGTTGTTGAGCAAGCTCAAAGATCACTCAAGGCAGATGGGCTGACGACTACTTGTTAACAAATGACACTTGGTTTATGGCATTTTGTAATACATTAAGAGGGCTGTATATTATCTTGTTGCTAACAAAAAATGGTACCTGTAAGTTTCCAAGATAGCACCATCGAATAGATTCTAAGAGCCTGATTTACTTTGAGCAACAGAGGTAAGATTTTGACCCCACTTTACAGAGAAAAAAGCAATGTGCCTAGATACAGGCAGCATCAAACTAATGTCCAACAGTGATTATAATTACAAAATTAGAAAATATGCAAATAAAAATAATTGTTTCAGAGACATTTTATATAATTTACAGTATTCATCAAGCAAAAGCTTTGTTCATTTTATTGAATAGAACAGATGCTCACTACATTTTAAAAAAAATGTCTTATCTCTTGATATATTTCAGTTTATCTTATTAGTTGTTGAAACAGTTAAGAAAACACGTAATTCCACACCACACAAACATTCTGCTGGGTTGGCCAAGGAGTGGTATTAACAGTATCCATGGCAATATCTGTGCTTTGGATTGGATTACCCTTTTTACTAAGGAGTGAATCAGAGATGCTTAAGTAGAAAATTATGACAAATCTGGGTAAAGTAGAATCCATAATTTGCATACATAAACTGACATTACCATCATGAGCAGAAAAAAATAGAAATTATTTTCAAAGTATGATGTGCCTATAACCGAAGTGAAAATGTGTATTCATCTATTAATAGTTACACCTCAGTGGTTACTATTACCTAAAAGCATTCTTTGTGTGTGAGCTCGCACAACTTTATATAAATTTCTAGCTTGCTTCATTCACTGTTATGCACAATTACATAATTATTGTGAAGTGAAATGGTGCAATTTAATTGAATGGCTCTTAATGATTCCTAATGCTGTCAATTACTTTCTTTTTCAAGTATATAGATTATTGCAACCTGTAAGATGTTAAGAAAAATTATTTATTTTCACCACACAAATACCATCCCCGAAAGATCAATTTACAGCCGTACACAGATTTTTGTCTGGCAAGGCAGAAATCACTGGAGTAGTCCTGAATTTGCATGGAGAATCACCTCAAGGCTATTCATGTCGCTGTTATTATGGAGAAATCAACATCTGTATTCACACACGCACATTGAAGTGCAAAAAATCCAGTAGTTGCTGTCAGATATATTCTGCACCTCCACAGGATACGCTATTACTGAGAGACTTGGAATTTGAAGACATGCAGTGGCGTGAACTTAGGGTACTAGATCCCCACTTAAGATAGAATCAAAGAAATGTTACAGCACAAAAGGAGGCCATTAGACTCACTGTGTCTGTGCTGGCTCTCTGCAACAGCAATTTAATTGGTCCCACTCCACAGCCTTTCCCAATAGCCCTGCAAATGCTTTCTCTTCAGGTGCTTATCCAATTCCCTTTCGAAAGCCATGATTGAATCTGCCTTCACCACACTCTCAGGCAGTCCATTCCAGATCCTAACCATTGGCTACATTAAAATGTTTTTCTTCATGTCGCTGTTGGTTCTTTTGCTATTCACCTTAACTTGGCGTCCTCTGGTTATCGTCACTTCCACCAATGAGAACAATTTATCTCTTTGTACTCTGTCTACACTCCTCATGATTTTGAATACCTCTATCAAATCTCCTCTCAACCTTCTCTTCTGTAATGAGAACAGGTCCAGCTTCTCCAATCTATCAAAACAACTGAAGTCCCTTATCCTTGGAACCATTCTCTTGAATCTTTTCTGCACCCTCTCTAATGCCATCACATCCTTCCTAAAGTTTGGTGCCCAAAATTGGACACAATACTCCAGTTGCAGTCGAACCAGGTTCGTCATAAAGTCCTTGCTTTTTTGCCCAGTATTGGGTCAATTAGGGGAAAGGTGATGGCACTACCGAGATCTTCCTATTGGTGGATGGGACCCCTGCTGAGGTGGGAGCCAGCTTTTAACAGGAGGCAGCCTCTGAATGGCATGCCGGGAGGCCATCGACCCCTCTTCTCACTTACCCAAGCATGCATCCGCTGGGATGTGGTTGCCACAGCTCTGGCCGCAAGCTATCCTATGGAGGGGCTCCCCCTCCACAATGATGGCCTGACTGCTGTGCTTTTTAAAAATGTATTTCAATGCTACAGAGAGTGCCTCCATTTTGAGGTGCCCTTGTGGACTCCTGCCTGCCTTAACAGTGCTCACCTCTCTCTGTGGGTCTGCCGGCCATCTAGAGCTTTGGATCTTCTGATTGGACTTCCCACTTTGGGAACCCACTTGCCATCCTTTATTGGACAAGACTTTCGGACGCAGTTTCTTAATTGGCTGCTTCCGGGACGATATCCCGCCACGACCATTACCAGATTCCCAACACAGAATTGAGACTAACATTGGGATCGCGACTCAATTGGGAAAATCTAGCCCTCTGCATCTCAGTGAGAATTGCTCAATCTGATTCATTGCAGAGCCACACTCTTTCATGCTCTGCTCAAAAATGCCACATATGCCGTGTGGCGGGCACCACTTTGGAGCTGATTCCCAATGACAGCAAGTCTGCGCTCAAGTGCCCACGAAAACTTTGTGGGCTGCTCTCAGTGAGGTGAACAGTCAGTGTCATTCCTATACCACTAAATCTGAGCCAATAACTTTTTGCATGAGCAGTTTCTGATAAATGAACCCAAAATAGAGACCTGTTATATTTTGCTTCTGGCATAGAAATGCTATTGTAGATATGACCTGTCCACAAAAAGCAGGACAAATCCAAATCAACCAAATACCACCCTGTCAGTTTACTCTCAATCATCAGCAGTGATGGAAGGTGTCATCGACAGCACTATCAAGTGGCATTACTCGCCAATAAGCTGTTAACCAATGCTCAGTTTGACTTCTGCCAGCACCACTCAGTTCCAGAGCTCATTACAGCCTTGGTCCAAATATGGAAAAAAGAGCTGAATTCAAGAGATGAGGTGAAAGTGACTGGCCTTGACTTCAAGGCTGCATTTGACCGAATGTGGCATCAAGGAGCCCGAGTAAAATTGATGTCAATGGGAATTGGGGGGATTGTTCTCTCGTGGTTGGAGGCCAATCATCTCAGCTCCAGGACATCATTGCTGGAGTTCTAGAGGACAATGCCCTAATGTCAGAAGTGGAGGTGTTCATTGATGATTGCACATTGCTTCAGTTTCATTTCCAAGTCCTCAGATACTCAAGCAATCCATGACTGCATGCAACAAGACCTGGGCAACATCAGGCTTGGCTGATAAGTGGCACATTCACGCCACACAAGTGCCAGTCAATGACCATCTCCAACAAAAGGGAATCTAACCATCTCCCCTTGGCATGCAATGGCATTACTATCACTGAAACGTCCACCATCAACATTCTAGGGATCAGTATTGACCAGAAACTTAACTGGACCAGCCATGTAATGATTGTAGCTGTGATTTTATCTGGGCGATGGGGGTCTCAACCTCTGGCAAAGCACAGGTGAGAACCCCACATACCCCCTTCTGAAGGAGGCCCGCCAAATCAAGTGTAATTCAACATTTAACTGGACAGCGGCAGCCTTCCGCAGGTACAAAAACCCCAGTGACAGAAGTCTCACCTGAGAGTTGCAGGCCAGTCAGAGGCTGGCAGCTCTTTAACTGAGCAGCACCACTGTGGAGGCAGTGGCTGCTGCTGGTGGAGCACCCATCCAAGACCGAGGATCGGTGCTGGAGCCAGGCCACAGGTAGGTCAGGACAGGAGGGGTCTCATGGGTGGGAGTCGCGGGAGAGGATGGTGTAGGGGGGTTGGCAGCGAGGGCAGGGGTTGGCTCTCAGCAGGCCGCCACTTGCTAATGCCAGGTCCCTTGTTCAGGCACTAAGTGCCTTTTAATGACAGATGTCCACCACCCCTACCACCACCCCGCCCCAACTGCAACCCGCATCCTTTTTCTTGACATGCTCCCCATGCAGTGATAGGCCTGCCTGCTGCAGGGCTAATTGCAGTGGCAGCGGCATTAATTGCCTACTTAAGGGTTTCAATTCGCAGTGGAGCAGGAAGGCCATTCACAGGCTTTCCCGCCCCGGACTTAATTTTGTTGGAGGCGGGAAGGGGCGGGTTCCCCCTGCCACCATCCCACCCGATCATATGCTCTCCCGACCTCTAAACCCGCTGTGGGGGAGTGCATAAAACTCCCCCTTATGGCTTCAAAAGCAGGTAAGAGGTGGGGTATCCTGCAATGAGTAGTTCACCTCCTGACTCCCCAAAGCCTTTCTATCATCTACAAAGCACAAGTCAGGAGTATGATGGAATAATCTAGTGTAGCTCCAGTGACAATCAACAAATTAGGAGTTAAATGAAATTATTTGAATCAAAACTATTTATTTAATATTATGTCCATCGGCATAGAAGAATATTTAATTAGAAAGTCTTCTAACTGTGGATATACATTATATCTTCTTCTTCTCTTTGGCCTCCTTATCTCAAGAGACAATGGGTAAGCGCCTGGAGGTGGTCAGTGGTGTGTCGAGCAGCGCCTGGAGTGGTTATAAAGGCCAATTCTAGAGTGACAGGCTCTTCCACAAGTGCTGCAGAAAAATTTGTTTGTCGGGGCTGTTACACAGTTGGCTCTCCCCTTGCGCTTTTGTCTTTTTTCCTGCCAACTGCTAAGTCTCTTCGACTCGCCACACTTTAGCCCCGCCTTTATGACTGCCCGCTAGCTCTGGCGAACGCTGGCAACTGACTCCCACGACTTGTGATCAATGTCACAGGACTTCATGTCGCGTTTGCAGACGTCTTTGAAGCGGAGACATGGACGGCCGGTGGGTCTGATACCAGTGGCGAGCTCGCTGTACAATGTGTCTTTGGAGATCCTGCCATCTTCCATGCGGCTCACGTGGCCAAGCCATCTCAGGTGCCGCTGACTCAGTAGTGTGTATAAGCTGGGGATGTTGGCCGCCTCGAGGACTTCTGTGTTGGAGATACGGTTCTGCCACCTGATGCCAATTATTCTCCGGAGGCAGCGAAGATGGAATGAATTGAGACGTCGCTCTTGGCTGACATACGTTGTCCAGGCCTCGCTGCCATAGAGCAAGGTACTGAGGACACAGGCTTGATACACTCGGACTTTTGTGTTCCGTGTCAGTGCGCCATTTTCCCACACTCTCTTGGCCAGTCTGGACATAGCAGTGGAAGCCTTTCCCATGCGCTTGTTGATTTCTGCATCTCGAGACAGGTTACTGGTGATAATTGAGCCTAGGTAGGTGAACTCTTGAACCACTTCCAATCTTTAACATATCCATTCAAAATAAAAAAATCATCCGCATGAAAAAATACACAAAAAGGCAACAATACATTTATGGATAATTAATTTTGCATAAAGTATCAACCTATCAATGTTTAAAAAATGGTACATTTGTACATACTTCCTATCCTGTGGCCATCACATGTTGGATGTCACACTTACAGAGTTATAGAGTTATAGAGAGATACAGCACTGAAACAGGCCCTTCAGCCCACCGAGTCTGTGCCGACCAACAACCACCCATTTATACCAATTCCACGTTAATCCTATATTCACTTCTGTCAAACTTTGTTGATTTTCTCAAAATAAAACAGTAACAAATCAGAATTGAAAAGGGAGAGAATGTGTGAATGAAAACTAAGGAAAGTGACGAGAAAACTGCATATGAGGAATTACTAAGGACTTAGCCAAATAAAAAATCCGAAATGACCAATCAGGAGAATCTATGAATAAAAGATAGAAAAAGGCAACCCAACATATCAGTCCAAACACTCTTGAGGAGTTGGTGGGTGGGGGCAGAGAGGAATCATCTGTACTTTTTGCCCTCAGTCTGCTAAGTGTAGGCTAAAATTAGGGTATTAAACATATCAAAGGTACAAAAAAATTACATATTTCATGGTAATGTAATTTAAGTTAAAATCATCTTTCATATCTTTCAGTAGCTTCATAAATGTTTTTACTTGATGATCTCATGTTCTCTCCAAACTCGATATCTTGACCCAGAGCTATCACTTTGTTAGCTAAGCAACAGCAGAATTTCCCGTCATACATCAGTAGAATTCTTTCAGTGTGAGTGACAAGCTATCTTACAATTTGGAAGGATATACCTCCTTATACTATAAAAAAGATTACTGATTTCCTTTGAGTTCTTGTTGATAATTTGAAAAGAATGAGCTATTTGAATAAAGTTACATACATTATCGAATTTTTAGTCAAAGATGAACAGAAAGAGAGACAGAGAGATAGAGACAGCAGCAGAGAATTTTTCATTGGGTTTCAGCACAACCAGAAGTTGGATGGCCTGATATTTTCATCAGCCTGCTGTAGAGCACTGACCTCATGCATATTCCAGCATTGTTAAATTGGGATGATGTGGCCAAGCTCCAGGTGTGGAGAAAATATGTATTTGGCAGCTTAACCATTCGTGGGGTCAGGCTTAATGGATTCTGACATTCTGAAGTCCATAACCTTGTATGAAAGGATATGGAAGGAGTGCAGGAGGCCAGAGAGAGCTTATTTCTCATAGGAGCCATAGAAATTCTCCTCGGTGGAAATGAGGCAGTAGAGCGAGTATGCTTTCAATGACCATCACCAGCTGTTCCTCAATGCACTTGAAGGTTCTCTTGCTCTGTAGCCTGTATTATGTAGCCACTTTGCAGCACACAACAGCAATCCTTGATGCCTTGGCTGAGTTGTACCGCAGGATACTGCAAGAGCTTTCCACATGCCTAATGTGCTACCAATGGCGTACTTGATAAGTGCTCTGGTGGATGCTAGCATCTCAATATATTTTTGCTCAGCTGGTGTCTTGGAATGCCACATAAGTATCAAAGCCATCATTGCAGATGGCAGCCTACATTGCCAAGGAGCTATCCTGAGAATTGCTTTTATGGATAAAATAGGATGTTGGACTGCCTTAAAGCAAAAGCATCATGGCAGCAGTCTGAAAGTGTACATGACCCAGTGATAATAGTTGCAAATGAGCTGAACATAGAGAGTGGAATAATTTCTAATTGATGTAGGTGATGCCATTATATAATAGAGTATATAGGGCCATTGGAGTATAATCAATAACGCCTAGATATTCGCGAATCCTGTCATTTTATAAAATCTCTATCAATTAGTCAACAAGAGATTCAATGGGCAGGGGGAGGAAAACCCACCTGTGATGGAAAGCTTTGGGAACCTTGGGCGAGAAATTGCCTTGGCATGGAGACGTTCGTAGAGGCCTTGTGCTGCTCCACCTGTGGCCCCCACACTACTGGCCACTTCCTGTACTGCCTGTGTGGCTTTCTGCAAGGATAAGGGTGCACACAGGTGCCTTCCCTGCATGCACCAGAAGACTTTGACTCTGTGCTATCCTGACTTCAAACAGGCCAACCAACTGATGTGATGCCAGGATCCCAAATTTGGGCAACAAATATCCAGGAAGCCTCAGTGACATTTACTCAAAAATAAAACAAGCATGAAACTGTAAGATGGGCCCTGCAGCAGTATTTTTTTAAAGGGCCAGGCAATCAAACTGTAGATAAAGTAATTTTTTGGAACTTTTTCTATTGCAGTGTGTCTGGAATTACTCTGGCCTGTTCTTGGAATTGTTTTGGTGAGATCCTGGATTTGCCAATGAGTGCTGCCACATTCCCACAGGAATGAGGGGTGGAGTGGGGGGTGGGGGTGCAGGGGGGACAGAGGAGTAGGTGGCCTGTCCACACAAAGGCTGCAACAGGTATGAGGACAGCAGTAGTATTGCCTCTGAATCTGCAGCACAACAGAGAGATGGAGCAGAGGCCGCAGAGATTGCAAGCTCTGTGCCATGCCCTCTGCCAATTTGAAGCCAGATTCCTCCATGCTCCTTGACAGTGACAGGAGGTTGTCTGGCAGGCCAGCCAATACATTCAGCATCTCAACGCGCATGCCCACCAGAGCTGTCCTCTATGCCACCCCATTGAGATCTTCATCCAAGTCCTTTGCAGTAGTATTCGTATGTGACCTCACCTCCAGTAAGATGGCAAATGAACAATCCTTTAACCTGGCCTGGCTGCTGGCCACCCATGCCCAGATGACTCACCATATGCTAATCCCAACTCTGTATTAACCTCTACAGTATATGCAGTGCCAATATTTGATCTGGAGGCTGCAAGTGTCAAATCAAGTGCTGGGGTCCCTTCATTAGTGCTGTGCTGTTTTTCTCTTTCCACCTCCTGGGGTCCTGTGGCTGGACAAGTTGCAGTTCTTGGGTGTCTGAAAGCAGGAACTCAGAAGGGGAAAGTTAGTGTGAGGGAAGTGGGTTGGAGGGGAAGCAAAAGATCCATGATCACACCAACAGCAGCTTGCTGATCATGTCAGATAGTAGGATGAGGGTGTGTTGGGATTTGAGAAGGGGCATAAGGCAAGAAGATTCCATCATTCTCAGTGTTCTCACACACTGAAAGCCATGTGCTCTGTCGCAGCCAGTCCGTGATGCAGACAACTATTTCCTCCATGGCGCTTAAGAGATGCAGGTGTTCTTGTCTCCCACCAGTTCTGCTCTGCTGCCTTCTACTGTGTACCACCTTGTCCTGCAAGAGAGAGGGCAGAATGCCACCTGTTGTGTAGCTTTGTGAGTGATTTGCTTGCTATAGCTGAATAGCTGGAGGCATGTGGAGGCAGTGAGAGGTGGGTTTGAGGCTGGCAGCATCAGTAGGTGTATAAGGTTAAGGTGGAGTATTTGGATGTTAGGCACAAGTCCTCTGTTCCGTGGAGTGCAGCTGGGTGAGTGATGGGAGTGTGGTACATTGAGCAGTATGGGAGGCTGGTGGTGTGGTGGAGTGACCATGGTGTCTCTCTTTCTGTACACCTGCAGCACTAATGCTTCTGGTACCACATCTGTCACTATGGATCCCTCTGTCTGCCGTGCTGTTCACTTTGTAGTAATTTATTTTGCAGCAATATTTTTGTGCAGCTTCCCTTTAAGATACAGCCTGCCTTTAAGAAGAGCAGGCTCGCTGTACCATATAATCTTCAAAGAATGCTGCCTGGTCCTCCTGCTGAGTGCAGGTGCTGCAATCAGTGTTCCAGAGCAGACAGTCGTGCAGGAGCCATTCAGGCTGATGCCACAATCTTTCAGATGATGTGGGTGCACAAAGTTTGTGTGTTGCCCACCTTAATCTGAATGCACACAGGCAAGTAATGAATCATGGCCCCTGCATCCAAAAAACATGTCTAACCCATTTCTAGCTAAATTGGTTTACGTCATCTCCCAAGTTCCTCCCAAGCTTGCTACAATTGCCCTATGTCATATCGATTTCCATTCCCTGTAGGGGACTCTGTTTAGGTGTTGCGTCAAGTAGCAGTATATTTACCCAATATTATCTTTGTTTATTTCTTGGCATCCTTGGGTTTCACTATTACGGCTATTCACATCATCTTAAAGCAGTATTCCATCTGCCATCTGAGGGTATTGGTCATAGGAACTGTAATTGAGCTTGACCCACTCCAGGACTTGAGTATATTTTTTAGGCTGGCATTTTAGTGCAGCATCGAGAGACTGCAGCATTACAGAATTACTGTCTTTCAGATGAGATGTTAAATTCAGGCCTTCCACCTGCCTATGTGCAATTTTAAATGCTCGATGTCGCTTTTTCTAAGAAGAGCAGAGAGCACTCCCTATATCTTGGCTGACACTGATGCCTTAACCAATGCTACCTGTGCAGTTTAACTGGTTGTCCATCTCATTGCTCTTTGCAGTACCGTGGCTTCCAGAAATTGGTTGCTGTGTTTATCCATAAAACAACACTGACTATATTATTCAAAAGTAAGTTATTGACTGTGAATGGCTTTGAGATAATCTGAGGATTTGAAAAGTAAATGCTAGTTAATTTGTTCATACCTATCTGCTGGTTCTAGAAAACGAGAAACAGGATCCGAAGAAGCATGCAGTGCAGGTTCATCAATGCATTCATTGCATTGAAATCTGTTTTGCCTTACACAACTTTGCCCTGCAAAGAGGCACTGCTGTAGAACAGATGGAGAAGAAGAGGTACAGCCTCAAGACAGGGTCCTGGTCATTAGCCACTTTATGCAGTTCTGTGAACATGCAGAATGCAAATACCTTGTATGGATTGAATGCTTATTGTTTGATCCTTGACAAATTTCATGATCCACAAATGCCCTTTTACTCCCTTCGGTTTGAACTAACAGCTATGTATTACTTTGCAAAGGAACT
Organism: Heterodontus francisci; assembly: GCF_036365525.1. Taxonomy (NCBI): domain Eukaryota; kingdom Metazoa; phylum Chordata; class Chondrichthyes; order Heterodontiformes; family Heterodontidae; genus Heterodontus; species Heterodontus francisci. Next base: position 77,191,301 of record NC_090384.1, read on the forward strand.
GACTTTGTGTTATAGTGCAAGGTCAATTCATAGTACGCCAGTCACATACAGTACCAAAAGAACAGGATTTCCGCGACTACGACATTAGAACTGCATTATGGGCTCCATTATCTCTAATTATTTCTGTCGGCAATGACTGGATTAAACAAAATGAGTGTTAAAGATAGCTAAGATAAAAATCATTAATGTTCCTAAAATGATCCAATACTCACTAATGATAGTAGCGAACATCTCAACATGTTTTATGTTGGAATAAAAGACTGAGCAGATTAAAGCATTTGGCTACACCTTGTGCTTTAATCAGCTTTCAGAGCCACATTTCAGTACCAAACACATTGAAACATTCATTATTATTATATCATGTATCAATTTCTATTGTACATTACTGTGATATTATTAGCATCAATGCGGGACAGCAATGAGCTTTCTGCATACTCTGGTAACTGGAAAGCCAAATTGGAAAATGGCTAATAGGGTGAAGCTTACATTTGAATGATTTATTATGTGCATTTATGATTCAAAGATATGTTAATTTATTATGAAGCTATTAATTTTTGTGACTAAGTCCCAAAGAGAGATACAAAACAAAATCAAGGTTTTTATGCACTTTAACTCATTGTGTAGTGAGATAGTAAAGAATTAATGATCTTATAACTGAAGACTTGTGTAATCTCGTGTGAAACATTCTCTGCATGCAATGGCATTTGTGTTGGGTGGAATTGTGACCTTTAAAGTATAAGGCAAGAAGTCACTCATGGCAGTGGTGTATATGACTCCTAACAGGAACCACACGGTAGGACAGAGTATAAAGGAAAAAATAATAGGAGACTATCAGAAGGGTCCAGCAATAATCATGGGGGAATTTAATCTACATAAAGACTGGAAAAATCAGATGGGCAATGGAGCTTAGATGAAGAGTTCATAGAATGTATTTGGGATAGTTTCTTAGAATAGCACGTTCTGGAGCCAACCAGAGAGCTGGCTATACTAGACCCCATATTGTGCAGCGAGTTAGGATTAATTCATGACCTCATAGTGAAGGCGCCACTAGGTAGCAGCAATTATAATATGATGGAACTTTACATTCAGTTTAAGGGAGAGAAGAATGGGTCCAAGGCTAGTATTTTAAACTTAAATAAGGGCAATTGTGAGGGCATGAAAGCAGAGTTAGCCAAAGTGTACCGGAAAATTAGGTTAAGGGATAGGTCAATAGAGATGCAGCGCAGACATTTAAGGAGATATTTCAGAATACACAGAATAGATACATTCCAACGAGAAAGAAAAATTCCAAGGGAGGACTCACTATCCTTGGTTAATCAAAAAAGTTAAAGATAGTATCAAACTTGCACAAAGATGGGTAGCATTTCAGAAGATTGGACAGAATATAAAAAGCAGCAAAGAATGACAAAAGGATTGATAAGGAGGAAAAAATTAGAGTACAAGAGAAAGCTCGCTAGAAATATAAAAACAGATAGTAAGAGTTTCTATTGACATTTTTAAAAAAGGAAAGCATTAACAAAGTGAGCATTGGTCCTATAGAAGGTGAATCTGGGGAATTAATAAGGGAAAATAAGGAGTTGGCAGATGAATTGAACAAGTATTTTGCATCGGTCTTCACTATGGAGGATACAAATAACATCCCAGAAATAGCTGTAAATCAGGAAATGGAAGGGTAGGAGGAACTCAAGAAATTACAATCAGCAAGGAAGTGGTACTGAGCAAATTGTTGGAGATGCAGGTCCTGGGTCCTGATGGACTTCATCCTAGGATCTTAACAGAAGTGGCTGGTGAGATAGTTGATGCGTTGATTTTAATTTTCCAAAATTCCCCAGATTCAGATAAAGTTCCATTAGAATGGAAAAATTCAAAAAGGGAGGGAGACAGAAAGCAGGAAATTACAGGCCAGTTAGCTTAACATCTGTCATAGGGAAAATGTTAGATGCTGTTATTAAAAACATTATAGCAGGGCACTTAGTAAAATTCAAGGTAATCAGGCAGCGTCAAGATGGCTTTGTGAAAGGGAAATCATGTTTAACCAATTTAGTGGAGTGCTTTGAAGAAGTAACATGTGCTGTGGATAAAGCGGAGCTGGTGGATGTACTGTACTTAGATTTCCAGAAGGAATTTGATAAGGTTTCACATCAAAGGTTATTGCGAAAAATAAAAGTTCATGGTATAGAGCAGGGCTGTCCAACATAGGGCCTGCGGGCCACACTCCTGCCCGCCAAAGGTTTCGATCTGGCCCACCAATCAAGGCTTGTGCTTCGTTCAGGCCTATCAATCTGGTGCTGTCAATCATGGGCGCTGGCCAATAAGAAGCATTGGGGAGGTAGGTGAACTCATTGAGGTGGTGGTGAAGAGGTGAGCTTGAGAAGTCTGCGCCAGAGAAGAGAAGTTGGAGTCGGCGTTGCCGGCGGAGAAGGGGAGTCAGAGTTGGAGGTGGAAAAGGGGACTTGGAGTCAGTGAAGAAGGGAAGTCAGTGGTGAGGAAGAAGGGGAATTAGCGGTGGAGAAGGGGAGTTGGCAGCGGTGGGAATCAGCGACGGCAGAGAAGAAGGTGAAGCGATGGCGGCGGGAATTGGCGATGGAGAAGGGAAGTCAGAGTTGGGGGTGTGGGGGGAGGTGAGGTCGAGGAGTCTGGCGTGTGGGGGGAGGGGAGCTCGAGAAGTCGGGGGCTGGCAAGATGTAAAGAGTGGTGTGCCGCATGGATAAGTGCTGAGGCCTCATCTTTTTACAATTTATATAATGACTTAGATGAAGATATTGAAGGTATGGCTGCTAAATTTGCTCGTGAAACAAAGATAGGCAGGAAAGTAAGTTGTGAAGAGGACATAAGGAGGCTACAAAGGTATATAGATAGGTTAAGTGAGTGGGCAAAGATATGGCAAATGGAGTATAATATGGGAAAATGTGAAATTCTGCATTTCGGTAGGAAGAATAAGAAAGAAGCATATTATCAAAATGGTGAGAGATTTCAGAGTTCTGAGATGCAGAGGGATCTGGGTGTCCTAGTGCATGAATCGCAAAAGGTTAGTATTCAGGTACAGCAAGTAATAAGGAAATCTAATAGATTGTAATTGTTTATTGCAAGGGGAATTGAATACAAAAGTAGGGAGATTATGCTTCAGTTATACAGGACACTGGTGAGACCACATCTGGAGTACTGTGTACAGTATTGGTCTCCTTATTTAGGGAAGGATGTAAATGTGTTGGAATCAGTTCACAGAAGATTTACAAGGCTAATACCTGGAATGAGCGGGCTATCTTATGAGGTAAGGCTGGACAGGCTAGGCTTGTATCCACTGGAGTTTAGAAGAGTAAGAGATGACTTGATTGAAACGTATAAGCTTCTGAGGGGTCTTGACAGGGTGGATGTGCAAAGTATATTTCCCCTTGTGGGAGAATCTAGAACTAGGGGTCACTATTTAAAAATAAGGGGTCGCCCATTTAAGACAGAGATGAGGAGAATTATTTTCTCTCAGACGGTCGTGAGTCTTTGGAACTCTTCCTCAAAGGGCAGTGGAAGCAGAGTCTTTAAATATTTTTAAGACAGAAGTAGATAGATTCTTGATAAGCAAGGGGGTGATAGGTTATTGGGAGTAGGCAGAATGTGGAGTTGAGGTTACAATCAGATCAGCCATGATTTTATTGAACGGCGGAGCAGGCTCGAGGGGCCGAGTGGCCTACTCCTGCTCCTAATTCGTATGTTGCTTTTTTTTATTTGTTCATGGGATGTGGGCAGCACTGGCTAGGACAGCATTTATTGCCCATCCCTAACTGCCCTTGAGAAGGTGGTGGTGAGCCATCTTCATGAACCATTGCAGCCCTTGGGGTGTATGTACACCCACAGTGCTGTTAGGAAGGGAGTTCCATGATTTTGACCCAGCGACAGTGAAGAAATAGTTCCAAGTCAGGATGGTGTGTGGCTTGAATGGGAATTTGCAGGTGGTGGTGTTCCCATGCATCTGCTTCCCTTGTCCTTCTAGATGGAAGAGATCACAGGTTTGGATGGTGCTGTTGAAGGAGACTTGGTGCGTTGCTGCAGTGCATCTTGTAGATGGTACACACTGCTGCCACTGTGCGTCAGTGGTGGAGGGAGTGAATGATTGTGGATGGGGTGCCAATGAAGCGGGCTGCTTTGTCCTGGATGGTGTTGAGCTTCTTGAGAGGTGTTGGTGCTGCACCATCCAACCAAGTGGAGAGTATTCCATCACACTCCTGACTTGTGCTTTGTAGATGTTGGACAAGCTTTGGTGAGTCGGAGGTGAGTTACTCGCCGCAGAATTCCGAACCTCTGACCTGCTTTTGTAGCCATGGTATTTATATGGCTACTTCAGTTCAGTTTCTGGTCAATGGTAACCTCCAGGATGTTGATAGTGGTGGATTCAGAGATCATAATGCCATTGAATGTCAAAGCAAATGGTTAGATTCTGTCTTGTTTGAGATAGTCATTGCCTGGCACTTGTGTGGCACGAACATTACTTGCCACTTATCAGCCCAAGCCTATATATTGTCCAGGTTTTACTGCATTTCTACATGGACTACTTCAGTATCTGAGGAGTCGCGAATGGTGCTGAACATTGTGCAATCATCAGCGAACATCCCCACTTCTGACCTTATGATGGAGGGAAGGTCATTGATGAAGCAGCTGAAGATGGTTGGGCCTAGGACACTACCCTGAGGAACTCCTGCAGTGATATTCTGGAGCTGAGATGATTGACGTGCAACAACTGCAACAATATTCATTTGTACTAGGTATGACTCCAACCAGTGGAGAGTTTTCCCCCTGATTGCTATTGACTTCAATTTTGCTAGAGCTCCTTGATGCCATACTTGGTCAAATGCTGCTTGGATGTCAAGGGAAGACACTCTCACCTCATCTCTGGATCTCATGATGAGGCTGAGATGGGTCATCCATTTGGCACTTCTGGCTGAAGATGGTTGAATAGTGGAGCAGGCTCGAAGGGCCAAGTGGTCTACTCCTACTCCTAATTTGTATGTTCATATGTTCGTAAATGCTTCAGCTTTGTTTTTGCACTGATGTGCTGAGCTCCCCCATCATTGAGGATGGGGATGTTTGTGGAGCCTCTTCCTTCAGTTAGTTGTTTAATTGTCCATCACAATTCACGATTGGATGTGGCAGGACTGCAGAGTTTAGATCTGATCCATTGGTTGTGGGATCACTTGGCTCTGCTTATCACATGCTGCTTCCACTGTTTAGCCTACATGTTGTAGTTTCACCAGGTTGGCACCTCATTTTTAGGTATGCTGAGTGCTGCTTCTGGCAGTATGCTTTCCTGTACTCCTAGTTGGGTCTTCAATGCTTGTGGCTTATTTTTGTGAAAGCTGTAGACAGGAATGTGAGCAACAGCTGAAGGATTCTGGAAGCTCGACTTTGAAGGGACAAATGTCAGCAACAGAATGCCTACCTTCAAAGTGCCAGGATGATTGGTTTCAAGAGAAGTTGTCACCAAATTTGGACTATTGGGTCCTGCTTATGATACAGTCGGAGGAATGATGGCCCCTTATCATAAGGGCTTCAGAATTATTTCATCAGAGTGATTTCACTAACGAAAGATTGAACATGCTTTATAATTCAGAGCTTACCCTGTGAGTAGCTAATCCACCCAAACCATGATGGACCCAGCTTTGATCTAAGCTGAGTTGGAGGTATTATTAAAATAACCTCAGTGCACTTGTTGTTTGGAAAGGAAAACCAGCCAGGGCCAGCACTGAATGATTGCTATCCATACAATCCTGTTGGAAGTGGACATTGTATAAGGATAGGATCAGGCTCAGCTGTGCTATCCTATGGGCAAACAACCCATTGAAACTTGTTGTCAAGACGCACATTAGAATAATAGCCATTTGTTGGAGCTACTAGAGTGTGATATGGGATTGTATCCCAGTGGAGTCAATGCATTCACAAAAGATCAGAAAACTGTCAAGAAAAGAAAATGTGTTTTTAAAAAAAGCTTTAAAAATGGTTCTGTAAACTTACACAAGCGCAATTTTGTAGTGAGCAAATACTATGCTGTGACGTTTTTAATCCCTTGGAGAAAGCCCAAGTCTCTCCACAGAGAGCAGACATCAGAGAAGAATTTGCACACAAATTGTGTGGAATTGTTGGTATTACTAGATCAGGAGAACAGGCTAATAATTAATCACACAGGAACATGATTAATAGAAATTTAAAATATTGCCAAGCAACCAACATGAAATATGTGTGAGCTTGCCACTTGTAAAGAAATTGGGAGAATAGATCAATGATTTTAAAGTAAAGTTTGCACTTCAAAATATTTGGGTTGACAGCGCAGACAAGGGGCAAGAAATTGTTCTCGTTAGCATCCATTTTTGGGCGCTATGAATGCTCCAAAATGGCGTCCATGGTGCGCACGCACACTTGACAGGAAAACCGCCCCAGACATTAGCATGCACTCAGTGAACATCTGCCGGAAGTACGCAGAGCAGGAAGATCATGATGTTAATCAGCGTGCAAAATTGAACCTACACCAGGCTGCCATTTAGGAGCTCAATGCTCCAGCCAATGACCTCTCTCAACCTTGCATGCATTCAGTAGCAGGAAGAACACCCACCCCCAACCTACTAGAACTATTTAAAGGGATCATCGACTACTTACAATTTGGTTGTTGGATGATTTCTTCTGGCTGTTGGTATGACTCTACAAGGGTTTGCTACTTTCTATAATTGTTTCAAGTTGCAAAAGTCTACAGGGAGTAGCATGATAGGTGCTGAAGTATTTACTGATGACCTCAAGGCTTCTGTACAAACCAGTTGCTCCCAGATATGGGTGCTTCAGTAAGCCTTCCGCATGGAATACAACATGACTTGGGAATGAACAGAGGCCATGCAGAGCAGGACAAGCTGCTAGAAGAGGAAGGAGGAGGAGGGGGAGAAGAGTTCTCAGCCCAGGGTGCTCAGAGAGCAATTCTCCTACCTGAAACTCAGGAAGAAACAATGTGTGAGATGTCTGCATTTCAGTAAGAAACTGCCACCTGCTGCAGCCACAACTGCAAGCTCGGAGCAGGGCAAAGATCATATTGGTAGTGGCAGTGAAGGTGACTATGTCAATGAACCATTATGTATCTGGCTCCTTCTAAGCTGAAGCTGGAAATATTTGCAACATCTCTCAGTTTGTTGTCTACTGTTGTGTAAGGGAGGATACTGAAGCTCTCCATTCAAAGAGAACCAACTACATTTCATTCTTTCTTGCCAGAGACAAAGTGATGGAACGATCATGCAGATTTGCCAGGATTGCAACTTTCCCCGTGGTTGAGGGTGCTATTGACTGCATGCACATCACTTTGCAGGAGCCCCATGTCAATTCTGCCCTAGAGTGAAAGGAACTAAAAGGGATTCCATTCCCTCAACATTCAGCTGACGCATGACCATAGACAGAGCATCATGCAGGTCAATGCCGATATCCAGATAACAGTTGTGGTTGTTGGAGGTCAATCATCTCAGTCCCAGGACATCGCTGCAGGAGTTCCTCAGGGTAATGTCCTAGGCTCAACCATCTTCAGCTGCTTCATCAATGACCTTTCCTCCATCAGAAGGTCAGAGTGGGGATGTTCGCTGATGATTGCACGATGTTCGGCACCATTCTCCTCAGATACTGGAGCAATCTGTGTCCATATGCAACAAGATCTGAACAACATTCAGGCTTGGGCTGATAAATGGCAAGTAAAATTCATGCCACACAAGTGCCAGGCAATGACTATCGCAAACAAAAGAGAATCCAACCATCTCTCCTTGACATCCAATGACATTACCATCACTGAGTCCTCCAATATCAACATCCTGGGGGTTACCATTGACCAGAAACTGAACTGGATCAGCCATATAAATACTGTTGCCACAAGAGCAGATCAGAGGCTGGGAATTCTGTGGCGAGTAACCCACATCCTGACTCCGCAACCCCTGCCCACCATCTACAAGGCACAAGTCAGGAGTGTGATGGAATACTCTCCACTTGCCTACATGAGTGCAGCTCCAGCAACACTCAAGAAGCTCGAAACCATCAAGGACAAAGCAGCCCACTTGATTGGCACCCCATTCACAAACATTCACTCCCTCCACCACTAACGCAAAGTGGCTCCAATGTGCACCATCTACAAGATGCACAACAACAACTCACCAAGGCTCCTTCAATAGCACCTTCCAAACCAGCAACCTCTACCACTGGAAGAACAAGGGCAGCAGATGCGTGGGAACACCACCACCTGCAAGCTCCCCTCCAAGCCACACACCATCCTGATTTGGAACTATATCGCCCGTCCTTCAAGGTTGCTGGGACAAAATCCTGGCACTCCCTTCCTAACAGCACTGTGGGATTACCAACACTTCGGGGGAGCCAAGGTACTCCTGAAGTTCCAGAAGCCTGCCAGCAATGGAAGAAAATGTAGGCAGAATGTAGAAACTCTTTAACATTTATCCACTTTAGAATCCCAAGTGCAGCTTGTAGCTTTTCTTAATTCTCTTGCGCTTGGTCCCATTAGGTGCTCCCCCGGCATTGTCATTTGAGGTGGAGACAGGCTGCTGCCCCATGGATTGGGATGACCTTGGCAGCTGTTCCCTGGTTGCCTGAGGCCTGGAGGATCCGGCATGCTGAGGGGTTACTGCACAGGTGCAGGAGCCTTCTCTGTCATTGCGGCTACTTGAAGCACTGGTGTCCATGGCAGGGGAGCTGAGGAGCCACTGTCCACACCAGGAGCATCCTGACAGGAGCCTGCAGATGCAGAAGTCAGCCACTCCTCCTCCATCACAAGGCACACTGACCTGAGTAGTCCAAGGAGTTGGTGGAGACTTCAGGTGCATCGTCCCCCTCTTGGCTTGCCACTGTTACAAAGAGCTCATGGACAAGGCGATGGCCTGTGGGAGCCTTGATGTCTGCATTCGTGCAGTCTATGGCATCCTGCACCTCGGGGAATCTAGCAATGGCCCCGAACCATATGGCTCTCTCAGAATGACTGTCCAGATCAATGTGGTAATGAATATATTGGCTGGTGTTCCTGAAGAGGGCATTGGTCACCACCTATGATGCAATGATGTACTGCAGGCTGGGAGATCCCACACATATCTCAAGTGGGTCCCTGGAAAGAACTGGATCTGAGGAAGTTTAGCACTACAGTAACCTTAACACAACAAGCATCGGATGGCCACCAAAACCATTGGGGCTCAGCTCATCTGCCATCATGGCACACAGATCTGTAATGGCTTCTCTGGAGAGACACAGTCTTCAGGGGTGACACTGCCATTTAGAGATTTGAAGGTAGCTCACCCTCTGCAGATTCCTGCTGCAGGGTACCTTCATCTGCACACATGAGGGTGCTGGTATTGCCCTTTGCATCCTTCCCCTGCTTCCTCACCCCTAGGCTGGAGTTCCAATGGGCCATGAGGTTGCTGCTGTCTAGCTGCCTGTAGCTGCACTATCTCCCACTCAGCTGCTCCTCCTCACGAGAGGTTCTTCCTCCTGAGTGCACGATACCTTAGCAGGTGGGCATTCTCAGTCTCCAGGGCCTCTCACCCAGACGCTTCCTCCAACCACTCCACACCACACCCTCTTCCTCGCCTTTAAATCCACATAAGTGCCAGTTACCAGATGGCATTCTGGCAGTACGGTCCCAAAGCACTGGCACATTAACCACACCCCCAATGACAAGATACAACGCCCGTGCTTCTCTACCTTTAATATCAAGGCACACGCCTCACCTGACAGCTGCCATGTGAAGTCAGAATTGACCTGCCTCTCTTTGCCACCTTTATATACCTGCCAGGGCTCTGACACTCAGTGGTCCCCATAGACTTTGCCTAAAATTTGAACAAGCCTGTAAAATGGAGTTCTATTGTCACTTTAATAGGTTCAATTACATTTTTGCTGGGTCAATGCACCCTTTCGCCATGCTGTCCACCTCTTGCAAAATCCAGAACTGATGTGATGACGTCTGAGTTCCGTTCTGACCCTTTCTCATGCAATATTATGTGCACCGTCCCAACCACCTCCACCGCCCCCAACCCGCCTCCGATCCCATCCTCAAAGGGCCCGGAATATTTCAGCCATCTTATCTAACAGTCCTTCATTATGTTCAGAACAGCATTAATTATTATTTTGCTCCCTCTTCCGACATGAATATGGCCCAAGAGTATACAAATGTCTTGTAAACAGGTTTCTTTAAGAATTGCTCTTGAAATCACTACTGGGAGATGCGTAGCATCTCTCCAATCATTACGTTTTCTCCTGCTACCCTAACCCACTCAGCAAAGTAATGGATCATGTTGGGAAGTTTGGTGAAAACTCTACGGCACCAGCTGGTCAGAGGTCCACTCAAAATGGGGCTATTTTGCACTACTGACATTGATAAGTTTCAACCCCTGTGTTTCTGAAAAGTAAATTGAGGTATTTTAAGTTGATGCAGAAAATACGTTTTGTACTTTCTACTCTGTTCTGCGTAAATTTTCTGGACAAGATAGAAGAAAGAATGAATGCTAGGGAGATGCACTGCATCTGTTTGACCACATGTATTCTTACCCACGACGCCAGAAGCACATATACAAATGCGTGGGCAGGAAAGACTTACAGATCCATCCAGTCTGTCTCATGCGGTTGTCACAACACATACTTTCTCAGAATTAAAAGCAAAATACTGCGGATGCTGGAAATCTGAAATAAAAACAAGAAATGCTGGAAATACTCAGCAGGTCTGGCAGCGTCTGTGGAGAGAGAAACAGAGTTAACATTTCAGGTCAGTGACCCCTCTTCAGAACTGGAAAATATTAGAAATGTAAAAGGTTATAAGCAAGTAAAGCAGGGGTGGGGCAAGAGATAACAATGGAGAAGATGTAGACAGGACGAGGTCACAGAATAGCTGACCAGAAGGTCATGGAGCAAAGATATGTTAACGGAATGTTGAAAGACAAAGCATTAGTACAGAAAGGGTGTTAATGGACTGAAAATTGAACAGCCACAAGTACAAACAGTACAAAAAGTGGGTAAGCAAACTGAACAAACTAAGATGAAATAAAATGAAATAAACACACAAAAAAAAAAATTTTTAAGGAAAAAGAAAAAAATAACTAAAAATAAAAGTAAAATGGGGGGCCCGACATGCTCTGAAATTATTGAGCTCAATGTCCAGTCTGGCAGGCTGTAGTGTGCCTAATCGTTAAATGAGATGCTGTTCCTCGAGCTTACATTGATGTTCACTGGAACATTGCAGCAATCCCAGGACAGAGATATGAGTATGAGAGCAGGGGGGAGTGTTGAAATGGCAAGCAACCGGAAGCTCAGGGTCCTGCTTGCGGACTGAGCGGAGGTGTTCCGCAAAGCGGTCATCCAGTCTGCGTTTGGTCTCCCAATGTAGAGAAGACCACATTGTGAGCAGCGAATACAGTATACTACATTGAAAGAAGTACAAGTAAATCGCTGCTTCACCTGAAAGGAGTTTTTGGGGCCTGTGATAGTGAGGAGCGAGGAGGTAAATGGGCATGTATTACACCTCCTGCGATTGCAGGGAAGGTGCCGTGGGAAGGGGATGAGGTGGTGGGGGTAATGGAGGAGTGGACCAGGGTGTCACGGAGGGAACGATCCCTTCGGAATGCTGACAGGGGAAGGGAGGGGAAGATGCGTTTGGTAGTGGCATCACGCTGGAGGTGGTGGAAATGGCGGAGGATGATCCTTTGGATATGGAGGTTGATGGGGTGGAAAGTGAAGACAAGGGGAACCCTGTCACGGTTCTGAGAGGGAGGGGAAGGGGTCAGGGTAGGGGTGCGGGAAATGAGTACTTGAAATCATCACAAAAAACATTGTAAACTAGAAAAGAATCATTGCAACTAAACTATTTCTAAGAAGCACAACTTCATTACCTTTTGGTAGATTGCTGTGTCTGGAATTAATAGATAAGTTGCTGAAGTAGTTACATCAGACAGATAAAAGGAGAAAATTTAAAAAATTAGAAGTATGTAACAAAATGGAAGAAAGAAATTCCAGAAGCAATTAAGGAAGTATAAGTTGGTAGGAGAGTACTGTATTCCCTGAATAGGATCAATAATTATTTTAAAATGACCCCATTACCTCCTTCATGTCTGCAAATTGTGCTTCCATTTAAAACCCTGATTCTCCTTAAGTACGTATAATCAAAGAAGCTGCCCTTTAGGAGTAACAGTATCTATTAATAGGCATTGGAAACCTCTTTTTTCTCTCAACTTTTTGTCTTTTTAATTCAACGTTCCAAGTTATGCCTTTTAACTCAGTGGGAAATTCAATGAGGCCCAAACAAAGGTGCAAATATGACATGGGCAAATTCCATATACCAGTACTTTTCATGTGGAATTGCTCATGGTGAGGCTGGGGACATATTGGTGTAAACATGGGCCTGCCAAGTATCAACAGGAAGCCTACCTCATATTCCCATCAGGTACACAGATAAGTGAGGTGAGAATTAAGAAAAAGCACTCACCTAAAAAAAACCTGCCGGCAGAAACAGTTGAGTTGCTAATCATGGAGATAATAAACAGACAGAAAGCAGCACCAACTCTCAGTAGGGGTTGAACATCCCACTTCCAGCAATACTGTTTGCTCTGCTCATATAGCCAGGAAACAAGAGTCTGGGTTTTAAAGCATGAATATTTCAAATACTTTGCCTTTATGCAGGCATCAGTATCAGCATCAATGAGTGTATTGAGGCTACTTTCTGTTTTAAGGTTTACAATCTGGTTGTAATGCTAATGCCCTGTATTTTGGAAAGATCAATTCATTCTTATAGAGACCAAGCTTTTCATAAAATTTGCAGAAGTTCAAGTTTATTTCAATTCAAATTCTGATGTGCCTTTTTCACATTTTTTCTAAATACAATTCTGATCTATCAGTATCTCTTGATGTTTGTTGAACACAGCAAGTCTTTTTTTTGTTCAACTTGAACAATGGCATAAGAAGCTGAAGAAAGCTAGCAGAGGATCATTGATCAGAAGATGATCTGAGGGAAAGAAATGGCACAGATTGAGTACAGTGAGATCGTAACCAAGAAAGATCTAATGGGTTAGAAAGAAACAGCTTGCGTTTATCGCATCTTTCACAATCTCAGGATATTCTAAAACACTTTGCAGCCAATGAAGTACTTTTGAAGTGTTGTCACTGTTGTAAAGAAAGAATTGTAGTGTTGCAATGTGTGAAGAGTAGACACAATTGTTTGAAAGCTACTGAAGATCATGGTAAGATAAATGAGAGACAACAGAGATCAACAAGAGGTAGTAATGGCAGATTTCAGTATAGCAAAGTGAATGAAAACAAGATGACAGCATGACTGCGAGCGAAAAGAACAGAAGTAACAATCAGGAAAATGGGGCTACCGTTCTATTATACTAATAGTCTGATCCGAGTAGCAAGACCCATGTTATATGGTGAACTGTGCCTGGCTGGCAATGATAATCTGCACACCAGAATAAAACTCCTCACATATGTATGTGTTTATCTGCTTCACAAATAGTGAAGTGCTAGCTAAAGAAGATTCTGCAAGTACATATGTACTAGTGTAATTTCAAAGATATGCCAATCTGGGACTGTCACTACTAGCAAATTTGGCATAGTCAGAGGTGGATAAGTCTCTTTTCTTGGTCATATTGATGGGTACCTGCCCATTAAGGGTGCACCTAAAACACCCACCAGTAAAATAATTTGGAAAGTCCAATTAGTCAGCGAGTGACCTTTCAGAAACAGCTGTCAGTCCCCACTTTGTAACAGTCTCATTTAAAACATTTTTCAAAATCTTTCGCATGTGTGCCCCACTTCTGCTGCTGCCTAGTTTTACAAGGCATACCTCCGCTGACCCTACCAAGTTATCTGTAAATCAGGGAAATGATAACTCCTGACCTCCTCCTGCCCTTTTTGTTGATGGACTTGTTTAGACAAAACAGAGGCTCAGCCCCCAACAGGCCATTTGGAAATTAGAGTGTAAACTCAGTACTTAACATATGTGTCAGCTGTGGCTCAGTTGTTCGCACTGTTGTCCCCCCCCACCCCCCCCTAAGCCAGAAGGTTCTAAGTTCACATCAAGGATGCATTAAGTGGGGTCACAGAGTGGTAGTACCTAGTTCTCTAAGAGACAAGATTCTGGCAGAACTTCATACTGAACACACAGGTATAGTTAGCAGGAAATCCATAGCCAGAGGTTTTGTTTATTGACTTGGTCTAGACGGTGAACTGGAATCATTGGTTAGTAAATGTATCATTTGTCAAAATTGCAGGAATAAGCCACCAAAAACTCCTTTACAACCATGGTTATGGAGGACCCGACCATTTCAAAGAGTCCATGGGGACCACATGATCCCAGCAAGAGATGATCCAAAATTTGAGCATGACCTACTTGATAGACAGCTTTTGCCAGAATATGAACCAGTTCAGACTTCAGTGTCTGAAGTGCCAGGTTCAGAAAAAGAAACAAGATCATCTGTAAGTCCTGAACCGAAACCAAACAGTCCAAAAATGACTCTATACCAAAACCTGTGAGAAGATCAGGAAAACTTCATAAACCAGTTTTTAGACTTGGTTTATAGATATTGTTTAAAGAAACAGTCAGTTGTCATTTTGCCAAGTGTGCATATTCTCAAAGATTTGTTTGCTTTTGAAGTTGAATCATTAATGTACGTGTAAATAGTTTATTTTTAAAAAATTAAAAGGGGGAAGCAGTGTAATGTAGTCCTGTATTATGAACATGCCCAGTGCATGATGACATCATTAAACATGTGATCTGGCCATCTTGGTGTCTGTCTTTCTTTCCAAGTTCCTCCCAAAATATAACAGTGGACAATCAGCCCAAATTCCCAAATGGTACAGGTCCCTGCCGCTTTACAAAGTGGCCCAGCGGGACCATCATCGGTGGCTCCTCAGGAGCGCATTCCCAAATACTGCAACTTCCTGTTGTCAGCATAAGTCTGCACATGTACACACGCCAGAAGTTGTGCCTTCCTTCCGACCCTCAATAGCAATAAACGTCTCAGCATTCACCACTATTGAGATCGTAAAATCCGATCCAACGTGATGCAGTTTTCGGGCTGACATTGATTGCAGCTGATCTCCACCAACCTTTCTGCTTCAGTGGGTATCCATTTGTGGAACCAAAAATTAGGACAGTACTGTATACTCACACTACTTTCGATGAATTACAGATTGATTTCTGGCCAGTCTCCTGTCACTCAGTCCCCCAACTCACACCCCCCGAGCCTGTTTACAAATCAGGGCCAGAAAATACAGTCTCACATTCTTCCTATACAATAGCTAAAGATAATTCTACTTCAAGTATTTGCATTTGAAGAAGCTTTCCCTGTTTGTATTTTAATCAGTTAGTCTGTTGAAATTAGGCTGTCGCAAAATCATTTAACATTTCAATTGCTTAAGTGAATTCTACAGTTCGGTAGCATCTCCAATTCCTCAGATGTTATGTAGCTGTTTTAGAAACTTCCATTTGTGTGATTCTGTGTCTTAATTCTCCCTGCCCTCTATTCTACTTTCCTTTCCTCTCCTGTTCTTTTCAGTGTCAAACATCCTGGCTGGAATTTGACCAGCCCCCTCACAGCAGCGGGCTGGTGGCGGGAGGGGTTCGTGACATTGAGTGGGAGGTGAGGGGTGCCGTTCCCACCATCTTCCCACCTCCACTGAAATTTTACCAGAGGCGGCGGCAGGCTGACAGCTGAGGTCCCCAGGAGGCTGCCAAGTAAAACCTGATGGCCTCCTTGCAGGCTGAGGGGGGGGGGGGGGGCCTTGTGATTGGGCACCCTGTACCCCACGGAGGGCTCCCCCCATGGCCAAACTGCCCCCACTGCAGAACACTTCCCCCCCCTCCCCAATGGATCCCCCTTGCCTCTTTGAGGCCTGGCCAATTGTCCCCGGCGAGGCCCCAAAACGTACCTCTCTTCTGGGGCTGACGTCCACAATCCTGCTGTATGCTGGGTGCAGTCCCAGCAATGGCCACCGCTCCTGGTGGTGCTGCTGGGACTGAGAGCTGCCAGCCTGCTGATTGGCCAGCAGCTCCATTACGCGGGACTTCCTCCCTCAGAGAGGTGGAAGTCCCGCCCAATTCCAGTTAAGTGCCTGGGCCATGTAAAATTGTAACGCGTCCCCCAGGCCCAGCAGAGGTAGGCTCGCCCCTGACATTTGGCCGGTGGGCGGGGCCTCCAGCCCAATGTAAAATTTCAGCCCATAGTTAGACCATTATGCTCCCTGGCCCTTCACATTTTGTTGGAAAAGTAATGAAAACACATTACATCGAGCATAATCATAGATCATGAGTGATCCAGCCAATGGATTGTTAAGAATCCACTTTGCTGTTGATTTCTGCTGGAACTTCAAACTAATTAATGTATATTTGGCAGCAAGATGTGAAGAGGAATATATTTTGAATTAT